>NC_134468.1:47464881-47849881 GCF_964194025.1 Convolutriloba macropyga | reverse complement strand
TTGTTTAGTTTCGCTGTCTTGTTTTGTTTTGCTGCCTTGTTTTGTTTTGTTGTCTTGTTTCGTTTTGCTTTCTTGTTTCGTTTTGCTTTCTTGTTTGGTTTTGATGCCTTGTTTTGTTTTGCTGTCTTGTTTTGTTTTGCTGTTTTGTTTAGTTTCGCTGTCTTGTTTTGTTTTGCTGCCTTGTTTGTTCTGCTGTCTTGTTTTGTTTGGTTGTCTTGTTTCGTTTTGCTGTCTTGTTTAGTTTCGCTGTCTTGTTTTGTTTTGCTGCCTTGTTTTTGTTTTGTCTTGTTTCGTTTTGCTGTCTTGTTTAGTTTCGCTGTCTTGTTTTGTTTTGCTGCCTTGTTTTGTTTTGTTGTCTTGTTTCGTTTTGCTGTCTTGTTTAGTTGCGCTGTCTTGTTTTGTTTTGCTGCCTTGTTTTGTTTTGTTGTCTTGTTTCGTTTTGCTGTCTTGTTTAGTTTCGCTGTCTGGTTTTGTTTTGTTGTCTTGTTTAGTTTCGCTGTCTTGTTTTGTTTTGCTGTCTTGTTTGTTTTGCTGCCTTGTTTTGTTTGGTTGTCTTGTTTCGTTTTGCTGTCTTGTTTAGTTTCGCTGTCTTGTTTTGTTTTGCTGCCTTGTTTTTGTTTTGTCTTGTTTCGTTTTGCTGTCTTGTTTAGTTTCGCTGTCTTGTTTTGTTTTGCTGCCTTGTTTTGTTGTCTTGTTTCGTTTGGCTGTCTTGTTTAGTTTCGCTGTCTTGTTTTGTTTTGCTGCCTTGTTTTGTTTTGTTGTCTTGTTTCGTTTTGCTGTCTTGTTTAGTTTCGCTGTCTTGTTTTGTTTTGCTGCCTTGTTTTGTTTTGTTGTCTTGTTTTGTTTTGCTGTCTTGTTTTGTTTTCCTGTCTTGTTTTGTTTTGCTGTCTTGTTTTGTTTTGCTGCCTTGTGTTCTTTTGTTGTTTTGTTTGTTTTGCTGTCTTGTATTTTAATATGATATGTATGTATATTTATTTGATTGGGTGCTTTATTTTGTTTTATTTTGGAGAGAGCTTTTTGAGCCAGGTAAATTTACCTAGTGCATTGCTCAATTCTCCTATAATTGTTTTGTGTAACTCCGCCACTGCCGGTCCCAAGCCCGGAATGCAAAAGGAGGAGGGTAAAAAAAAAACAGATCATACTGGAAAATCTCAAAAAGTCGGTTCTTAGCTTGACTTCGAGAAATTTCCGACAGAAATTAGCTATTTCATCATTGCCATTGTCTTATTCAGCGTCATCATTCCTGCAGGTGAGAAAAAAAATGGATTTAAAATCTTGCAAGATTCTTGCAAGATTGATTTATAATCTTGCAAGAATCTTGCAAGTTGAATTCAAATCTTGCAAGAATCTTGCAAGATGGATTCAAATCTTGCAAGAATCTTGCAAGATGCTTGCAAGAAGTATGCATTCCCTTGCAAGATTGCTTGCAAGATTCTTGCAAGATTATAAATTCTTCGATCACTAGGGTGGCTAGTTTTACGTAATCAGCACCGTATTTTGAATCCCATGTAAACTCAGTTCAACAGTGAGTTCATAATGCAAAATTTTGCTTAAATTCACGGCGGCATGATCTTGGAGCGACTCAAAATGCTATTGATTCCGTAAAACTGGCCAACTTCCATCTGATGACTTTTCTCTGTATGTAGGCTTGTCAGTTTTTAAATTTGTTAAAAATCTGATGATTATGTGTCGATTGATATACAACTCACACGAATCAGCCAATATTATGTTGACTAAATATGACTTCAAAAGAAGGCAGTTTATCATGTAAAATTAAAAAAATTAGTATACACTAATTAGATCAATTAGTGTATACCTAAGAATCCACAATGTTGAGTCCGAGGTGAAAATCTACAACTTCTTTATCACAAAACTCCTGAACTCACAAGGTACAGAATTCTTTGAGACGGCTGAGGCAAGATCAATTTCAACGCATATCACGTGGGATGATTGACCCCATTGAAGTTCAAAATATTGTTTATTTTCAAATTCTACGCGACGTAAAAAATATTCGTCAACTTCTGTCACGTTTTTTTGTGATACCTTTGTTAATTTGGTAATACCTGAAAATTATCCGTGCAATAATATAAAAAATAGACAAATTTATGCTGACAAAAAGTAACTGCATAGCAGACAGTTTACACTAGAGAAGTGCTTGTGTTACCGGCTATCAAAATCAACTTATCATCTATTTTTACGAATTAAAGACTCATTTACATGCCTGATATTACATCAATACAACGCAGAGGTATACCCCAAAATTTCCGCTTAAGTAAAAATCGCGCGAAAGATAGATACTTGAAACGAACGTAATTAGGGCACAAGCTTTGTATCTTATTTCTTCGCAAAAAGGTTTATGCCAATTTTGCGAAATTGAGATACTTTAAATTTGTAAAATAGGTGAAAAGTCTTGTAGCACATTTCGATTATTTAACGAATCTATTTTTTACAACAAATTTGTCTCTAATTCGCATTTGAGCCTAATTAAAAGCGCGCTTTTGGGCAAGCAAAAGTAATTTAAAGCTTTATTAATTGATCATGCAAAAACGATTTGAAGCTTTTAAACTGATTTAAAGATGGAATTAATGACGCGACAATATATATTTGTTTAGAACTATACTAAACCCTTTTCCTTTCATGAACCATTGCAGAAAATATACTACCAGGACAAAATCTGTAAAATAATAGACACCCGTAAGCCTGTAAAACCAGCAAAAAAATTAATATACACCTATAAACCTGTAAATAGGCGCAAAAAATGTTGATTCAAAAGTAAATACACCCCCCTAAACATGTAAAAAGAAAAAGACGGAAAAAGCGGTCGAGCTATGGCGGGATTATTCATAAAAAATAACGGATACCCCAAAACAGACGCAGAAGTGCGGGATTTTTCAGAAAAAAAATGCTAGACACCTGTAAACCTGTAAATAGACGTAAAAACATTGAACAAACTTAATTTAACAATTCATTTGCGGAACTCAAAAATAAATCATTCATTAAATGAAATTTAGCAAGAAAAAAACAGGATCCAATTCTCATGTGATTTTTTACCGAAATTTTCTCTGTCCAACTTTATCGTGTTATGAACAAATAAGAGGAGTTAATAAGTTGGTACAGTTTTAATGAATAGAAAATTTACCTAAAAGCTACGTTTTTGATGAAATAGCCAATTCAACCATAGAGCACAAAAAGAAAAACTTGAAACTGGGAGATTTTTCACAAATTTTTTTTTGAGTGAAATTTTCTGACAACCCCCTAAAAAAGGCTTTGGTTGATGCCAATTCCAATTCCCGACCTACAACTCACATCAGAAAAAAACATAGTGATAAATTTGAGCTCTCTAAGGCATACTATTAACCTGTAAAACACTTTTAATCACTTATTTCCTATCAATAAATAAACAAGCCTTAAATTAGGCTTAATTTCGAATTATAGATACATTCAGTGCGCAATTCCTTTTAGTTTTGCCTGTTTTTGCTAAAGTATCTTTTTTTCACAATAATGTTGCATTTTCAATGTATTAACATAGGAAAAAGGAACAAGAGGTACGCAGGTTGGGAAAACTTGCCAGTGACGATTTGGGTATACCTCTGGGGCGTAATGATCAATTAGTAATTAAATTTCGATATCAATTGAGTTTTGATATCATCGTTTGCCTAAACAGGATGCTTTGCCTACCAATGGAATTGAAATGATATATAATGATGACTTACCAGAGACCACAACGTAACTTTGACGATAGCCATCCAAATATCACAATAAAAAGGGATATCTTTTGTTTTGCCCCAACCAGCTTAGTGGGCAAATAATTTGGCGCCCCATATGCACTTTCTAGTTTCATAAATAGTAACGCGTTATGCAAAAAACCTAATTCGTAAGTGGGGCAAAACAATAGGGGGCAAAACAAATACATCTAATATAAATTTATTACGAAATCAAAAAAGGCGGCTCGTTAATGTGCGTTCGCACATGATGTTCCGAACCGATATCATCTATATTTTTGGCTTAATTGCCGACCAAATGAAGAAATAACAAATAGATAATTGAGTTTGAAACAATCGTTACACAAGCTATCTTTTAATTGAAATACATAATACCATGCGTTATTACAGCGCCAATGAAATCTGACCTTAAAGAGACTACGAGACAAAAAAACAACCAAAAAAATTAGCAAAATTTCACGGCAAAAACTGAATATCTAAATTTAAAAGCACATAGTAACAACGTCAAAATGCAGTCAGATAAACCTTAACTACTCAAACTTAATTTCTCCTATTTATACAGCGGATGGAAAGTTTTTTATTGAGACTACGTTGCAAGTCAACAAAGAGAGCGATCATTGAGGCGAAAATCAAAAATTAAACAACATTTTTTAAACCAAGAAATTTCAAAAAAATTAAAAATCATTAGCTTTTAACAAAATAGCCTTAATAGATTACTAAAAAGTTACTACAAAACCAACAAAAGGCCTTGACTTTGGGTAGTTAAAGACTTAGAAACGAACTAAAGAAAAACTTAAAAAAATGGAAACGGTTTGCGAAAACACAAACTATTGCTACCATTAAAATCTTTAGCTATTATCTAAATATTTTGTATTGTTAATTCAATTCTTATTTCTACTATTAATTCAGCTGCAGGAATTATACTGAGAGATTAAATAAGTTTATTTAGGTTTATTTAATAAGTTTAGTTTCGCTGTCTTGTTTTGTTTTGCTGTCTTGTTTGTTTTGCTGCCTTGTTTTGTTTGGTTGTCTTGTTTCGTTTTGCTGTCTTGTTTAGTTTCGCTGTCTTGTTTTGTTTTGCTGCCTTGTTTTTGTTTTGTCTTGTTTCGTTTTGCTGTCTTGTTTAGTTTCGCTGTCTTGTTTTGTTTTGCTGCCTTGTTTTGTTGTCTTGTTTCGTTTGGCTGTCTTGTTTAGTTTCGCTGTCTTGTTTTGTTTTGCTGCCTTGTTTTGTTTTGTTGTCTTGTTTCGTTTTGCTGTCTTGTTTAGTTGCGCTGTCTTGTTTTGTTTTGCTGCCTTGTTTTGTTTTGTTGTCTTGTTTCGTTTTGCTGTCTTGTTTAGTTTCGCTGTCTGGTTTTGTTTTGTTGTCTTGTTTAGTTTCGCTGTCTTGTTTTGTTTTGCTGTCTTGTTTGTTTTGCTGCCTTGTTTTGTTTGGTTGTCTTGTTTCGTTTTGCTGTCTTGTTTTGTTTCGCTGTCTTGTTTTGTTTTGCTGCCTTGTTTTTGTTTTGTCTTGTTTCGTTTTGCTGTCTTGTTTAGTTTCGCTGTCTTGTTTTGTTTTGCTGCCTTGTTTTGTTGTCTTGTTTCGTTTGGCTGTCTTGTTTAGTTTCGCTGTCTTGTTTTGTTTTGCTGCCTTGTTTTGTTTTGTTGTCTTGTTTCGTTTTGCTGTCTTGTTTAGTTTCGCTGTCTTGTTTTGTTTTGCTGCCTTGTTTTGTTTTGTTGTCTTGTTTTGTTTTGCTGTCTTGTTTTGTTTTCCTGTCTTGTTTTGTTTTGCTGTCTTGTTTTGTTTTGCTGTCTTGTTTTGTTTTGCTGCCTTGTGTTCTTTTGTTGTTTTGTTTGTTTTGCTGTCTTGTATTTTAATATGATATGTATGTATATTTATTTGATTGGGTGCTTTATTTTGTTTTATTTTGGAGAGAGCTTTTTGAGCCAGGTAAATTTACCTAGTGCATTGCTCAATTCTCCTATAATTGTTTTGTGTAACTCCGCCACTGCCGGTCCCAAGCCCGGAATGCAAAAGGAGGAGGGTAAAAAAAAACAGATCATACTGGAAAATCTCAAAAAGTCGGTTCTTAGCTTGACTTCGAGAAATTTCCGACAGAAATTAGCTATTTCATCATTGCCATTGTCTTATTCAGCGTCATCATTCCTGCAGGTGAGAAAAAAAATGGATTTAAAATCTTGCAAGATTCTTGCAAGATTGATTTATAATCTTGCAAGAATCTTGCAAGTTGAATTCAAATCTTGCAAGAATCTTGCAAGATGGATTCAAATCTTGCAAGAATCTTGCAAGATGCTTGCAAGAAGTATGCATTCCCTTGCAAGATTGCTTGCAAGATTCTTGCAAGATTATAAATTCTTCGATCACTAGGGTGGCTAGTTTTACGTAATCAGCACCGTATTTTGAATCCCATGTAAACTCAGTTCAACAGTGAGTTCATAATGCAAAATTTTGCTTAAATTCACGGCGGCATGATCTTGGAGCGACTCAAAATGCTATTGATTCCGTAAAACTGGCCAACTTCCATCTGATGACTTTTCTCTGTATGTAGGCTTGTCAGTTTTTAAATTTGTTAAAAATCTGATGATTATGTGTCGATTGATATACAACTCACACGAATCAGCCAATATTATGTTGACTAAATATGACTTCAAAAGAAGGCAGTTTATCATGTAAAATTAAAAAAATTAGTATACACTAATTAGATCAATTAGTGTATACCTAAGAATCCACAATGTTGAGTCCGAGGTGAAAATCTACAACTTCTTTATCACAAAACTCCTGAACTCACAAGGTACAGAATTCTTTGAGACGGCTGAGGCAAGATCAATTTCAACGCATATCACGTGGGATGATTGACCCCATTGAAGTTCAAAATATTGTTTATTTTTAAATTCTACGCGACGTAAAAAATATTCGTCAACTTCTGTCACGTTTTTTTGTGATACCTTTGTTAATTTGGTAATACCTGAAAATTATCCGTGCAATAATATAAAAAATAGACAAATTTATGCTGACAAAAAGTAACTGCATAGCAGACAGTTTACACTAGAGAAGTGCTTGTGTTACCGGCTATCAAAATCAACTTATCATCTATTTTTACGAATTAAAGACTCATTTACATGCCTGATATTACATCAATACAACGCAGAGGTATACCCCAAAATTTCCGCTTAAGTAAAAATCGCGCGAAAGATAGATACTTGAAACGAACGTAATTAGGGCACAAGCTTTGTATCTTATTTCTTCGCAAAAAGGTTTATGCCAATTTTGCGAAATTGAGATACTTTAAATTTGTAAAATAGGTGAAAAGTCTTGTAGCACATTTCGATTATTTAACGAATCTATTTTTTACAACAAATTTGTCTCTAATTCGCATTTGAGCCTAATTAAAAGCGCGCTTTTGGGCAAGCAAAAGTAATTTAAAGCTTTATTAATTGATCATGCAAAAACGATTTGAAGCTTTTAAAGTGATTTAAAGATGGAATTAATGACGCGACAATATATATTTGTTTAGAACTATACTAAACCCTTTTCCTTTCATGAACCATTGCAGAAAATATACTACCAGGACAAAATCTGTAAAATAATAGACACCCGTAAGCCTGTAAAACCAGCAAAAAAATTAATATACACCTATAAACCTGTAAATAGGCGCAAAAAATGTTGATTCAAAAGTAAATACACCCCCCTAAACATGTAAAAAGAAAAAGACGGAAAAAGCGGTCGAGCTATGGCGGGATTATTCATAAAAAATAACGGATACCCCAAAACAGACGCAGAAGTGCGGGATTTTTCAGAAAAAAAATGCTAGACACCTGTAAACCTGTAAATAGACGTAAAAACATTGAACAAACTTAATTTAACAATTCATTTGCGGAACTCAAAAATAAATCATTCATTAAATGAAATTTAGCAAGAAAAAAACAGGATCCAATTCTCATGTGATTTTTTACCGAAATTTTCTCTGTCCAACTTTATCGTGTTATGAACAAATAAGAGGAGTTAATAAGTTGGTACAGTTTTAATGAATAGAAAATTTACCTAAAAGCTACGTTTTTGATGAAATAGCCAATTCAACCATAGAGCACAAAAAGAAAAACTTGAAACTGGGAGATTTTTCACAAATTTTTTTTTGAGTGAAATTTTCTGACAACCCCCTAAAAAAGGCTTTGGTTGATGCCAATTCCAATTCCCGACCTACAACTCACATCAGAAAAAAACATAGTGATAAATTTGAGCTCTCTAAGGCATACTATTAACCTGTAAAACACTTTTAATCACTTATTTCCTATCAATAAATAAACAAGCCTTAAATTAGGCTTAATTTCGAATTATAGATACATTCAGTGCGCAATTCCTTTTAGTTTTGCCTGTTTTTGCTAAAGTATCTTTTTTTCACAATAATGTTGCATTTTCAATGTATTAACATAGGAAAAAGGAACAAGAGGTACGCAGGTTGGGAAAACTTGCCAGTGACGATTTGGGTATACCTCTGGGGCGTAATGATCAATTAGTAATTAAATTTCGATATCAATTGAGTTTTGATATCATCGTTTGCCTAAACAGGATGCTTTGCCTACCAATGGAATTGAAATGATATATAATGATGACTTACCAGAGACCACAACGTAACTTTGACGATAGCCATCCAAATATCACAATAAAAAGGGATATCTTTTGTTTTGCCCCAACCAGCTTAGTGGGCAAATAATTTGGCGCCCCATATGCACTTTCTAGTTTCATAAATAGTAACGCGTTATGCAAAAAACCTAATTCGTAAGTGGGGCAAAACAATAGGGGGCAAAACAAATACATCTAATATAAATTTATTACGAAATCAAAAAAGGCGGCTCGTTAATGTGCGTTCGCACATGATGTTCCGAACCGATATCATCTATATTTTTGACTTAATTGCCGACCAAATGAAGAAATAACAAATAGATAATTGAGTTTGAAACAATCGTTACACAAGCTATCTTTTAATTGAAATACATAATACCATGCGTTATTACAGCGCCAATGAAATCTGACCTTAAAGAGACTACGAGACAAAAAAACAACCAAAAAAATTAGCAAAATTTCACGGCAAAAACTGAATATCTAAATTTAAAAGCACATAGTAACAACGTCAAAATGCAGTCAGATAAACCTTAACTACTCAAACTTAATTTCTCCTATTTATACAGCGGATGGAAAGTTTTTTATTGAGACTACGTTGCAAGTCAACAAAGAGAGCGATCATTGAGGCGAAAATCAAAAATTAATCAACATTTTTTAAACCAAGAAATTTCAAAAAAATTAAAAATCATTAGCTTTTAACAAAATAGCCTTAATAGATTACTAAAAAGTTACTACAAAACCAACAAAAGGCCTTGACTTTGGGTAGTTAAAGACTTAGAAACGAACTAAAGAAAAACTTAAAAAAATGGAAACGGTTTGCGAAAACACAAACTATTGCTACCATTAAAATCTTTAGCTATTATCTAAATATTTTGTATTGTTAATTCAATTCTTATTTCTACTATTAATTCAGCTGCAGGAATTATACTGAGAGATTAAATAAGTTTATTTAGGCCACATTTTTAATCCAATGGGATCTGTCACTACGCGATTGTTCTGAAAGAAGAGAAAAGAAGCGCAAAAAATGATCACTCAAAAAATGTTTATAAAAAAATCATATTGTCCAACAAACAAAGCATCGGTGACAAATAATATCAATCGATATGTTATTTTTTAGAACATAAGAAATTGGATGTGACCTCTCATTGATGAAAATGAATTAAAATTTGACGAAAAGAACAACAAAAACTGAAAAGGTTTGATAATGTATATCATAAACTTTGAGACTAAAAGCTATAAACTGACTAACTGATTCGGGTAACATCATTAATTCAGTCCTCAATTACAAGCTTAAGAGACTTGCAACAATTTACCGCTATCTAAAGAACAAAATCACGCAAAACCAGCAATTTCAAAAATTGAGCAATAAGAGTGTCGAAGGCATTAAAAAATGAACTTTTCGCTAAAAAATTTTCTATGTTCAATTAATTTTTTAACAGCAATCGGATTCCTCTTTTTTCATCAATATAGTTTCAAAAAATCAAAAATGAACAAATAGATTAGAACCACGAAATTTTTGAGAAAACTCGTAGTATCAACGCCATTAATTTCATTAGCTTTCAACGGAATCCAATAAATACGCTAAATTATGTCTCCATGGAACAAAAAACTTGTTTGCCAATCATATTTGGTCAATAAGATCTTACAACAAGTTATTGAAGATGAAAACAACAGAAAACACGGGCAACAACCAAAAATTCAGTAGAAAATTGCCAGAAGAAAGTGTCGAAGCATTTTAAATCATTAGTTATTCGCCGAAAACTTTATATGTGATCCGTTGAAGACCTTTCCTAAAACAATGAGAACCATCAGTATTAGGATAATGTGATAAGATTTCAAAAGGATCCAAAAATAAGAAAAATTACCTGAAAATTAAAAAATTACTAAAACTCTTGGCATTGAAGTTTTAAAACTAATAGGTAGAAGACAAAACCGCTAACCAGATTATTTTCGGCTGCATTAGAAAAAAAATGGATCTCGAAAGTACTAAGACTGACTGACTGTTCAGGAAAAAAAGATTTAGGATTATTTAATGTTCCGAAAAATTTTCGAAAGACTTTTTTTAAAGTCTTAACAGCCATTAACCTCAAAAGCTTTTAACGGAGGTCAATAACTACGCTCATAAATAACCCGATGGCAGAAAAAACATGATAGTCATGCAAAGAAATCAATAAGAGATCACAATAAGTCTTAGGACTATGAAAACAACTACAAAAACAGGCAAAAACCAAAAACTCAGTAAAAGAGTGCCGGAGGAAAGTGTCGAAGCCATTTAAATCATAAGTTGTTCTCTGAAAACTTTATCTATCATCCGTTGAACGTCTTCGCTTAACCAATGGGAACTATCAATATTAACATATTGAGATAAGATTTCAAAGGGATTCGAAAATCAGAAAAGTAACCGAAATTTTTTAAAAAAAATATATAAAACTCGTCGCATTGTAGTTTTGAATCTAATAGGTAGAAGATGAAAACGGTAACCAGACTAAATTTAGCTGCACCAGAATTAAAAGGGGATTTTGTAAGTATTAAGACTGACTAACAGTCCAAGAAACAAGTTTAGGATCAGTTAATGTTCAAGAAAAGTTTTCGAAAGAATTTTTTAAAAGTCTTAACAGCCATTAAACTCAAAAGCTTTTAACGGATACCAATAACTGCAGTCAGAAATAACACGATGTCAGGAAAAGAAAAAGTTTGTTTGTCATGCATAGATAATCAATAAGAGATCACAATAAGTCTTAAGACTAGGTAAACAACAACAAAAACAGGCGAAAACCAAAATTCAGAAGAAAAATACGAGAAGAAAATTTCGAAGCCATATAAATCATTAGCTTTTCTCTGAATACTTTATCTTTGATCCACTGAATGTCGTTTTTAATGCAATTAGAATAATATTTGGATAATGTGATAAGAGTTCAAAAGTAACCAATAAAATGAAAATATCCAAAGTTTTTTTTAAAAAATTTTGATTTCTTGTGTTATTGAAGTCATATAATCAATAGTTAGAAGATAAAACAGCAAAAAGAAATTTATTTTAGTTTCATTAGAAAGCCATTGGGTTCTGTCAATACTGAGACCTACTAACAGTTCACGAAGATTTTAAGTTTTGTTAATGTTCAAAAACATTTTCGAAAAAATATTTTTAAATTCTTAACAGCCATTAAACTCAATAAATTTCAAAGGAAGACAAAAAATACGCTCAAATATGCTTCAATAAGGGGATGTTTGTCATTCATAGTAGATCAATAAGACATTACAGCAAGTCTTTTTATCGCCTTTAGTCTATTAGGAACAAAACATTGGTTCATTTTTTGGCAAGAAATTTAAGTTTGAAAAACTATTTTTATGGAAAATACAATCATTTGAAGAAAAATCACACTAAAAGTGAACAACTCTTCGTGTTCACACAAAACTTCAGTCCTCGATAACTCCTCGAAAAAAAAACGAAAATTGAATAAATCTTTTAATTTTTAATTTTAATTTTGAATTCTACACTGGACCAGCTTTTTAATGATACCATTCACATTTCTCTGCGATGAATATGTCGATCGGCCAAAATTGACTGAACAAAAAAACCCATTTGAGTATATAGTTCCTCCCCCCGACAAGTGGGGTCGGAACAATGATGAAATTGGTTCAAAATCTACAAGCAACAAAATTTTATGGAGATGCATTAAATTGGTTAAAGTGGTTCAGTGTATTTCAAGCAACAATTGATCCTTCTCCAATGTCCTCTGGAGAAAAAAATGGGTCAAAAGTCCCGATTTACGGCTACGGTTTTGTTGGCAGTCTGCACGAACTTGTTTAAGCACGTTTTGAGGAACATTTTAGAAATCCGAATATGGTTGTCAATGCCTTCCTAAAAAAACTGGCCCATTTCAGACCCCCTAACCTGACAATCTCAGACAATTATACCGAAATTTCTGCTTTTCTGTTAACCATAGTAGACACTTTCCTACAAATTGTATTCAACCATGACATATATTTAACGACAAATTAGCGTTTATCGATAACCACGCAGCTTTTCAAGATGTTCGGTCAGAATTTCAAAGCAGTGACTTCCGCAGAGTGACGTTACGTGCACGTGAACAGAAAACGAAAATGACGAAAGCCAATGGAAGTCAACTTCTGTAACTACAGAGATTTGGCATTTTAAAACGTGCATGTGTGTGTTTTAGCATACTTTTGACGTTCAGTTAATCTCTGTTAATTAATGTGAGCCAAATATTATCAGCGGTACTCAAAAGTTTCAACAAATTTTCTTTTATTATTATGATAATAGATTATCTGGGTCTTTCTCATGAACTCAAATTTGTCTCTGATCAGGCCATTACTATCCGGAAGTGACCTCTGATCAGACCATCCTCAGACCCAAGTGACCTCTTATCATATATTGTGCGCTCTAACCAAATCCCACTCCCTGTAATTTTGGTACACCGTGTGCCTTGGACTTCGGTCTGATCAGAGGTCACTTCCGTCTGGCACCTCAGCCTGGGGTATACGATATCTGACCACTAATCTGGGGGGAGGGGGCTATAATGGGAAAGACTCGATTACCTTCCTAAACATTGTCATGAGAATTAACTTGGATAGACCATATCTGACCTGTATGTAAGCAGCTTTCTCTTAGACCAAGCAACTTCTGCAATATCTCTTCTCCAGAACAGTGAAAGCACTATTGAACTCAGCAGAATGTGAGCAGCGGATCTAGCCAGTAGAACAAATACAGGGGTAACTGGCAAAACATTGGCGAGGGCTAAATAGGTGCTGTCCGTTAAGGAATTCAAAACGGCTAGAAATAGTCCAACCAAGTTCAACTGAAGACCTTTCATTCGAGAAGCTGTTCATCGAACGATAACTTGTTACTGTATGCTGAACAAATAAAATGAACATGAATAATATGTGAACACTTCAAGTTTTGCTACTGTTTTTTTGGAGCAAATGATCTCAACATGAATAGTAGGATCCGCTATTATATGTTATCATGATTCTTTTAAACAATGTACATGTATTATTATCAAGCCGACCCACATTTTAATTCAAAAACCTCTTACATCGCTCATATTTCTAAAAACGAACATTCTATCAGTTGCCAAAATTAACAGCTAAGATAATGTTTTGGTTATATGCGGTTGCTTTGCGATGCGATTGGCTTTGATCTGCAAAAGAGATCTAAGGTCAAATGAGAAAATTAAAACTTGGATCCAAAAGGATAAGAAAGAGAGGCATGTTTCACAAGAAACCAAGCTGTCTATCTAATCTAGACAAATTGACAAATGACTCTGTTTCATTATGCTGAGCAAACAGAATGACCACTAATACTACATAATCATTCATAATAACTGCTTGACAAAATAGGGTTTGTAAATATTTAAGTAGGATTTGCAACTGTTAGGTCAACGTGATGAGCAAGCATGTTGGCACTGACTGCTATAGAAGGAGCCGAACACTTTGTTACCACAAACCTCTCAATTTCTGCTTGGGTTTATCTGTGTTAAACTTCTTCACTAGTTAAAACAAGATTTGCTATCTTAATTGGAACCGAAGAGCCACCCGCTTCCTTCGCTCGTGAACAAACTTTTTGTTTTCATACACTTGTGTGAACAAACTAATTTGTGTTTTTGCCCTGATTCGAGAACGGAATTAGCCATAACAATCTATGTATCATGCTAAGGTTTCAAATATATCAATTATACATGGGCAGATTTTATTGTTTTTTTTTTTTCAATAATAAGAATGTGAGAACCGCACGTTAAAGACTTAATGCACGTTAAATAGTGCATTTTTGTTAAAGAAAGTTCGAAATTTCTAATAGCATCACTAACAAACAGGCATATTTACGAATTAATCGGTTGCGGAAAAAAACCCCAGGATAAAACCCCACTTCATTTTAGATAGGAAATAAACCCCCAAGGAAATAGACCCCCACAGATAAAACCCCCAATTTACTATAAAAGAGCTGCGCATTTAGCGCGTTTGGCTATGCCTCGCGGGCCATGGCCATGTCTCAGCTGCCCGTGGGAGTTGATATAAAACTATCACAACCGAAAAAATTATCACGACCGAAATTCAATTTTAAAATGGGGGTTTACTTACGTGGGGGTTTATTCCGTGGTTTTTTTTCCGTGGGGGTTTATTTCCTATCTAACGTTAATTGGGGGGTTTTTCCTGGGGTGGGGAGGGGGGGGGGGTTATTTCCTAGACCCGAATTAATTATTTATGAAAAAAATAACAATCAAAAGTCATTGATAAAGATAAATTTTATGCTTATTTTGGCAGTTTCGTACAGGTCGGGTCTCTATTGTCAATTGGAAAAAACTGAACAATCATTTGATTTTTGTTCTGTGTTTGATTTTTGTTACAAGCGTGTTTTTGAAATGCTCATATAAATATTTGCGCAATGTTTAAATCAAGTATTCAATACAAATCTTTACCTAAAAGTAAATTACTTTGAGCTGCGACAAGTTTTTTTTAGATTTGAATTTGGAATCCCCTCTGTCCATCGCTAGCCGCATAAACATATGAACCAATTGAAAACGATTCGACAATACTCCTGTGATCCTGATTAAACCTTTAAAATCTGTTTCTCTGTGTTGTTCACATTATTGCGAATTCAAGACTACTACTGAGAGCATTTTTTTTCAAGTTTTCTTGATTCAAACATGATGACTTTCTACATTAGTCTTCAACATTTTTTTCCTTATGTCCGTATGTCAACAATTTTGAACTAGATTGAAAAACTAATTATGCTGTGGAACATTGCAATGGAATTTTTTTTAAGAATGATCTTTTAGCAGTATTCAAATATATCAGCATCTTTATGATATCGTGAATCAATTTTTTGCTTTACAAATCGAAGAGATATCTTTTTAATCGAAGTGTCTTATTCAACGATAGTGTCAATGGAGCTTTGCATGTTTTAAAAAAAGACGAAAAAAATGAGGAGAGGAGACAACGAAGTGACTATTTTTTCTTGCTTTTCATGACGGTGAACATGAAGTGTGAGAAATTGTAAGCCGGTGAACAATTTAGATCGTTTTCGTCTTTTTACCCTATTTTTGTTACGCTCCTGCAGTTTAAAAATAGTGGGTATTTAAAAAAATTTTGCGTACCCGAAAGGGGCTACACTACGTGCGCAAAAAAGGAAACATCGAGTACAAATTCTCCATTTTATGGCGTTTTTCACGACATATATACTAAGGTTGAAAATCTGAGCGTATGTGCAAAACACTGACTAGTATAGCTAGGCTAATTTAGCTCAAACTTCTTTGAAAATTTGTTATATGCGCCCCAACATTCACAAAGAGCTATCGTATTTTGGGACAATCTTTTGTCACTGATTTCGACGCAATCAACCATTAGTCTCCATACTATAGGCAACTAAGTTCCGCGTAACGCATTTCCACTTTACATTATTCATTTAGCGAAATGTAAGCCTGATTCCTGATTAAATTCCCTCTCGATACAATTAGTGGATTAAGACAAAAAGTGGTTTTACAACTACCCATAGCGCTGTTCACAAGAACAATGAAGCCTTTACATTTGGTCTCAATTAATTACTATAAAAGTCCGGCATAAGTGAAAGGCTCAAAAAAGTGTTAATGTATGATCACAATGGATGAATATTTGTACGTGAAAACATGGGACAAAATGTAAATAAATTGATTGTCATGTATGGGACCAGGTTACTGGTTCATTAGTTTTCACTGCGAACTGTTTAAAAATCTCTATTAATTTGGTCTCAATTAATAACTAATAAAATTCGGCATAAGCATTAAGCTCACATACTATTTTTGTATGCTCATAATGGATGATTTTTTGTACGTGAGTACGCGTGACAAAATTCCAGCCTCCTCTACGATATAACTATCTTGTTTCGACGTTTTTCGCACTTAATTTCTATCGCGAAAAATAAAATTAAATTGATTGTCTATAATAGGAACACTTTATGGTCACTCCATTTCGTTTAGTAGGTTTTTATTAAGTAATTAAAGTTCAATAGGCTGAAAAAATTGTTTTGAATGAAGGATTTGAAAACAACTGGTCCATTTTTTTACTGCGAATTGTTTAAAAATCTCTATTAAATTATATACCAATGAAGGGTTTGAAAACAGAAGTTCAGTCGGTTGCAAAAATGTGTCGAATTTTCTACTGACCAGCGGTTTCTGTAAAACAAAATTTTTTGACACGTCTCTAGAAAATGATTACAAAAATAGTACCAGTACAGTTAAGCTGTGGAAGTCTTTGGTCTGTTTTTGGCATCACACTAATATGTTACAACCTTATAGGCGTTTCTTCTTTTTTTTCAAAACTATTCATTCTCTCTGGTTATCCGAAAACCTAAAAACATAAATTCACAACAACTATTTAAATTTGAGAAATTATAAAGAAGCAAAGATTTATAAAACGAGAAAAATTAGTATAAGGTCAGCAGTTAGTATTACAGATAATGTTCCTCTGATTTATTTGTGGAGTAAAAAGAGAAACCTTTCGCTTTTCAATATCGAAGTAAAAGTTTCCAGTTGTCTGTAATGACAAAAAAAATCCTGGTCAGATTTTGGAAAAATTCTTTCAAAAAATCATTTAGACAATCTGAAAAAAAAGTTGATTCCAATCTATGAGTTTTAGAAAAAAAACGGAAAACCAGTTATAAGCAAAATAGATGTTTTCAATGGAAAATTTCAATACAAAGCAGTCACCTTTTTTATGTTTTTGGAAGCAACATTTGCGTTAGCAGCTGATAACCAGAAATTTCGATAAATTTTGCAACCTACTAAGTTTCTTTTTTGGTAGGTTGCAAAAACTGTTTTCAATGAAGGATTTGAAAACAACTGGTTCATCAGTTTTTACTGTGCAATGTTTCAAACACTCTATTAAATTATAAACCAATGAAGGGTTTGAAAACAAGAAGTTTAGTGGGTTGCAAAAATTTATCAAACTTTCTAGTGACCAGCCATTTCTGCAAAATAATTTTTTTTGACACGTCTCCAGAAAATGATTACAAAATCAAAAAATGACTGTTTTTGTATTGAAATTTTCCATTGAAAACATTTTGCTTATTACTAGTTTTCTATTTTATGGATAATCTGCCATTGTTTAGTTAATTTTCGACAAGAATGAGTTTTTAGTCTTTTTTGATGACATTATTTGAACACAAATCCGGTAGATAAAAACAAAAACAAGTTTTATACCAAATTAAAGGAAACTAACACAATGCTTGCTTATACTGCGGTCAAATTGAGACAAAATTCTAACAATTTTTTATTTTACATCCATTTTTCGGTTTATTTCGTTCTGTTGAGCCGCGATTTGAAACGATGAGCGACATTTGGATACAGACTTATTTCATATACATATATAACAATGGCTAAATAGTTTGCTATCATTTTTGAATATGGCGCTTTACGATCGATAAAATATAGCACAAGCTGGCCTTGAAAAATCGAGCAAATACCGGCACCAAGCTTTGCCACTAAATTTTATCACTTTTATAACCGCATTTCAGTTTTCCCATCTTAGTACGTTATACTTGTAAAATGTACTTACAAACTACCAGGATGAAAAAACAGTGCCCTAAATTAAATTTTCAATCGTTTTTTAACAACTTTAAACTCAAAATTCAACTGTAAAATCTAGTGAAAACCACAATTTTACTATTATATTGGAGAAAAAGAAAACTTAATTTTTCTTTTGCTTTTTGCAAATTTTTAGCTTTAAAAATCGAAGAGATTTTTTTAAATCTAAGCGTCCTGTTCAACGATAGTGTTTGGGGAGTTTCGCTTGTTTTTGAAAAAAAGATATACGACGCAAATGAGGAGAGGAGACCACGACGTACTTTTTTGCCGTTCTTGACGCAGAACAAGAAGTGAAATTATAAGCCAGCGAAAAGATTAGTTCGTTCTCGTCTTCTTTACTTTAAGCTTGTCACGTTCCTGCTGTTTAAAATTAGTTGACATTTGGAAAAAAAATTTTGCGTACCTCAATCGGGCTACACAATGTGGGCAAAATAGGAAACATCGAGTACACATTCTCAAATTTATGGGGTTTTTCACGACACATGTACTAAGGTTGAAGTTCTGAGCATGCGCAGAAAACTATGAGTAAAGTAGCAGCGCTAATTCAGCTCAAATTTTCTTAAAAAACTTGTTATATGCGCACCAACATTCACAAAGAGCTATCGTCAAATTTTGGGAGAATCTTTGGTTGCTGATTTCGACGTATTCAGTCATTAGCTTCCATGCTATAAGGAACCCATTTCCACGTCTCCCATTTCCATTTACGTTATCTAATTAGCGAAAAAAAAGAAAGCCTGATTGTTGAATAATTTTGCTCTTGATGCAATTAGTGAAGTAAGAAGACAAAAAGTGCGTTTACAACTACCCAGAGCGCTGTTCACAAGAACAAGGAAGCTTTTGCATTTGGTCTCAATTAACAACTAATAAAAATTGGCATAAGTATCAAGCTCACATGCTGTTTTTGTAGACTTACATTCCACGATTAATTGTACGTGAATACGAGTGACAAATTTGCACCCTCTCCACGATATAACTGTTTTATTTCTACGTTTTCCGCAACTAATTTCTATCGCTAAAAAAATAATTAAATTGATTGTCTATAATAGGAACACGTTATGGTCACACGATTTAGTAGGTTCCTGTTTAGTGGTTCTTGTTTAGTAGTTCTTGTTTAGTAGGTTGAAAAAATTGTTTTGAATGAAGGATTTGAAAACAACTGGTTCATTTCTTTTTACTGCGAATTGTTTGAAAACTCTATTAAACTATATACCGATGAAGGATTTGAAAACCAGAAGTTCAGTCGGTTGCAAAATTTTATCGAATTTTCTAGTGACCAGAGGTTTCTGCAAAACAAAATTTTTTGTTACTTCTCTAGAAAATGATTACAAAAACGAAAAAAAAAATGACTGCTTTGTATTGAAATTTTCCATTGAAAACATTTATTTTGCTTATTTCCCGTCTTCTGTTTTTTTCTCAAACTCGTAGATTTGAATCAACATTTTCTTGGGGTGGTTCAACCAAACTTTTCAGTTTTATGGATCATCTGCCATTGCTTAGTTAGTAAGCACTTTTCGACAAGAATGAGTTTTTAGTATTTTTTGATGACATTATTTGAACACAAATCCGGTAGATAATAACAAAAACAAGTTTTATACCAAATTAATGTACTCTAACACAATGCTTACTTATAATTTGGTCAATATGCGACATAAATCTAACAATTTTTTATTTTACATCCATTTTTTTTCTGTTGAGCCGCGATTTGAAACGATGACCGACTTTTGGATACAGACTAATTTCGTATACACATTTAACAATGGCTAAATAGTGTGCTACCGTTTTCGAACATAACGCTTTAGGATAGATAAAATATAGCGCAAGCTGGGCTAGAAACTTCGAGCAAATACTGGCACCAAACTTTGCCAATAAACTTTCTCACTTTTTTAACCGCATTTCATTTTTCTCATTTTAGTACATTTCGCTCGTAAAATGTACTTACAACTACACGGATGAAAAAACAGTGCCCTAAATTGAATTTTTAGTGATTGTGTAACAATTTTAATTTCAAAATTGAACTGTTAAATCTAGTGAAAACCACAATTTTAATAGTATATTGGAGGAAAAAACTTTCAAGTACTTTTTTCTTTTGCTTTTACAAACTTTTTGCTTTACAAATTGATGAGATTTTTTAAAATCCAATTGTCCTATTAAACGATAGTGTTATTGCAGTTTCGCGTGTTTTAAAAAGCATACGACAAAAATGAGGATAGGAGACAACGATGTGACTATTTTGTTGCCGTTTTTGACGCATAAAAGAAGTGTGAGAAACTATAAGCTAGTTAAAAGATTAGTTCGTTGTTGTCTTCTTTATTTTAAATTTTTCACGTTCCTGCTGTTTTAAATTGGTAAGCTAATTAAGCTCAAATTTTCGGAAAAGTTTGTTCTTTGCGCCCCTAAAATTCACCAACAGCTATTGTCAACTTTTGGGACAATCTTTGTCGCTGATTTCGACGTATTGAGTCATTAGTTTCCATGCTCAAAGCAACCCATTTCCAATTACGATATCTCATGAGCTCGAAGAAAGAAAGTCTGATTGTTGAATAATTTTGCTCTCAACTCAATCAGTGGATCAGGAAGACAAAAATGCGTTTACAACTACGCAGAGCGCTGTTTACAAGAAAAATCAAACTTTTACAATTGGTCTCAATTAAAAACTAATAAAAATCGGCTTAAGCATCAAGCTCAAATATTGTTTCTGTATACTCACTATAGAAGACTATTTTCACGTGAATACGCGTGACAAAATTGGACCCTCTTCCACGATAAACTATCTTATTTCTAGGCTTTTTGCAACTAATTTCTATCGCTTAAAACATTATTAAACTGATTGTCTATAATAGGAACAAGTTATGGTCGCTGAATTCCAATTAGTAGGTTCTTGTTTAGTAGTTTGAAAAAATTGTTTTCAATTAAAGATTTTAAAACAACTGGTTCATTAGTTTTAACTACTATTCGTTTTTCACGACACATATACTATGGTTGAAAATCTGAGCGTATGTGCAAAACACTGACTAGTATAGCTAGGCTAATTTAGCTCAAATTTCTTTCAAAGTTTGTTATATGCGCCCCAACATTCACAAAGAGCTATCGTCAAATTTTGGGACAATCTTTTTTCACTGATTTCGACGCAATCAACCATTAGTCTCCATACTATGGGCAACTAAGTTCCGCGTACCGCATTTCCACTTTACATTATTCATTTAGCGAAATGAAAGCCTGATTCCTGATTAAATTCCCTCTCGATACAATTAGTGGAGTAAGACAAAAAGTGGTTTTACAACTACCCATAGCGCTGTTCACAAGAACAATGATGCCTTTACATTTGGTCTCAATTAATTACTAAAAAAGTCCAGCATAAGTGTAAGGCTCGAATAAGTGTTATTGTATGATGACAATGGATAAATATTTGTACGTGAATACATGTGACAAAATGTAAATAAATTGATTGTCATGTATGGGAACAGGTTACTGGTTCATTAGTTTTCACTGCGAATTGTTTAAAAAACTCTTTTAAATAATATACCAATTAAGGGTTTGAAAACAAGAAGTTTAGTCGGTTGCAAAAGTTTATTGAATTTTCTAGTGGCCAGCGGTTTCCGCAAAACAAAATTTTTTGAAAGGTCTCTACAAAATGATTACAAAAATGGTACCATATACTTAAGCTGTGGAAATATTTAGTTTGTTTTTTGCATAACACTAATATGTTACAACCTCATAGGCGTTTCTTCTTTTGTTGAAAACTATTCATTCACTCTGATTACCCGAAAACCTAAAAAGATCAATTTACAACAACTATTTTATAGTTGAGAAATTATAAAGAAGCAAAGTATTATAAAACGAGAAAAATTAGTAATTTTCCTCTTAATTTGTTGTGGAGGAGAAAGAGAAAACTTTCGCTTTTCAATATCGAATTAAAAGTTTCTAACTGTTTGTAATGACAAAAAAATCAAATTCAGATTTGGGAGAAAATTCGTTTCGAAAATCATTTAAACAATCTGAAAAAAATGTTGATTTCAATCTATGAGTTTTAGAAAAATACAGAAAACCAGTTATAAGCAAAATAGACGTTTTCAATAGAAAATTTCAATACAAAGCAAACATGTTTTTTATGTTTTTGGAAGCAACGTTTGCATTAGCAGCTAATAACTAGAAATTTTGATGAATTTTGCAACCTGCAAAGCTTCTTGTTTAGTAGGATGCAAAAATTTTTTTTCAATGAAGGATTGGAAAACAACTGGCTCATTTGTTTTGTACTGTGAATTGTTTAAAAAACGCAATTAAATTATATACCAATGAAGGGATTGAAAACAAGAAGTTTAGTTGGTTGCAAAAATTTATCAAACGTTCTACTGACCAACGGTTTCTGCAAAACAAAATTTTTTGTTACTAGTTTTTAGAAAATGATTACAAAAACGAAAAAATGAATGCTTTGTATTCAAACTTTCCATTGAAAACATTTATTTTGCTTATTACTAGTTTTCTGAATTCTTCTAAAACTCGTAGATTTGAATCAACGTTTTCTTGGGGTGGTTCAACCAATTTTTTCAGTTTTATGGATCATCTGCCATTGTTTAGTTAGTAATCACTTTTCGACAAGAATGAATTTTTAGTCTTTTTTGATGACATTATTTGAACACAAATCCTGTAGATAAATGCAAAAACAAGTTTTATACCAAATTAAAGCAACCTAACACAATGCTTGCTTATACTTTGATCAATTTGAGACAAAAATCTCACAATTTTTTTTAGTTTACTTCCAGTTTTCAGTATTCTTCGTTCTTTTGAGCTGTGATTTGAAACGATGAGCGACCTTTCGATACAAACAAATTTCATATACATATATAACAATGGCTAAATAGTTTGCTAAAGATTAGTTCATTCTTGTGTTCTTTACTTTAAATTTGTCACGTTCCTGCTGTTTAAAATTAGCTGGCTTTTGCTAAAAACTTTGCGTACCCCAATGGGGCTACACTACGTGGGCAAAATAGGAAACATCGAGTACACATTCTCAATTTTATGGGGTTTTTCACGACACATGTACTAAGGTTGAAAATCTGAGCGTATGTGCAAAACACTGACTAGTATAGCTATGCTAATTCAGCTCAAATTTCTTTCAAAATTTGTTATATGCGCCGCAACATTCACAAAGAGCAATGGTCAAATTTTGGGACAACCTTTGTCGCTGATTTCGACGCAATCAATCATTAGTCTCCATACTATAGGAAACTAATTTCCACGTAACGCATTTCCACTTTACATTATCTATTTTGCGAAATGAAAGCCTGATTCCAGATTAAATTCCCTCTCGATACAATTAGTAGATTAAGACAAAAAAAGGGTTTTACAACTACCCATAGCGCTGTTCACATTAACAATGAAGCCTTTACATTTGGTCTCAATTAATTACTAAAGAAAGTCCGGCATAAGTTTAAGGCTAAAATAATTGTTATTGTATGATCACAATGGATGAATATTTGTACGTGAATACACGTGACAAAATGTAAAAAAAATTGATTGTCATATATGGGACCGACCAGGTTACTGTTTCATTAGTTTTCACTGCGAATTGTTCAAAAACTCTTTTAAATTAAATACCAATGAAGGGTTTGAAAAGAAGACGCTTAGTCGGTTGCAAAAATGCATCAAATTTTCTACTTATCAGCGGTTTCTGCAAAACAGAATTTTTTGACACGTCTCTAGAAAATGATTACAAAAATGGTACCATACAGTTAAGCTGTGGAAGTTTTTGGTCTCTTTATGGCAACACACGAATATGTTAGAACCTCATAGGCGCTTCTCTTTTTTTCAAAACTATTCATTCTCTCTGGTTATCCAAAATCCTAAAAAACATTTTGTTGCAATTCTTGAGGGAAAACATGAAAATTGAGAAAATATAACCTAGTGAAAAAACTAGTTCGTTCTCGTCTTCTTTACTTTAGTTTTGTCACGTTCCTGCTGTTTATATTTAGCCGGCTTTTGCAAAAAAATTGAGTATCCCAATGGGGCTATACTAGGTGGGCAAAATAGGAAACATCGAGTACACATTCTCAATTTTATGGGGTTTTCCACAACACATGTACTAAGGTTGAAGTTCTGAGCGTGCGTGCGTGAGTGATGTAGCTGGGCTATTTAAGCTCAAATTTTCTTCAAAAGGTGTTTTTTTTGCCCATAAAATTCACAAACAGCTATCGTCAACTTTTGGAACAATCTTTTATCGCTGATTTCGACGTATTCAGTCATTAGTTTCCATTCTATAAGCAACCCATTTCCAGGTAACCCACTTCCAATTACTGTATCTAATAAACGAAACGAAAAAAAAACCTGATTGTTGAATAATTTCGCTCTTGATACCTTTAGTGGATTAGGAAGACAAAAGGTGCGTTTACAACTACCAAGGGCGCTGATCACAAGAACAATGAAGCTTTTACATTTGGTCTCAATTAATAACTAATAAAATTCGGCATAAGCATTAAGCTCACATTCTATTTTTGTATGCTCATAATGGATGATTTTTTGTACGTGAATACGCGTGACAAAAATTCCAGCCTCCTCTTTGATATAACTATCTTGTTTTGACGTTTTTCGCACTTAATTTCTATCGCGAAAAATATAATTAAATTGATTGTCTATAATAGGAACACTTTATGGTCACTCCATTTCGTTTAGTAGGTTCTTATTAAGTAATTAATGTTCAATAGGCTGAAAAAATTGTTTTGAATGAAGGATTTGAAAACAACTGGTCCATTTTTTTACTGCGAATTGTTTAAAAATCTCTATTAAATTATATACCAATGAAGGGTTTGAAAACAAGAAGTTTAGTCGGTTGCAAAAATGTGTCGAATTTTCTACTGACCAGCGGTTTCTGTAAAACAAAATTTTTTGACACGTCTCTAGAAAATGATTACAAAAATAGTACCAGTACAGTTAGGCTGTGGAAGTCTTTGGTCTGTTTTTGGCATCACACTAATATGTTACAACCTTATAGGCGTTTCTTCTTTTTTTTTCAAAACTATTCATTCTCTCTGGTTATCCGAAAACCTAAAAACATCAATTTACAACAACTATTTAAATTTGAGAAATTATAAAGAAGCAAAGATTTATAAAACGAGAAAAATTAGTATAAGGTCAGCAGTTAGTATTACAGATAATGTTCCTCTTATTTATTTGTGGAGTAAAAAGAGAAACCTTTTGCTTTTCAATATCGAAGTAAAAGTTTCCAGTTGTCTGTAATGACAAAAAAATCCTGGTCTGATTTTGGAAAAATTCTTTCCAAAAATCATTTAAACAATCTGAAAAAAAAGTTGATTCCAATCTATGAGTTTTAGAAAAAAACGGAAAACCAGTTATAAGCAAAATAGATGTTTTCAATGGAAAATTTCAATACAAAGCAGTCACTTTATATATGTTTTTGGAAGCAACATTTGCGTTAGCAGCTGATAACCAGAAATTTCGATAAATTTTGCAACCTACTAAGCTTCTTTTTTGGTAGGTTGCAAAAACTGTTTTCAATGAAGGATTTGAAAACAACTGGTCCATTTTTTACTGCGAATTGTTTAAAAATCTCTATTAAGTTATATACCAATGAAGGGTTTGAAAACAAGAAGTTTAGTCGGTTGCAAAAATGTGTCGAATTGTCTACTGACCAGTGGTTTCTGTAAAACAAAATTTTTTGAAAGGTCTCGAGAAAATGATTACAAAAACGAAAAAATGACTGCTTTGTATTCAAACTTTCCATTGAAAACATTTATTTTGCTTATTACTAGTTTTCCGAATTCTTCTAAAACTCGTAGATTTGAATCAACGTTTTCTCGAGGTGGTTCAACCAAATTTTTCAGTTTTATGGATCATTTGTCATTGTTTAGTTAGTAATCACTTTTCGACAAGAGTGAATTTTTAGTCTTTTTTGATGACATTATTTGAACACAAATCCTGTAGATAAATGGAAAAACAAGTTTTATACCAAAGTAAAGCAACCTAACACAATGCTTGCTTATACTTCGATCATTTTGAGACAAAAATCTCACAATTTTTTTTATTTTACTTCCAATTTTCAGTATTCTTCGTTCTTTTGGACCGCGATTTGAAACGATGAGCGACATTTGGAAACAGACTAATTTCATATACATATATAACAATGGCTAAATAGTTTGCTACCATTTCGGAATATGACGCTTTACGATCGATAAAATATAGCACAAGCTGGGCCAGAAATTTCGAGCAAAGAACGGCACCAAATTTTGCCACTAAATTTTGTCACTTTTATAACCGCATTTCACTTTTCCCATCTTGTTACATTATACTTGTAAAATGTATTTCCAAACTACCAGGATAAGGAAACAGTGCCCTAAATTGAATTTTCAGTCATTGTGTAACAATTTTGAACTCAAAACTGAACGGTAAAAACTAGTTAAAACCACAATTTTACTATTACATTGGAAGAAAAAAACTTTGAAGTATTATTTCTTTTGCTTTAAAAGTTTTTTGCTTTATAATTTGAATAGACTCTTTTGAATCCAAGTGTCCTATTCAGCGATAGTGTTAATGGGGTTTCGAATGTTTTTAAAAAAGGTACGACGAAAATGTGGAGAGGAGACAACGAAGTGACTATTTTGTTGCCATTCTTGATGGAGAAGAATAAATGTGAGAAATTATAAGCTAGTGAAAAGATTAGTTCAATCTTGCCTTCTTTGCTGTAAATTTATCAAGTTCCTGCTGTTTAAAAATAGCCGGCTTTTGCAAAAAATTTTGCATACCCCAATAGGGCTACACTACGTGGGCAAAATAGGAAACATCGAGTACACATTCTCAATTTTATGGGATTTTTCACGACACATGTACTAAGGTTGAAGTTCTGAGCGTGCGCGGAAAACTATGAGTAAAGTAACTGCGCTAATTCAGCTCAAAGTTTCTTAAAAAATTTTGTTATATCCGCCCCAACATTCACAAAGAGCTATCGTCAAATTTTGGGACAATCTTTGGTTGCTGATTTCGACGTATTCAGTCATTAGCTTCCATGCTATAAGGAACCCAATTCCACGTCTCCCATTTCCATTTACGTTATCTAATTAGCGAAAAGAAAGAAAGCCTGATTATTGAATAATTTTGCTCTTGATGCAATTAGTGAAGTAAGAAGACAAAAAGTGCGTTTACAACTACCCAGAGCGCTGTTCACAAGAACAATGAAGCTTTTGCATTTGGTCTCAATTAACAACTAATAAAAATCGGCATAAGTATCAAGCTCACATGCTGTTTTTGTATACTCACATTGCACGATTAATTGTACGTGAATACGCGTGACAAATTTGCACCCTCTCCACGATATAACTATTTTATTTCTACGTTTTCACTGCCAACTGTTTAAAAATCTCTAATAATTTGGTCTCAATTAATAACTAATAAAATTCGGCTTCAGCATTAAGCTCACATACTATTTTTGTATAATCATAATTGATGATTTTTTGTACGTGAATACGCGTGACAAAGTTCCAGCCTCCTCTACGATATAACTATCTTGTTTCCACGTTTATCGCACTTAATTTCTATCGCTAAAAAAATAATTAAATTGATTGTCTATAATAGGAACACGTTATGGTCACTCGATTCCTTTTAGTAGGTTCTGGTTTAGTGGTTCTTGTTTAGTAGGTTGAAAAAATTGTTTACAATAAAGGATTTGAAAAGAAATGGTTCATTAGTTTTTACTGTGAATTATTTAAAAAACTCTATTAATTTATATACCAATGAAGGGTTTGAAATTAAGAAGTTTAGTCGGTTGCAAAAAGGTTTCGGATTTTCTACTGACCAGCGGTGTCTGCAAAACAAAATTTTTTGACAAGTCTCCAGAAAATGATTACAAAAACAAAAATAATGACTGCTTTGTTTTGAAATTTTCCATTGAAAGCATTTGTATTGCTTATTTCCCGTCTTCTGTTTTTTTCTAAAACTCGTAGATTTGAATCAGCGTTTTCTTTGTGTGGTTCAACCAAACTTTTCAGTTTTATGGATCATCTGCCATTGTTTAGTTAGTAATCATTTTTCTACAAGAATAAACTTTTTAGTCTTTTTTGATGATATTATTTGAAGACAAATCCGGAAGATAAAAACAAAAACAAGTTTTATACCAATTAATAGTAAACTAGCACAATGCCTGCTTATACTTCGGTCAATTTGAGGCAAAGACCTAACAATTTTTTGTTCTAGATCCATTTTTCCGTATTCATCGCTCTATTGAACCGCGATTTGAAACAAGGAGCGAAATTTGGAAACAGACTAATTTCATATAGATATATAACAATGGCTAAAGAGTTTGCTGTCATTTTTGAATATGACAAATTACGATAGATAAAAAATAGAACAAGCTGGGCTAGAAAAATGGAGCAAATACCTGCACGAAATTTTGCCACTAAATTTTGTCACTTTCATAACTGCATTTTCTTTTTTCCCATCTTAATACATCATACTTGTAAAATGTACTTACAAACTATCAGGATGAAAAAACAGGGCCCTAAATTAAGTTTTCAGTCATTGTGTAACAATTTTAAAGAATAAAACCACAATCTTACTATTATATTGGAGGAAAAGAAAACTTTGAAGTATTTTTTCTTTTGCTTTTACAAACTTTTTTCTTTACAAATCGAAGCGAAATTTTTGAATCCAAGTGTCCTATTCAGCGATACCGTTAATGGAATTTCCCATGTTTTAAAAAAAATACGACAAAAATGAGATTAGACAACGATGTGACTATTTTGTTGCCGTTCTTGAAGCAAAACAAGAAGTGTGAGAAGTTATCTAGTAAAAAGATTAGTTTATTATTGTCTTCCTGACTGTAAATTTATCACGTTTCTGCTGTTTAAATTTAGCCGGCTTTTGCAAAAAAATTTTGCGTACCCCAATGGGGCTATACTACGTGGCCAAAATAGGAAACATCGAGTACACATTCTCGATTTTATAGGGTTTTTCACAAAACATGTACTAAGGTTGAAGTTGTGAGCGTGCGTGGAAAACTCTGAGTGAAGTAGCTAGGCTATTTAAGCTCAAATTTTCTTCAAAGTTTGTTTTTTTGCGCTCGAAAAATTCACAAGCAGCAATCGTCAACTTTTGGGACAATCTTTTGTCGCTGATTTCGACGTATTCAGTCATTAGTTTCCATTTTATAAGCAACCCGTTTCCACGTAACCCATTTCAATTTTTGCGGTATCTAAATAGCAAAACGAAAGAAAGCCTGATTGTTGAATAATTTCGCTCTCGATACAATTAGTGGATTAATAAGACAAAAATGCGTTTACAATTACCAAGAGCGCTGTTCACAAAAACAATGAAGCTTTTACATTTGGTCTCAATTGTTTACTAATAAAATTTGGCATGTGTTAGGCTCACATACTGTTTTAGTATGCTCACAATGGATGAATATTTGTACGTAAATACGCGTGACAAAATGTCAGCTCCTTCCACGATATAACTGTCTTATTTCCACATTTTTAGCAACTAATCTCAATCGTTAAAGACATAATTAAATTGATTGTCATTAATAGGAAGCCGTTATGATCACTCGATTCAACTAACAGCCAATTTTTTGAAATTTGCCTTCTGGAACATTAGTTGCGTAATTCAGGTTATGTTTAAAACAAAATTTTCTGTTTTTATGGAGATTGATTGTAGAGGTACTTCGTCCTGCGGAGGTTTTGCTTGCTCGTTATTATGAGCTAGATAATCCAAATTTTCTGTAAAATTTGACTTGTTCTGGATTAGGGCCTCTTAATAGGATTTGAGCTTCTCATCAAGTAAAAAAGCTCTGTAGGTTTTTTCTTTTTTATTTTACTATCTCATAATACAGACGTTTCGTCATTCGTAGACGTTCTTTTCTTCTTACAGAACTGACCAAATGAATTCTGAAATCATGCCAGTTGATAATAAATACTTTCAATACTTTCTTCTATTGTTTTCTAAATTTTAATGACCTCACTTAGTGGTGCCTTTTTTTTCTCACCGTATCCCTGTTTATTTTGAGCTTGGAGATTTTGATAATTTGAGCAATCATATGTAGCTTGAAAACAGTTAGCAAAAACGCTTTGTGTTGAGAAAAAGAGGATTAGTTTTTTTTTAATTTGTTTTAAATAAAATTTTAAAAATTTTAGTCCTATGGAGAAATTAGGCATAAAATAATAATTATTTTAGTTTTTTTCAGGCGAATTCTTAAAAAATTAACTACTCAGAAATCTATTTTCTTAATTGATGTATATGATTTTACTCTGAACTCGGATTGAAACGCAATTTCAGAAAGTAGAGTTTTTCATTGTATCAAAAATTTTGCGATAAGACTTCTAAAAAAATGAAATTGAGAAAATTTTGTGAAAATTGAACTGTAAAGTCTAGTGAAAAACACAATTTTACTATTATATTGGAGGAAAAGAAAACTTCGAAGTATCTTTTCTTTTGCTTTAACAAATTTTTACGAGGGCAAAATAGGAAACATCGAGTACACATTCTCAATTTTATGGGGTTTTCCACAACACATGTACTAAGGTTGAAGTTCTGAGCGTGCCTGCGTGAGTGATGTAGCTGGGCTATTTAAGCTCAAATTTTCTTCAAAAGGTGTTTTTTTTGCCCATAAAATTCACAAACAGCTATCGTCAACTTTTGGAACAATCTTTTATCGCTGATTTCGACGTATTCAGTCATTAGTTTCCATTCTATAGGCAACCCATTTCCAGGTAACCCACTTCCATTTACTGTATCTAATAAGCGAAACGAAAAAAAAACCTGATTGTTGAATAATTTCGCTCTTGATACCTTTAGTGGATTAGGAAGACAAAAGGTGCGTTTACAACTACCAAGGGCGCTGATCACAAGAACAATGAAGCTTTTACATTTGGTCTCAATTAATAACTAATAAAATTCGGCATAAGCATTAAGCTCACATTCTATTTTTGTATGCTCATAATGGATGATTTTTTGTACGTGAATACGCGTGACAAAAATTCCAGCCTCCTCTTTGATATAACTATCTTGTTTTGACGTTTTTCGCACTTAATTTCTATCGCGAAAAATATAATTAAATTGATTGTCTATAATAGGAACACTTTATGGTCACTCCATTTCGTTTAGTAGGTTCTTATTAAGTAATTAATGTTCAAAAGGCTGAAAAAATTGTTTTGAATGAAGGATTTGAAAACAACTGGTCCATTTTTAACTGCGAATTGTTTAAAAATTTCTATTAAATTATATACCAATGAAAGGTTTGAAAAGAGGACGCTTAGTCGGTTGCAAAAATGCATCAAATTTTCTACTTATCAGCGGTTTCTGCAAAACAGAATTTTTTGACACGTCTCTAGAAAATGATTACAAAAATGGTACCATACAGTTAGGCTGTGGAAGTGTTTGGTCTCTTTATGGCAACACACTAATATGTTAGAACCTCATAGGCGCTTCTCTTTTTTTTCAAAACTATTCATTCTCTCTGGTTATCCAAAATCCTAAAAAACATTTTGCTGCAATTCTTGAGGGAAAACATGAAAATTGAGAAAATATAACTTAGTGAAAAAACTAGTTCGTTCTCGTCTTCTTTACTTTAGTTTTGTCACGTTCCTGCTGTTTATATTTAGCCGGCTTTTGCAAAAAAAATTGCGTATCCCAATGGGGCTATACTAGGTGGGCAAAATAGGAAACGTCGAGTACACATTCTCAATTTTATGGGGTTTTTCACAAAACATGTACTAAGGTTGATGTTGTGAGCGTGCGTGGAAAACTCTGAGTGAAGTAGCTAGGCTATTTAAGCTCAAATTTTCTTCAAAGTTTGTTTTTCTGCGCTCATAAAATTCACAAGCAGCAATCGTCAACTTTTGGGACAATCTTTTGTCGCTGATTTCGACGTATTCAGTCATTAGTTTCCATTCTCTAAGCAACCCGTTTCCACGTAAACCATTCCAATTTACGGTATCTAAATAGCAAAACGAAAGAATGATTGTTGAATAATTTCGCTCTCGATACAATTAGTGGATTAATAAGACCAAAATGCGTTTACAATTACCAAGAGCGCTGTTCACAAAAGCAATGAAGCTTTTACATTTGGTCTCAATTGTTTACTAATAAAATTTGGCATTTGTTAGGCTCACATACTGTTTTAGTATGCTCACAATGGATGAATATTTGTACGTAAATACGCGTGACAAAATGTCAGCCTCTTCCACGATATAACTGACTTATTTCCACGTTTTTCGCAACTAATCTCTATCGTTAAAAACATAATTAAATTGATTGTCATTAATAGGAAGCCGTTATGATCACTCGATTCAGCTAACAGCCAACTTTTTGAACTTTGCCTTCTGGAACATTAGTTGCGTAGTTCAGGTTATGTTTTAAACAAAATTTTCTGTTTTTATGGAGATATATTGTAGAGGTACTTCGTCCTGCGGAGGTTTTGCTTGCTGCTTATTATGAGCTAGATAATCCAATTTTTCTGTAAAGTTTGATTTGTTCTAGATTAGGGCCTCTTAATAGGATTTGAGCTTCTCATCAAGTAAAAAAGCTCTGTAGGTTTTTTCTTTTTTATTTTACTATCTCATAATACAGACGTTTCGTCATTCGTAGATGTTCTTTTCTTCTTAAAGAACTGACCAAATGAAATCTGAAATCATGCCAGTTGATAATAAATATTTGCAATACTCTCTTCCATTGTTTTCTAAATTTTAATGACCTCACTTAGTGGTGCTTTTTTTGTTTTACCGTAGCCCTTTCTGTTCTCACCGTAGCCCTGTTTATTTTGAGCTTGGAGATTTTGATAATTTGAGCAGTCATATGTAGCTTGAAAACAGTTAGCAAAAACGCTTTGTGTTGAGAAAAGGAGGATTAGTTTTATTTTAATTTGTTTTAAATAAAATTTTAAAAATTTTAGTCCTATGGAGAAATTAGGCATAAAATAATAATTATTTTAGTTTTTTTCAGGCGAATTCTTAAAAAATTAACTACTCAGAAATCTATTTTCTTAATTGATGTATATGATTTTACTCTGAACTCGGATTGAAACGCAATTTCAGAAAGTAGAGTTTTTCATTGTATCAAAAATTTTGCGATAAGACTTCCAAAAGAAATGAAATTGAGAAAATTTTGTGGAAATTGAACTGTAAAGTCTAGTGAAAAACACAATTTTACTATTATATTGGAGGAAAAGAAAACTTCGAAGTATTTTTTCTTTTGCTTTAACAAATTTTTACGTGGGCAAAATAGGAAACATCGAGTACACATTCTCAAATTTATGGGGTTTTCAACAAAACATGTACTAAGGTTGAAGTTGTGAGCGTGCGTGGAAAACTCTGAGTGAAGTAGCTAGGCTATTTAAGCTCAAATTTTCTTCGAAGTTTGTTTTTTTGCGCCCATAAAATTCACAAGCAGCAATCGTCAACTTTTGGGACAATCTTTTGTCGCTGATTTCGACGTATTCAGTCATTAGTTTCCATTCTAAAAGCAACCCGTTTCCACGTAACCCATTTCAATTTACGGTATCTAAATAGCAAAACGAAAGAAAGCCTGATTGTTGAATAATTTTGCTCTCGATACAATTAGTGGATTAGTAAGACAAAAATGCGTTTACAGTTACCAAGAGCGCTATTCACAAAAACAATGAAGCTTTTACATTTAGTCTCAATTGTTTACTAATAAAATTTGGCATGTGTTAGGCTCACATACTGTTTTAGTATGCTCACAATGGATGAATATTGGTACGTAAATACGCGTGGCAAAATGTCAGCCTCTTCCACGATATAACTGTCTTATTTTCACGTTTTTCGCAACTAATCTCTATCGTTAAAAATATAATTAAATTGATTGTCATTAATAGGAAGCCGTTATGATCACTCGATTCAACAAACAGCCAATTTTTTGAAATTTGCCTTCTGGAACATTAGTTGCGTAATTCAGGTTATGTTTTAAACAAAATTTTCTGTTTTTATGGAGATTGATTGTAGAGGTACTTCGTCCTGCGGAGGTTTTGCTTGCAGCTTATTATGAGCTAGATATTCCAATTTTTCTGTATAGTTTGATTTGTTCTAAATTAGGGCCTCTTAATAGGATTAGAGCTTCTCATCAAGTAAAAAAGCTCTGTAGGTTTTTTCTTTTTTAATTTACTATCTCATAATGCAGACGTTTTGTCATTCGTAGATGTTCTTTTCTTCTTAAAGAACTGACCAAATGAATTCTGAAATCATGCCAGTTAATAATAAATGTTTGCAATACTCTCTTCCATTGTTTTCTAAACTTTAATGACCTCACTCAGTGGTGCCTTTTTTCTTTTTTTTCTCACCGTTTCCCTGTTTATTTTGAGCTTGGAGATTTTGATAATTTGAGCAATCATATGTAGCTTGAAAACAGTTAGCAAAAACGCTTTGTGTTGAGAAAAGGAGGATTAGTTTTATTTTTGAATTTGTTTTAAATAAAACTTTAAAAATTTTAGTCCTATGGAGAAATTAGGCATAAAATAATAATTATTTTAGTTTTTTTCAGGCGAATTCTGAAAAAATTATCTAATCAGAAATCTATTTTCTAAATTGGTTTATATGATTTTACTCTGAACTCGGATTGAAACGCAACTTCAGAAAGTAGAGTCTTTCATTGTATCAAAGATTTTGCAATAAGACTTCTGAAAAAAAAGAAATTGAGAAAATTTTGTGAAAATTGAACTGTAAAGTCTAGTGAAAAACACAATTTTACAATTATATTGGAGGAAAAGAAAACTTCGAAGTATTGTTTCTTTTGCTTTAACAAATTTTTTGCTTTATAGTTTGAATAGACTCTTTTGAATCCAAGTGTCCTATTCAGCGATAGTGTTAATGGAGTTTCGCATGTTTTTCACTCTTGTCTTCTTTGATTTAAATTTATCACGTTCCAGGCTGTTTAAATTTAGCCGGCTTTTGCAAAAAATTTTTGCGTACCCCAATGGGGCTACATTACGCCGGCAAAATAAGAATAATCGAGTACACATTCTCAATTTTATGGGGTTTTTCACAAAACATGTACTAAGGTTGAACTTCTGAGCGTGCGCGGAAAACTATGAGTAAAGTAGCTGCGCCAATTCAGCTCAAATTTTCTTAAAAAATTTGTTATATGCGCCCCAACATTCACAAAGAGCTATCGTAAATTTTGGGGACAATCTTCTTTTGTTGCTGATTTGGACGTATTCAGTAATTAGTTTCCATTCTATAAGAAACCTGTTTCCACGTAACCCATTTCAATTTACGGTATCTAAATAGCAAAACGAAAGAAAGCCTGATTGTTGAATAATTTCGCTCTCGATACAATTAGTGTATTAATAAGACAAAAATGCGTTTACAATTACCAAGAGCGCTGTTCACAAAAACAATGAAGCCTTTACATTTGGTCTCAATTGTTTACATTTGGCATGTGTTAGGCTCACACACTGTTTTAGTGTGCTCACAATGGATGAATATTTGTACGTAAATACGCGTGACAAAATATCAACCTCTTCCACAATATAACTGTCTTATTTCCACGTTTTTCGCAACTAATCTCTATCGTTAAAAACATAATTAAATTGATTGTCATTAATAGGAAGCCGTTATGATCACTCGATTCAACTAACAGCCAACTTTTTGAACTTTGCCTTCTGGAACATTAGTTGCGTAGTTCAGTTTATGTTTTAAACAAAATTTTCTGTTTTTATGGAGATATATTGTAGAGGTACTTCGTTTATATGATTTTACTCTGAACTCGGATTGAAACGCAAATTCACGAAGTAGAGTTTTTCATTGTATCAAAGATTTTGCGATAAGACTTCTGAAAAAAAAGAAATTGAGAAAATTTTGTGAAAATTGAACTGTAAAGTCTAGTGAAAAACACAATTTTACAATTATATTGGAGGAAAAGAAAACTTCGAAGTATTGTTTCTTTTGCTTTAACAAATTTTTTGCTTTATAATTTGAATAGACTCTTTTGAATCCAAGTGTCCTATTCAGCGATAGTGTTAATGGAGTTTCGCATGTTTTTCACTCTTGTCTTCTTTGATTTAAATTTATCACGTTCCAGGCTGTTTAAATTTAGCCGGCTTTTGCAAAAAATTTTTGCGTACCCCAATGGGGCTACATTACGCCGGCAAAATAAGAATAATCGAGTACACATTCTCAATTTTATGGGGTTTTTCACAAAACATGTACTAAGGTTGAACTTCTGAGCGTGCGCGGAAAACTATGAGTAAAGTAGCTGCGCCAATTCAGCTCAAATTTTCTTAAAAAATTTGTTATATGCGCCCCAACATTCACAAAGAGCTATCGTAAATTTTGGGGACAATCTTCTTTTGTTGCTGATTTGGACGTATTCAGTAATTAGTTTCCATTCTATAAGAAACCTGTTTCCACGTAACCCATTTCAATTTACGGTATCTAAATAGCAAAACGAAAGAAAGCCTGATTGTTGAATAATTTCGCTCTCGATACAATTAGTGGATTAGTAAGACAAAAATGCGTTTACAGTTACCAAGAGCGCTATTCACAAAAACAATGAAGCTTTTACATTTAGTCTCAATTGTTTACTAATAAAATTTGGCATGTGTTAGGCTCACATACTGTTTTAGTATGCTCACAATGGATGAATATTTGTACGTAAATACGCGTGGCAAAATGTCAGCCTCTTCCACGATATAACTGTCTTATTTTCACGTTTTTCCCAACTAATCTCTATCGTTAAAAATATAATTAAATTGATTGTCATTAATAGGAAGCCGTTATGATCACTCGATTCAACAAACAGCCAATTTTTTGAAATTTGCCTTCTGGAACATTAGTTGCGTAATTCAGGTTATGTTTTAAACAAAATTTTCTGTTTTTATGGAGATTGATTGTAGAGGTACTTCGTCCTTCGGAGGTTTTGCTTGCAGCTTATTATGAGCTAGATATTCCAATTTTTCTGTAAAGTTTGATTTGTTCTAAATTAGGGCCTCTTAATAGGATTAGAGCTTCTCATCAAGTAAAAAAGCTCTGTAGGTTTTTTCTTTTTTAATTTACTATCTCATAATGCAGACGTTTTGTCATTCGTAGATGTTCTTTTCTTCTTAAAGAACTGACCAAATGAATTCTGAAATCATGCCAGTTAATAATAAATGTTTGCAATACTCTCTTCCATTGTTTTCTAAACTTTAATGACCTCACTCAGTGGTGCCTTTTTTCTTGTTTTTCTCACCGTTTCCCTGTTTATTTTGAGCTTGGAGATTTTGATAATTTGAGCAATCATATGTAGCTTGAAAACAGTTAGCAAAAACGCTTTGTGTTGAGAAAAGGAGGATTAGTTTTATTTTTGAATTTGTTTTAAATAAAACTTTAAAAATTTTAGTCCTATGGAGAAATTAGGCATAAAATAATAATTATTTTAGTTTTTTTCAGGCGAATTCTGAAAAAATTATCTAATCAGAAATCTATTTTCTAAATTGGTTTATATGATTTTACTCTGAACTCGGATTGAAACGCAACTTCAGAAAGTAGAGTCTTTCATTGTATCAAAGATTTTGCGATAAGACTTCTGAAAAAAAAGAAATTGAGAAAATTTTGTGAAAATTGAACTGTAAAGTCTAGTGAAAAACACAATTTTACAATTATATTGGAGGAAAAGAAAACTTCGAAGTATTGTTTCTTTTGCTTTAACAAATTTTTTGCTTTATAATTTGAATAGACTCTTTTGAATCCAAGTGTCCTATTCAGCGATAGTGTTAATGGAGTTTCGCATGTTTTTCACTCTTGTCTTCTTTGATTTAAATTTATCACGTTCCAGGCTGTTTAAATTTAGCCGGCTTTTGCAAAAAATTTTTGCGTACCCCAATGGGGCTACATTACGCCGGCAAAATAAGAATAATCGAGTACACATTCTCAATTTTATGGGGTTTTTCACAAAACATGTACTAAGGTTGAACTTCTGAGCGTGCGCGGAAAACTATGAGTAAAGTAGCTGCGCCAATTCAGCTCAAATTTTCTTAAAAAATTTGTTATATGCGCCCCAACATTCACAAAGAGCTATCGTAAATTTTGGGGACAATCTTCTTTTGTTGCTGATTTGGACGTATTCAGTAATTAGTTTCCATTCTATAAGAAACCTGTTTCCACGTAACCCATTTCAATTTACGGTATCTAAATAGCAAAACGAAAGAAAGCCTGATTGTTGAATAATTTCGCTCTCGATACAATTAGTGTATTAATAAGACAAAAATGCGTTTACAATTACCAAGAGCGCTGTTCACAAAAACAATGAAGCCTTTACATTTGGTCTCAATTGTTTACATTTGGCATGTGTTAGGCTCACACACTGTTTTAGTGTGCTCACAATGGATGAATATTTGTACGTAAATACGCGTGACAAAATGTCAACCTCTTCCACAATATAACTGTCTTATTTCCACGTTTTTCGCAACTAATCTCTATCGTTAAAAACATAATTAAATTGATTGTCATTAATAGGAAGCCGTTATGATCACTCGATTCAACTAACAGCCAACTTTTTGAACTTTGCCTTCTGGAACATTAGTTGCGTAGTTCAGTTTATGTTTTAAACAAAATTTTCTGTTTTTATCGAGATATATTGTAGAGGTACTTCGTTTATATGATTTTACTCTGAACTCGGATTGAAACGCAAATTCACGAAGTAGAGTTTTTCATTGTATCAAAGATTTTGCGATAAGACTTCTGAAAATATATGAACCTTGTGGTAATGGCAAAGTCGAAATGATAGTAAGATATAATACTTACTCTAAAGATGACTATGAACTGGGGAAAGTGATTACGAGTATATAACTAGAATCAAAGATAAATATAAATTTAATATACACACATATATATATATATATATATATATATATATATATATATTATATATCTGAACCTTGTGGTAAGTCAAAATACTAGTAAGATGAAACTTTACCTACTCTAAAAATTGAAAGAACGTTTGACTGCTACCTTGGGAATAACACTCTGCACTGATTAAAAAATATATGTATTAATAGAAAAACCTAAAACCAAAAGATGTAAACTATGGCATTGCGATAACTATGATTACTGGTATGACTCTGAAGCTAATCATATTGAACACAATTGTTGTGTACAAATAAAACCAGTACAAAAGTTTTTTTGCTCAACAAAAAACTGTATAACATTCAAAAACTTTACAAACTACAAGAAGTAGAGATTGTTATATACGCTGATATTGAGCGTTTTATGGAAGGTTATAATAGAAGTATAGGAGATAACTTGTTTGTAATATCTAAAAACGTGCCTTTTTCAGTTGGCTTTAGCTGGGGCAATGACTACAACAAAGACTACTTTGTTACTGATTGTTTTAAGAATTTTTTAAAAGACGTATTAGACGTACAAAGTAAATATAATATCAAACTAAGCAAACCCATGAAATTTATTACTGAAGATGAACTATACCATAGCGCTTATAATTTATGTCAGATATGCAAAAAAAAACATTGCACAAACAAATTCAGAGTTCATTGTCATAAAACAGGCAAATACAGAGGCCCCGCATGTAAGATATGTAATCTCAGTTATAATGATCATATATTTAGACCAGTTGTATTCCACAATGGCAAGGGCTATGATTTCAATCCACGATTTGATGAGATATTCATTCAAAATAAAAATAACAGAAAAAAAGGCTCTTCCCTGTGGTAATGGTAAAACCAGAACCTTTAGAGTAGGCATATTAAAGTTTATGGATAGTTATAGTTTTATGGGCACATCAATAAGCAAAATAGCCGAGATTTATAGTCTAACAAACAAATCACCATACCCATACGAGTATTTTAAATATGAGCAACCATATTAAAATATTTTAGGTAACCTAACGAGAGAGGACTTCAAATCTGCACTAACTAACAAACTACCATCACAAGAAGAAGTTGATAACATTACTAAATCTAATAGCAAGAAGACTGGTAAAGAGTTAACACTAGAATACATGCATAATGATGTTTATATATTACAAAATGGTTAGACTGAATAAAAAAACATAAAAATCAACACTTTATACTACATAAGGCTTCCTGGTTATAGCTTTGGTTGATTTCTAAACATAAGTGGAGTAACTTTAGATACTATGCAAGGGGGACAAATGCTAAAACACTTCATTGGTGCAATAGGAGGTGGTATATGTGGTGTTATGGGTAATAGATTTGGAAATGTTTCAACTCTAGCTCTAGTCCGGACTTTAATTCTGACTCTAATCCTAACTTTAGTTAGAGTCAAGACTCATGAAACCATGGTGGAACAGGACCAGAGGTCCATGGCGTAGCATGACCAAAGATCCATCCAATACATAGACGGTAACAATCCATACGGCCGTATTCGAAGGTAGAAATAACCATACAAAGAGTTTAGCTTAACAGACATATCTCTAGACAAAGAGCTAAATACTAGTGATGATAGTGACTATGGATATTGTGTTATATGTGATGTTTACAACAACTCCCACTTATAATAAAAGTAGCAAATAATGAATTAGGCTACAGAGAAAGAGAGAAAGGCAGCACAAAGGCAGATAAACTAATCGTAGACCGAAACAATAAAACGGAATATCCAATCCACCATAGAATGTTAAAGTCTGCTTTTAGTATGGAAGCAGAGATTTCTAAAGTACATAGAATAAACAAACTGAAACAAGACTATATTATTAGAGACTAAATAGACCAGAATACTGATAAGAGAGTTAATGCTAAAACTGAACCTGGCAGCGATATCTTTAAGCTAATGAATAATGCGCTATTTTGCAAAACCGGTGAGGATCCTCTAGAGCATATGAAAGCCATGATACCAACAGACTAATATCAAATTTTTAAATCTGTATCCAAACCAACAATCAAAGATATATTTAGATATAGAGGCACAGAGTTTTATAATACCGAAATAAAATATGATAGGCCTGAATATCTGGGTGCAACAGTATTAGAATTAAGTAAACTACATATGTATGATACATTCTATAATGTTCTAAAATCGTCACTCCAAGATCTACAGCTACATCATTTGGATAATGATAGCTTCATAATAAGTTATATTGAAGGTAATATCACTGAAGAGTACTTGGACTTAGGCAATCTTGATCCACTAATCAAAGCCAATAATAAAAAACCTGGTAAATTTAAATATCAATTTCGAGATAAAATCATAGATGAATTTATAGTATTATCATCAAAAACATATAGCATTAAATATTACGATACTAAAGAGAAGGGAATAAAGAAAGAGGATTGAACTAAACATAAAGACTACTATAATGCGCAAATGCATATTAAAGAGGGACAGTAATTGAAAACAGAATACAAAAGATACGTAAATATTTAGTCACAGTCAACACAACTAAAAGAAGCCTAAAATCATTTGATGATAATAGATTCTATGTGGTTAATTTTAAGAGTTATCCACATGATGATGATCTATATCTATTTAAGAAAGATTTAATAAATAAAACTAATAAAGCTCCCTTAGAGCTTTTAATAAAAATAGCTATAAAAAACGGTATTGGACACAAAAATCTACTCATTGAGAATAATAAGGAGCTTACTATTAATGATGAGCGCGAACTAATCCCTGCTGCTATTACAGTATTTAATGATTTACCATAAAAAATTTGGGAGAACCAGAAACACTAATAGAACTAAATAGATAAGAAAAAGAAAACAGAAGAAATAGATTAGAAGAGAAACTACGAAAACAGGAATATTATGGTGAAATAGAGGAGTTATTTGATCCTCTAACTAAACCCTTGAATGCTAAAAATGAAAAGAATTTAGCATTGGGTAAACAAACATTATGAGCTTTAAATTGGCAAAATCGGGAGTTAGATAAACAAACAAAGAATCTGGCGAAGCGTGGACAAATTCCCATGAAACTGCCTCACTGAAGGAACTGCATGATGAATCAATCACGAGTTATAATTGATAAAGACACAGCCAATATTCTTCATTTAATATGTGCTCAATCTAACAAACAACTACCGTTAAAGCTTATGGATAGTTATAGTTTTATGGGCACATCAATAAGCAAAATAGCCGATATTTATAGTCTAACAAACAAATCACCATACCCATACGAGTATTTTAAAGATGAGCAATCATATTAAAATATTTTAGGTAACCTAACGAGAGAGGACTTCAAATCTGCACTAACTAACAAACTACCATCACAAGAAGAAGTTGATAACATTACTAAATCTAATAGCAAGAAGACTGGTAAAGAGTTAACACTAGAATACATGCATAATGATGTTTATATATTACAAAATGGTTAGATTGAATAAAAAAAACATAAAACTCAACACTTTATACTACATAAGGCTTCCTGGTTATAGCTTTGGTTGTTTTTTAAAGATAAGTGGAGTAACTTTAGATACTATGCAAGGGGGACAAATGCTAAAACACTTCATTGGTGTAATAGGAGGTGGTATACGTGGTGTTATCGGTAATAGATTTGGAAATGTTTCAACTCTAGCTCTAGTCCGGACTTTAATTCTGACTCTAATCCTAACTTTAGTTATAGTCAAGACTCAAGGAACCATGGTGGAACATGACCAGAGGTCCATGGCGTAGCATGACCAAAGATCCATCCAATAAATAGACGCTAACAATCCATACGGCCGTATTCGAAAGTAGAAATAACCATACAAAGAGTTTAGCTTTACAGACATATCTCTAGACAAAGAGCTAAATACTAGTGATGATAGTGACTATGGATATTGTGTTATATGTGATGTTTACAACTACTCCCACTTATAATAAAAGTAGCAAATAATGAATTAGGCTACAGAGAAAGAGAGAAAGGCAGCACAAAGGCAGATAAACTAATCGTAGACCGAAACAATAAAACGGAATATCCAATCCACCATAGAATGTTAAAGTCTGCTTTTAGTATGGAAGCAGAGATTTCTAAAGTACATAGAATAAATAAACTGAAACAAGACTATATTATTAGAGACTATATAGACCAGAATACTGATAAGGAGCTTAATGCTAAAACTGAACCTGGCAGCGATATCTTTAAGCTAATGAATAATGCGCTATTTTGCAAAACCTGTGAGGATCCTCTACAGCATATAAAAGCCAAGATACCAACAGACTAATATCAAATTTTTAAATCTGTATCCAAACCAACAATCAGAGATATATTTATATATAGAGGCACAGAGTTTTATAATACCGATTAAAATATGATAGGCCTGAATATCTGGGTGCAACAGTATTAGAATTAAGTAAACTACATATGTATGATACATTCTATAATGTTCTAAAATCGTCACTCCAAGATCTACAGCTACATCATTTGGATACTGATAGCTACATAATAAGTTATATTGAAGGTAAGATCACTGAAGAGTACTTGGACTTAGGCAATCTTGATCCACTAATCAAAGCCAATTATAAAAAACCTGGTAAATTTAAATATCAATTTCGAGATAAAATCATAGATGAATTTATAGTATTATCATCAAAAACATATAGCATTAAATATTACAATACTAAAGAGAAAGGAATAAAGAAAGAGGATTGAACTAAACATAAAGACTACTATAATGCGCAAATGTATATTAAAGAGGGACAGTAATTGAAAACAGAATACAAAAGATACGTAAATATTTAGTCACAGTCAACACAACTAAAAGAAGCCTAAAAACATTTGATGATAATAGATTCTATGTGGTTAATTTTAAGAGTTATCCACATGATGATGATCTATATCTGTTTAGGAAAGATTTACTAAATAAAACTAATAAAGCTCCCTTAGAGCTTTTAATAAAAAATAGGTATAAAAAACGGTATTGGACACAAAAATCTACTCATGGAGAATAATAAGGAGCTTACTATTAATGATGAGCGCGAACTAATCTCTGCTGCTATTACAGTATTTAGTGATTTACCATAAAAAATTTGGGAGAACCAGAAACACTAATAGAACTAAATAGATAAGAAAAAGAAAACAGAAGAAATAGATTCGAAGAGAAACTATGAAAACAGGAATATTTTGGTGAAATAGAGGAGTTATTTGATCCTCTAAATAAACCATTGAATGCTAGAAATGAAAAGAATTTAGCATTGGGTAAACAAACATTATGAGCTTTAAATTGGCAAAATCGTGAGTTAGATAAACAAACAAAGGCTCTGGCGAAGCTTGGACGAATTCCCATGAAACTGCCTCACTGAAGGAACTGGATGATGAATCAATCACGAATTACAATTGATAAAGACACAGCCATTATTCTTCATTTAATATGTGCTCAATCTAACAAACAACTACCGTTAAAGCTCAAAAATATAACTACTAGGGAAAATGAGTTCAATTGTGTTGATATAACTCTAGAGCAAAAAGCATTTTATTTGGGGATAATATATTTATATGAGTTTTGAGATGGCCTTATTAATTTTTTACCAATCCAAATATAACATGCAAGGACATTGGGGATGAAGATGAAGAAAGATAAATAGGCAGTTTTTTGCAGGATATTAGTTATGATAGAGGAGTGGGCGATAACAGAAACAAAAGACTTAAAAACAAAAAAAAACGCTTGTTCGAGGTGCGAAGAAATTGTAATTTAGGTAGAGGTCATACCAACCAAAACAATTTAATAGATAGACTAGAGCTTCTTGTTCATGAAACAAAAGCTGAACATGGTTTGTATGATGTAAAGTTAAATATATCTAAACAGCTATTATCTATGAATATTTTTAGTCAAGAGCAACTAGATAATTCCATTAGTAATTAGGACAAATGAAAATAGCCAAACTACGTTGCGAAAAAAGTTCTCGGAAACCAGAGAGTCAAACCCAAAACCACAACTAAATCAAAACAACAGCTATTATCTGGGGAAGTATTTGGTCCAATAATAAAAACGTTTAAAAAAGAAAGAATAGTACCTTTACATAAAGATTGAACCTGGTCAGCCAATTTGATTGATAAATCAGCTTTAAGTAAATATAATAAATATTATAAAGTTAAATTAACCGTTATAGATATCTTCACTTAATATGCCCGGACTATACCTTTAAAGAATAAATCTGGTATATCTATAACCAATAGTTTTAAAATAATCTTATTCGAAGGGAAAAAACAAGAAAAGCTATGGGTTGATAGAGGTCGTGAGTTTTATAATAAACAATTCAAATCTTTACCTAGAGATTATAAAACAGAATTATACTCTACTCATAGTGATCTTAAAGCTGTTTTATAGAGAATTTTAATAGAAGATTATTGCACATAATTAACAAAACAATGTTTATAAATGATGATGGTAATTGGGTACGTCTATTAAAAGATGATGTTGTAATATATGACAATAAAAAACACACAACAATAGATTTGACACCTGCTGATGCTTCAAACAATCCGGAAAAGTTTAGATACTCGCTCAGTTTTCAGAATATTAAACCCAAGCTTAAAGTCTGTAATTATACTAGAAATGCTGATAAACGTAACATTTTCTCTAAAAGAAATACACCTAATTGGAATACAGAGTTATTTACTATAATCAAGTTCTAAAAACTTAACCAGCGATATATAGAATAGAAGGGAAATAATATGAACAAGAATTTTTAAAATCTGACTTTGAGTTTGAATCTAAAAATAAGGTTTTGGAATCATTAAATATAGACCTCCGGTCATAAGCCAGCAAACTGGATAAACCTACGATCAGCTACAAATTAGATTTAGTTTTTACTGTAAACCAATGCAAAGATGACAAGAAAGGAAACAGATTCAACCAAGCGAAACAACAATCAGCAATAACAAACAGTCTATCAAAAAGTAAGGACCGCCAATTATTCTTAGAAAATAATGATAACATTGACATGAAAGATATCTATAAAGTTACAAATACACATCCTCCCATAGATCAAAAAGATGTGGTTAATAAAGGGTATTGTGATAATAACTTGTTATTTTCTTCCAATAAAAAAGATGTTTTAGGTAAAATTTAACTGAAATAATAAAAGTTTGATAAAGTTACAACTAAAAAAATCAACTAAAAAAGTACAAGTTAATGATGAACTGATTAATGAGTTTATTAAACCTACAAAAGAAGTCACAAATACTGTTAACTTTTGCAATAAAATTGCTAGTATACTATCTCTAAATACAATCAATTAAAATAGAAGTTGATAAGGATAAGTATAATCAGAACCTAACTGACATACAATGGGATGATTTGTTTAGGACTGGTCTGAGGAATTATAGAAGGAATTTTATTAAAGAAGCTAAAGAAAAGACTACTTCTGCTTGTTGATGAAGCTTTTCTAGAAATTAGAAAAACAATAATTTAATATATAATTGCAACACCATTGGAAAGCAAACTAGAAGACAACAAAGAACAAACAAGACTAGAGATGCACAATGACTTTACTCATGGGGATAAAATGAAAGAGATTGAGTGTCAGTTTGTCACAGACTCTTAGCATTAGTAATAGTTATAGCTATAGTATAGTTAAAACTATAGCTTTAGTCATAGCTATAGTAATAACTATAGACATAGTAATAGCTATAGTTCTAGCTATAGATAAATCTATATTCATACTTATAGCTATAGTTATAGCTATAACCTTAGCCATAGATATAGTTATAACTATAGTCATAGTTAAAGCTATATATTTTTAGTTGTATAAAATGGAAGGAACAAAATCTAGTGCACCTTCACTTTACCCTATTATTAACTCCTTATCAGAGCAATACATAAATGAAAAACTCCTAGCTAATTATAAGTTTAAAAACAAAATTATAAATACAAAAGATATTAAAAATTACTGCGAAGATGAAACTGAGCTAAAATTATAAAACGAAACTAAGTAAATCTAAAACTTCTATTAATAAAGCAGAGAAAACTGAAATAGCATTATCGTCTATAGCAACAATAGCAACAGCAACAACAGCTGCAGTAACTGGTATAGGTGTGCCCTATTCTGTACCATATGTACCTAATGCTACTATATGTGGTTCATAATCGAAAACAGTTAAAACTAAAATAAGAAGTAAAATTACAAAGTATTCTCAAATGTATATTCTTTCCAAACAATTCAATGATAAATTTAATAATCTCTATCTTTAGTAATTAATAGATAATGAGGTAGATAATGATGAATATAAAAAATTAGATAAAGTATATAAAGATTATGAGACAAACAAATAAAAAAGTGAATATTTTTTTCAACTAAAGTTAGTAGTTTTTAGTAATAACAATATATTTTGTAATAGTGGTATAAGTTTTATTATTCAAAGATAGATATATTTATAGTCATAGCTATAAATATAGTCATATCTATAGTTATAGTTAGACTATAGTTGTAGTCATAGCTAAGCTTAGAGTTAAAGTTACAGGTTCAGCTATAGCTATAGCTTTAGTTATAGCTATAGTTAGTATAATAATTCTTCTTTGTACTGAAATATAAACCTCTTCATTTCTGTATTACATTTATACATTCCGCAGCTTTTGCAAATTTATTTAAATCAAGTGTAGCTGCTAGAGGTGCTCTAGGGATTCTAGTAGCAGCTGAACTTCCTATTTTGTTTGCTATCTCTAAATCTCTTATTGGATTATTAGCAACTTTCTTTCCAAAGTTAACTGTAGATCTATCAACACTCTTAAAGAAATCTTTTAATCCATCGGCTTCTAATGTTGCATCAGACACTGTCATAGATTTAATTTTTTCAAATTTAGTACAAAAACCTTTTCTTAAAATCTTAGTACCTTTACATGAAATACAACCATAGATATTCATAGTACCACTATAATGTCTACAACCAACAGAATAAGAATTAGTTTTAAAGATTTGTTAATGCCAAATTTTTCTATATATAAAAACAATGGAATGCAAAAGCATAACTCTTTTAACTGCGAAGCAGCTTTCCTGATAGTTAAACCTAAGAATAGGCCTAAGTCTAAGACTAAGACAAAGACTAGTGTTGAAGGTAAAGGTCTGACTAAACCAAATAAAAAAACAGCTATTATTTACGGTAAGGTTTTTGATAAATTAGCTAGACATAACTATATTAATTAGAGTATTAGCTAGGGTTTTAGTATTAGCTAGAGTATTAGACATAACTATTAATATAACTATGACTAAAACTAGAGTATTAAGTAGAGCCATAGCTATAACTATAACAAATGTCAGAGTTTTAACTAAGGCTATAACTATATTTATAAGTAGAGCATTAGCTATAACTATAATTATAGCTACAGCTATTACTATAACTGACACTTTAAACCAACCATCTTACTACCATCACTATTAACACTAATACTTTTCCTAGTTAGCACAAAGGCATGACATACAATATCAGCAACACCACGATGAAATTTAAAATTAAGCTGCATTGCTTATGCTCCTATATAATCTCTTCAATATCTAGTATCAAATATGAACATTTCTTCATTACTTTTAAACTTTCTATTGTTTATATATGGTTTAATACTCTCTAATAATCCGTTATAAATTCTATTGAAATTTACAATCTCCTTATATGCAATATTAGTCATAAGTCATCAGCACCAGAATTGATAGTCATTCTATGATCAGAATAGGATACACTGCCAAACTTACAAATACATTCAGTTACGTCCATCTCATTAAAAAAGTAGTACTATTAGTTCGATCAATAATAATATTATTTTCAAAAGTCACTAAAATTTATAGAATTATCTCAAGAACACTCTCTACAACCAAATCAAACAAGAAGTTTGCAGCATCTGCCTTATTCTTATAAAATGTCTTTCTTTCATAGAAGCTAAAGTCCTTATTAATGTTTTTACCTAATCCTTTCTGTACAATTATTCTATTATCATTACTAGAATCAACACAAGGTACATATTAGGTTATTATATCTCTAATTTCTATATTGCAATCATTAGCTACTGCAACAGCTACTGTACTAACTCTCTCTAATTAATGCTCTATCCTTACTTTTTATTAGTATTAGCGAAAAGCCAATGCAAAATAAAATGTGTTCTAAATCTTTTATAAATCCAAATAGATCTTTCATTTTAATCACAATATCCATTTGACCTCATTGTGCAGCTTGATGTTCACCTTTTAATTGACTATCTCTTTTTCTTTGATCTCTAACAAAACCACACTCATATTTATCACTAGTGCTAGTTAGTAATTACACATCAAAATATTAGGATGAAAATGATCTATACCATTTACCACTAATAGTTGATTAGGATTACCACTGATAAAAATGATCTAAGATAGTTTTAAAACTAATAGTTTCTAGACTAATAGAACTAATTAATGTCGATACACCATAATTTACTATTCTAACATTGGCATCATTAGCTATTATCCCACCAGCATCATCTGAAACATTAAACTCTACCTTTAAATAAGATCCATGTATGTTTAAATGACCCTCTTCCCTACTAATCAGAATATTAATATTATAATTAACAGTTTTAATTGCTGCTAGATTGTTTGGATTATAATTTATTATCTCGTGAGTATGTATGTCATTATTATATGTCTATTTTTTATTTAATTCAAAGTCCACTTTTGTGCTAAAATTTAATTACTTTTATCTATTACTATAGCTATTACTGTAGCTATTACTATGACTACTACTTTAGCTATTGCTATAGCTATTACTATAGCTATTTCGGTAGCTATTACTATAGCTATTACTAAAGCCATTACAATGACTACCACTCTAGCTATTACTATAGCTATTACTATAGCTATTACAATGACTACTACTCTAGCTATATCTATAGGTATAACTATGACTACTACTCTAGCTATTATTATATCTATTACTCTAGCTATTACTACGACTACTACTCTAGCTATATCTATAGTTACTACTGTGACTACTAGTCTAGCTATTACTATAGCTATAAGTATAGCTATTTCCATAACTAATACTATAGCTATTATTATAGCTATTACTATAGGTATTACCATAGCTATTACTATAGTTATTACTATAGCTATTACTCTATCTATTACTATAACCATTACTATAGATATTACTATAGCTATTATTTTCGTTATTACTATGACTACTTCTCTTGTTGATGTATTTCTTGAATAATATATATGACAGACAACCAAATCCTATATAAACCTCAAATAAGATACATAACGTTTTAACTGAAATTAAAGAAGAACATACACTCAGCTTTAAAATGGCGAAGCCAGTAGAAAGGTTTAACTTTAGTGAACTTATACTTTTTGCAAATAAATTAGGTTTAATTTGAGTATCAGTTTATAATTCACTGTTCAATGTAAACAGAGGGATTAACCAGTTTAAATTCAGAGTAGATAATGAATATAATTTGTTCAGTCCAAATTCTACTGGTGAGGTTTCACTATATGCTGGCACTATCGTTGGAATAATACGCAGATCATACGAGTTATCAGAATTAGTATCATAAAGAACAGAATTAATAAAAGAAGGGACTGATGTTACAAAATATTTTATGGAGCAAGTAAATATACATCTCAAAAATTATTGATGTTATGGGTTTTATTCCTATTAATATTCGTTGTAAGGTGATATCAGGAGTTTAAGACAATGGTAATGATACTGATATGCTGTATACTTTTAATCTAATAGAACCAACAGGTTACAAATATTATACCAACTAATGTGCTATATCAAAAAATTATTAGGCAAAGACTTTAAAGGAAAGTATTAAGTTTAATTCAACCTTTAGTTGAGAATATAGCTATAGATATAATTATAGCAATAATAAACGATATAATAGTAGATATAGATATAATGTTAGATATAATATTAGATATAATATTAGATATAACTTTAGAAATAATAGTAGATATAGATATAATATTAGATATAGTATTAGAAATTATATTAGATATAATTTTACACTTAATAATAGATATAATAGTAGATATAATAGTAGATATAAAATAAGATATAATAGTAGATACAAGATAATAGATAATTGATATTAGATAAACGATATTAGACATAATACTAGATATAATAGTATAATAGTAGATATAACAGTAGATAAAGTAATAGATATAATATTAGATATAATTGTAGAACTAACATTAGATATAATAATAGATATTAGATAAAATAAAATAGATAATGGATTTTAGATATAATAGTAGACATATTAGCAGCTATAGCATTAGATATAATAGTAGATATAATTTTAGTTATAATTGAAATTAGATAATGGATAATAGATAATTGATAAAAATATATAATAATAAAAATAACAAAAGATATAATATTAGAAATAGTAGTAGATATAATTAAAGATATATTAAAAGATAATAGCTAAAAGATAGGAATTCGGCCCTCACTTGTAACCAAAACTCCAAAAGTTTAATTATAAACTCTCTTAATCCTCTATTGATAGTATATATACTCAATGTCCACCTGTAAATTCGTACCGCCAATGCTTTGTTAAACGCCCGGTTGAACCAGCCCCTCTAGTTTATAGTTCCGATCGGAACAAACGCAAACTTGCACATTGTGTCTAGCTCAGCGAGAGAAAAGCGGTCAAGAATTTGTTTCTGAGCCTTTATCTTTTGATCTTTGAGAACCGTCGAAAAACGCATCACCACATGGCGCAGTCATCAATCAGGGCTAGAACCCTAGTGGGCATCCCTCTCTTCTGGGACAAAGGAATGGGACCCCCTAGAGCGGACCACATTGGCAGCCACATAAAAGATAGCAATAACAGCCAAGGAATCGATCAACGTTGACACGCTTCTCAGATAAAAGCCTGAACCTATCGACCTATTCTACCCAGCGGAATCCACATACGAGCCCTCTGGACAAGGCGAAACCCAAGTCCAACACAGAGACCGGGATCAACGCAATTTAAAGCGAAAAGTGGACTGGCGAAACGAATGCAAGGCCATCGAATTCAAAGGACCGCTCGTGGACGGAATCCCCAGGGACGAGGCTGACACAAAAGTTAAAAGCTTGATCTACGTATGCATCGGAGTTGAAGGACAACGCATATACCATCAGCGTTTCCCTAACTCCAATATAAATACAAGTTCAGCAATCAAGCTCTTCCACGAACTGTCATTGGCATTCACGCGACCAAGAAACACGACCTATGACAGGTTCCTCCTATTCACCTGCAAGCAAAAAGAAGACGAGAAGCTGCAAAACTTGCACTGCAGGCTTAAAGCCCTAGGAGCACACTCTCGACTGGGAACGGCTGAGGATGACCTCACAAAAGATTTGTTTATAGCATTAGTGAACAACACAGAGATCCAAAGCGAAATCCTAACGGAGACTCGAACGCCAGCCAATGTCCTATAATACGCCTTCAACAAAGAAAGAGGACAAGAAACAAGATAATCTACGAGCCATCACAGGTCGACTTTGAGGAACATCCCATTTGGACAATCAAATTGCGCTGGTAAACGCCAGCCAATACAAACAATAACAGCGACGCTTTCAACGCCCGCAGGCGCAACAACAACCAATATGCCCCCAACAACAAAAGACAACGGGATAGACCAATCCATGCTCACGATGCGGAGCACCGTTCTCACTAAAATACCTCCAAATTTTCCCAATCAGGAAGGCGCAGTTTAACAACTGCAAAGGGATTGGCTAATTCGGAAAGGTAAGCCGCTCCGCAAAATCAACATGGATTGACTCACAATAACAAATAGCCCTCAATAATCCCACAGCGAGACCGATACGTAACATAAGAGAACAGACTTCAACTTTCTCACACCCAGGAGAACATGACATTGCTACAGAGCAGATGCAAGAGTCTGTGGACCAGAAAATACGCACTACAGACAAGAAATTCTGAATAGCTGAAACCAAGTGAACCACATCAGCCCCACAGAGTACCAAAGACGAAGCCCATCTGCTGGACTAGTCGCTTTCCGAACGAAATTGGGACCAAGACCGAAATGGAAAACATTGAGTTGCATTGGATCGCAGACATAGGAAGCCCCAAAACTTCATCAACGAAGAGACGGCCGAACAGATACTGAGAAAATGCCGAAAAGCGAAGCGGCTACAGTACATACCCCTCTAAGTATCGATTTTTCAACAACAAATCAACTCCAATTACAGGAATGATCCAACTGGACCTCACGTCAGGTGATTGGACTTCCTAGAATAAAATGATACTAGTAAGGAAGACCCACACGGTGAACCTTCTCGGAAAAGATGTAGTCTCTAAACTGGGTTTCACATTATCCCAAAGCCCAGGTAAGCAAGTAAACTATAAAAACACAGAACTCTCGTTCAAAACAAAAATCATTGAACAATTTCCTCACCTATGTTCCAGAATAGGAAAATCGAAAAACCACATTGCTAAATCAGACATAAAAAATGACATCATCCCCACACAAAACAAAGGAGGACGAATTCCGCTCCATCTGACAGACAAAGTAGACAAAGAAATTATACACTTGCTCGACACAAATCAAATAATCAGCTCGACGATGTATTCATAAGCCCAATTGTCATGACTGTAAAACACGATAAGTCGATTAAACTCGCATTCCATCCTAAACTCTTAAAAGATGCCATTAACAAAAACGAAAACAAACTGCAATCAATAGGCAACCTAATGGATGCGGTGGCCAAATACATATCAGACAATAAACAATACACCGGGGAATCTTTTTTAGAAAGATAGACCTAAAATACGTCTATAGCCAAATACCCCTCCATCCCACTTTTCAAAGACATTGTAATTTCAACAACCTTGGGTGAAAATCAACAGGAACATACAGATTTGTCAACGGTTTTTATGGTTTATCAGACATGCCCGCCACCTTTCAAAAAACACTCGACAAAACGCTCGACAACATACCTAACAATTTCAACTTCCTAGATGACATTCTGATAGTAACAGAAGGTACTATACTAAAACACAAATCTGACATCAATCTAACACTTCAACTTCTAGACAAGGAAAATCTAGCAAAAAAATTAGAAAAATGCAAATTCGCGCGTTCTAACATTACATGGCTCGGCTATAACATAACCCAAAACGGGCATCTTTCCGAACACGAAAAAAACAGAATCCATACAAAAATTAGAACCACCCAGAACACTCAAACAAATTTGCTCCCTTATGGGCTCAATACATCAACTAATCAAACTCATCCTTAATTTAGCCAGCCTACTCGACCCTATCAGACCACTACTAAAAAAGAAAACAATGCCAACAATAAATACAATGGACAGACAAACATACGGATGTGCTCGACAAAATTAAAATTCAGATATCTAAAGTCACTGAACAAAAGCACTTTGATAAAGAAAACCTGCGAGGGTGAAATATGACGCCAGTCATAAAAGCCTAGGCGCATCGCTGGAACAATTGTACCCAAACGGGTGGTTCCCAATAGCATACGCTAGCCGCTTCCCGAACACAGCAGAACAAAAATATAGCACTAACGAACTCGAATTATTGGCAGTCGTCTGGTCCACGGAACACTTCCGATACTACCTTTACGGTTCCGAATTTGATCTCGTAACCGATCACAAAGCCCTTCTCTCAGCCTTAAAGACCAATAGAGGCAAAAAATCCCGCCATAGCCGCCTAACCCGGTGGGTGGACATACTACTACCCTTCAAATTTAAAATCCATCATAAACCGGGCAAGAAAATGGGCCTAGTACAGTCCCAATCACCACCAACCGAGGTAAGCAAAGATGACAAACTTTTAATAGCTAACCGCATAAAAGAGTTCAACTTCACACCAGAGAACGATTTTCGACGCTTCAAACTTTTGGCCAATAAGAATGCAGCACAATTTAACACGTCCCATTCGGATGACGTCATTAACCACGCTCATAATGCACGCACTAAACAAAGCTCATTTTGCCTTAACCATACTAATTTACAGTTGCCTTCTATACATTCCATTTCAAATTCAAAACTTTCTTTACGTCATTACAATTCAATTAAACTTAATTCACCCATTAATCACATTAAAGTCATTACTAGACAAAACTCCAATAGGGAAACTTTCGAAACAGTCATCAGAAGAGACAAAGAGGCCCCAACAAAACAAACACACATCATTAGCTACTCAAACTGAGAAAGAAGGAGAAGTCTCCAACATCGGAAAAGGTCGGGCCCCCATAGATGAAGACAAATTGGCCCACTATTCCAGTTCAATGAGGAACCCAAGCGACAGTACCGCCTAAACCAACAACAATTCCTCGGAGGGGCATTCCTCGCGGAAGCCACAGCTAGAGACAAACACCTAAAGAACATTTTTCGAATAGTGGAAAAACCAGATTGGGACCAGCTGAAAAACGTAAGCAAATATTACTTCAATCTAAGAAGAGACCTCGCGATATCCTTCCGGATGCTTATTATACGATGGGAAAATAGTAAAACCCTATCAAATCCAGAACACGGTGATCAACGCAGTACATCGCACGCATCCCGGCCAAGTCGGAGTGATCAGACTAGCCAACAAAATCTGGTTCCCTCACTTTCACAGAACCATCAAACTCCGAGCAGAGAACTGCAAGCAGTGTACAGACCAAGGCAAATACTTAAAACCCCTAATACCCAAATCCCATCTGGGGAATTTGCCAACATTACATGAACCAAACCAGGAGGTACAAATAGACTTTGCACACCCAATACCTAACTAATCTAACAATGACACCTATATACTAGTAGCCATAGACCGATACTCTCGTTACCCTTCGGCAATCGTACACCCAAATTGTGACACGCCCACCGCAATAAAATTATTACAAAACTACTGAGAATTCCACGGCATACCACGCAATTTCCGCTGCGATCAGGCCCAAGCTTTTAAGAACAAATCGTTCGACCTTATTTGCAAAACCAAAAACATGAAATTAATTTTTTCCCCAACGCACGACCATAGAGCGACAGATATGGTCGAACGCATCATTCAAACTCTTAAATGCAGATTAGCCTCAATGACAACAGAACCAGTATGGGATAGGACAACGCACTCAGAAAAAATTTCGGCTATAATCGAATCGATCAGACTATTTCCCAATATGGTCACAAAAATAACTCCCATCGAAGCACACTTTGGCCGACCACCTAATACTGAATTGTCAAATATACTAAAACAACCAAACAAAAACAATCTGTCATACTCTAAGATAAAATCTTTCTACCGAGACAAGAAGCTGCTACAACACGACGCCCTGACGCCCAGCGACCTTTGGGACCACGAGACTAACGGCGAGGGCAACCTCAACATTTGGTAACCAACTCCCCAGAGATCGGAATCAGACTCAGATGGCAACTCGGACAATGCCCCACTCGGGAACATAGCAAACAGGTATACGATAATACCTCTAAAATAAACATTATATTAGGAGATAAAACAACAACTGTTGATGAAGCAAGGAAAAATTTAGCACGCAAAACGATTAGAAGGTGAGTACCTGAACCAAGAGGAACTTTAAAAATATTGTGGTCGGTTATCCCAGACGGAACGATTACTAACTATACTCCTCATACAGTAACTATAGATACACATTTTAGGAAAAACACAGTAATAAGAAAAATTGACATTGCAATTTCAACAGAAACAGCGATTGTACAAGAACCTCAACAAACAAATCCCCAAGCACAAAAAAGAAGAACCTAAGCTCCGACCGACTCATAAAATTTGTAGCGTTCAAGACAGTAGGTGAACACAATTGAAAAAAAGAAAAAAAACAAAAGTTTTGTTTAGAAGAGCAAACCCTCAAGCGCAAAGCCGAAGCCGGAGCCCAAGGCACCAGGAGTTCCCCGACAAGAACAATCTTTAAAAGTACAGCGCCAAGTTCAGCTTCACAGTCAACACCAGTGGATATGCCCGGCCCCTCCAGAGCCCCCGCCGCATATTGCATCTCGCCTATCAAGCAAACAAGGAGGAAGCATCCGACCTCAAAATCAAAGGAAAGAGCCACCAAGAAGTCTCTCCCAAAAAGGAAAGGAAATCATCCACACAGGCAACCGCCAACAAAAAGTTGACCAAAGCAAACTTGATCGCCCTGAAACAATCGCAGGCATTCGCCGACAAGTTGGGAGGAAAAATGGAAACCAGCAAGATCTCACCCAAGAAAATGTTCAGCCGACCCCACGGTCCGGAAACTCCACGTGGAGACTATGATCTCAAACCTACCCCTATCGCCACCCTACGCGGAACCCGAGGTTGTCGACCTAGTGAAAGATTACAGTTATCTCTAACACTTTGTCTATTAGTAAAAAAAACATGTTCATATTAAGATAGAACATTTTACAATTATTAAGTCTACTTCTACAGAAACACTCATTCATTATAGGTAACTTAGCAGAAACATAATCAAAAACCATTAGACTGTTTTGTGTTTTTGATCTAGATCTTCTGGTTTAGCTAACTCATTGATATCTGAAATAAAAATGGGGCTTGATCTCCTGTTGGTCCTATAATATAAAAATTATCGAAGTCTAAATATTTTAAGAATAGGTTCTTCAATAAAAAAGTCTTACCGCATTCACTTGGACCTGATATCATACATCTAAAACTTTCTGGTATTGAAGGTTTAATTACACTTGGCAGTTTATCTAATTATATGAAGCTATCTTCATCTTTATCTATAGTTGTTGATGTAGCATTATCTTTAGCTGTATTTATATATATATATATATATATATATATATATATATATATAAAATCTTTACCTATATCCATATCTTTATCTTTATCTATATCTTTATCTTTATCTCTATCCATATCAATATCCTTATATATATCTTTATCTATGTATGTATATATATATATGTATATATATATATATATATATATATATATATTTATATATATATATATATATATATATATGTATATATATATATATATATATATATATATGATATTATCTTTACCTTCATCTTTATCTTTGGCTATATCTTTATTTATATCTTTATCTGCATCTATATCTACATCTTCATCTGTGATTAAACATCTCTGTATTACATTACTAATCGATTTAACGCGTAATTAATATGAAATCCTAAATCTACAAGATAAATTCTATATAGAGAATAAGCTCCACGACAACTATCAATACCTCGATGTATTCTTTCATCAAAACCTAAATTAGTATACTTTTGGAAAAATAAAGGTGGTAATTTTATACCATAACTATCTAAATATTTTATTCCTCCTAACCTATCTCTATAACTAAAACCCAATGACTGCCCTCATTTGGATGTAAACTAACGATTATGTTATGATCTATATTCTGATGTGTTTTTATCTCTTCATCTCTTATCATATCCCCTATTGGTGTTAAAATTATCTGTTCTCCTATTCTCTTTAAAACAGTATTACTCATAGCTTTATTCTCAATATTATACTTGACATGAATGTCATCAAAAGTTAAAACATTCATTTTGGCGAATAAAAAAGTATTGGTTTGGAATTGTATTTGTTGTTATAGTTTTAGTGAGTATAATATTTTTATTGTCACCTGATGATAGATATGGGTTCATAAAAGAAGACTTTGAGGGATATATAGAAAAAGAGTTAAAAGAGTTTAAGTTTGTAGAATTAACTTTTGATACTATTGTTTATGGTGCTACAGGACTATTTTGTAAAAGAGTGTTTAGAGTCAATTACAAGTGTAGATAAATATTCAGCTATGCAAAAAGTTGAAGATGAAGATATAGATAAAGCTATAGATCAAACTAAATCTTCAACTATAGCAATAGATGATGAGAAAGCCATAGATAAAATTAAAGATAAATATGAAGCTTCAACTATAACTACTACAACAATTTCAATTACAGCTAAGATAAAGATAAAGCTACAACTTCAACCATAGCTAAAGATAAATCAGAAAACTATACCGAAGATGATTAATAGTTTTTTGTAAAAATTTTATTGATTGGCTGGGATATCATGTTGGTGATATTAATGATTTATTGAAAATTGATATATCTAAATATAAAGATAGTATTTCAGTATTAGATGACATGGGTGATAAATTAGATACAAAAGATTGCACAATTCTTCACAACAGAAAGTAAAGACAATATAAAGATGACTGTTATGTGTCATAAACCTGCTCAGATAAATAAAATGTCTTGATCTACTACAGATACTCTCTATATGACTTTTTATAATGATGCAGCATTCTTTTATAACTTTAAAATTACTTTTCAATGAAAACAAGACTTACATAAAAAATGCAGAGAAAATAAATATGGTATGTTGAAATATAATAAGAAAAACGTAGTTTTATTGCGGTAAATAATAGATAGATAGAATATTTTATCATTATTTTATGATTCAGAAGTGGGTAGATTTAATATAAAACATTTAAAATAATAAAGGAACTATAACAGCGGATCAAAGATAAATTAATAATAATTCTAAGAATTAGTTTGAAGAAAGATAAAGATAAAGAACTTATTGATGAATATAACAATAAACTCTATTTAGAAGGATTTATCAAGTTTAAGGTGGTAAACCCAATTTTGTTTTTATTGAAAGTAAAATAAAATTATATGATTTTTTCCCTACTATGTCCAGTTTAGCAACCTCTCTTGTTGGAATAGTTTCTCTTTTTTATCTTTTCTCTGGTGAAAACGAAGATAGACAATTAAAAAAACTAATGCAACTGGTTTGATTTGTGATATAGTTGCTAGAGTTGTTCGTGGGTGGGGTGAAGAAGAAGAAGAAGAAGAAGATAATCGTGAGTCTCATAATTTAGCTCAGAGACAAACATCACTTGATCAGTAAGATGTAAAATTGATCAAAGATCTAGCTAAACATGAGGTGGTTAAAGTATTGAAAAATTAGTGAAAAATATGAAACTGTATGTAATCTGTTTGAAATATATGTACATAAAAAGAGTGTGTTATAAAACAAATATGGGAGGGAATTATTTTTATAAATTATTGGATACAAATGGAAACTTTTGTAAAAAAGGAAGTGAATATATAAATTTACAATGTAGCACTAAATTGAACCCTCAGCTAAATTTAATAGATAGCAGAAAAAACAAAATCAACACTTTTGCTAATACAAAGCTAGAAGGTTTAATGGTACAAAGGGATCATGTATTTAAATTAATTGGAATAATGTCCCTCAATTAAATGTTTAAGTGCTTAGTGTTATAAAGAATTTAAGCAATTTTTTACACTAAGAAGTTTTTACGCTGGTTTCCTTAGCAAGCTAATAACAGATTGTAATATGTGTAATGACAAAAGATTTGGTTGTGTATGTACTATGAATGATTGTCATAAAAGGATTAGATCTAGCATTAGGGCTTATGTTGACAATAACACTAGAGATGGTCCTAAAGATAACACTAGAGATAATACAAACGACGGGGCTTCGCCCATGCTTCGCCATATTACTAGAGATAATACTAACAATGGGGCTTCGCCCATGTTTCACCATAACACTAGAGATATTAATAATGATAGCACTAGAGCTAAAGAAGATAAAAATAACTATTTTAATTAGGATACGAGTGTAAAAATATGTATTAAATGTAACACTACTAAGAATAGAATATTTTTTGTAAGAATAAAATACATGTAAGCAACGCCTGTCAGAAAAATAGTTGTAATAATTGTTCTTCTCTTATTTCTAGAGATAATATTGCAAGCCATGTTAAAAAGATGCATAGAGTTAGCTATAATTGTGAGCAATGTAATGAAGTTTTTAAAAAGCACTGGAAAATAATATTAACTTTAACCAATTATTGGTAGCAGATAAAGTTTTATTAAAGATCGACTAGTAGGTAAACTATCTTGGTAAACTATTTTAGTAAACTATCTTTCCCATTTTAGTGAGCAATCTTTCCCTATTTTTAGATACAATATAAACTATTTTTTCCTCAAAGTATCTTTATCTTTTACTATAAATAGATCTTTATCTTTTGCTATAGAATAGATATAGACCCAACCCAAGTATTGGGAAAAATTGCCCTGTGCGTCAAAGCTAGCGCTTTGGTAAAAACCTCATCTTTTGTTATGGTTGAGACCACAGGTTTCGCTTTAGCTCGATTTAAAATCAATACTATAAGCTAAACCAATACTATAATCTTTACCAAAACTATAGAGTAGGTAAAAGCCATAGTTGTGACTGGGTTTTCCTATTCAAAATTAAAACATAGTAAGAGATGTAATCAGAGATATAGTAAGAGATAAAACGTAGGGTATAAGTAACATAAAAATATTAATTTGAGTAAATACGTGAGACAAATGCTCATTTTTTATGATGCTCCGAGTGCTCGAGATTGTGCAAAATGAGCTTTTTAACAAAAGCCAAATTCTGCGCACAGGGCAAAATGAGCATTTTGACAAAAGCTAAATTCTGCGCACAAATTCCCCACTACTCAAATAAAATTCAGTACTGGGCACGTATAAAAGCAAGTCCTCATCATTACTTATTCATTTACTGATTAATGTAAATTTTTTACTTGCCAGACCTGCGTTCAAACTGATTTTACAATTGTCAGACTTGCACCAATTCGGATGTCTCGCTTGCAAGGCTTGCGCCAGTTCTGATTTTTCACTTGCCAGACTGGGGCAAATTTTTTACTTGACAGACTGTCACCAATTCTGTTTTTTTAACTCAAAAAAGGTCAGGAATACAAAAAAAAATCCGTTAGCTTGGTCAAAAATCAGGGTCCGTTAACACTCAGTTGGCCGCAAGCGACCAAAAAAGACAAAAATTATAACCCGAATAATTATAACCCACTGATGGTACCAGAACTAACTGAGGTTAACGTTGGCTCACGGACTAGTTGGAATTGAGGCATTAGAAGAATATGGGATTGATTCCTCTTGTTGCCGATTTTGGGTCCCATTCGTTTTTCAGCCAAAATTGGATCGATTGGGAGTTTATTTATTGCAAGCTCTTGGGCCAGCAAAGGAACCCTCGCTGACCTCTCCTCTGTAACATTTTTCCACAGTTTGCTAAGATCGACATTTGGGAAATCAGAAAATTACAAAAATTCGGAGATTTTGGCTATTTTGGGACAGTAATTCAATTGAAAACTGATGAAATGGCTAAAAACCGGTTGAAAACCATTAATATGGCCTCCTCTGACCCCTGATGCTACTGGATAATTTTGATTATCTTTGGGGTGTTGTCAAAGCACCCCGAGAAAGGGGCTAAAAATAAAGCCCCAAAATCGTGGCACGTTATAACATTTTTCGAAATTCAAATTTTCACTCGAAATTTTTTTGAAAAGTTAGTTTTTTACTTGGCAATCATTTTGCCAAGTGCGATTCAAGTCTGATATGAATAATGCAATTGATTTTTAATGATATATTATTAGAAAGACTTGCATTTATACGTGCCCTGCACTGAATCACACCTGGAGTACCAATTATCTTTGCTCAATGTTTTTTAAATTTGCAGTGTGTCTGTTTCAGTATATTCGGACGCAAAAAAATAGATATCAAAAGTTTTTCCTCGTTCAACAAAATAGACTTATCAGAATAAATTTCTCGAACCATGAACAGACCATGCATGACCAAAATTACCTGTGCAAAGACTTGATCTCGACCCATAAAAAGATTTTTGCTTCACTTTAACGAGGTACCTCAACCGTGCAACCGTTCATAAATCAATATTTGCAATTCCCTTAAATCCCCCTAGACATTTCGAATCTATTCATTAGTCGAGGTATGTACTAGGGCTATCTTTGACTTATAACAAATTTTGATTATATGGAGGTCTGAACTAGGGGCACGATGTCTCCCGAATTTGTTAATTCTGGTGAATTTTGAAAGCATGATATTATAAGGTAGTAAATTATAGTTTCTTTACGTCACCTGTGTAATGTGTCAGTGCAAGAACCGAACCCACTGAGAATTTCATCTTCAACTATGAATGAGTTGAACGCTTCCAAAGCATCCCGCTGCATTATGACACTCGGTTATTGGAACTTTTACCCTTGTTTATTTATAAATTATAAAGAACAGTCTCACCTCAAAAGCTATGAAAACAATAACCAGTACAAAAGCAGGCATTAGTTCGTTCACATATTGTAAGAACAAAAATATTTCTCACGGAAATAAAAAAGGAAACAATGTGAAGCGAATATGGTATTAAATGAATAGCAATGATTAAGGAAAAGACAATCCGACTTTGAAGTGTATGACGAATTAAGCAGGTCCTAGTAGATTAGTAGATTCTGTGTCTCTGTGTGGAATGGGTACACATAGGTCAGTCTCTGTTGAAATATTTAAAAACAGGTCTGTTAATTGGTAACACTCATCTTTTTATTCTGTGATAAATGATTTAACCATTCAGGTCACTCAGGTGCATTTTTCAGGCTTTTTCTAGTGACCCTGAAATAGCTTTTACACAAACAAAAACATGCTGCAAAATATAGCATTAGGTAGAAAAGCTTTTTCTGGATCATAAATGAGAGAGTCGCTGGACCTAAGTAAGAAAACAAAAAACTGGGAGCTTCTACTTTAGAAAGTCCTTAAACATTGAAGCTGCCACAGGAAAAAAATGAAGGAGACACAGAGACACAGTGCATGTAGGCATAATTGCCCGTGAAATAGTAAACTCATAGCCTGGTTCTAAGGTAAACCCTGAATCGGATTATGAAAAAATTATTCGATGTAATTCCCTGCATCCTATCTATAATTGTCATCAGAAAACTTCAGGATAACCTTAGAATAAAAAAAACTCAAAAAAGCGAACTTTAGAACAGAGAGAGGAAAATTTTGACACCACAAATTATTTATACAAAATTTCCAGAAAGTGATAGATAACTTGAAGTGATAACAAAATACGTTGTATTTACAGATAAAACGTTCTTTTTATGACCCGGAGGACTTCAGATAAAAATCATAATATGATTCAAAGAAGTTCACCATAACTGGCGATCATTGTAAAACCAATGTTAATAGTACCAATTATATAAATGATTAAAATCGGGGGAAATGATAGAGGGTCGAAATGAGCGGGATGAAATGATAGGGGTTTAAACAAATAGGGTTATAGGGTTGAAAAAGCGGGAAGTCATTTCAAGGACAACATGGGCCACAATTACTTCACTTAAACAGAGGGAAACAATTTCAACTGAAAAAAAAGAACGCATACTTGATCCAGGCAATTTAAAATGCTGACCCCCCCCCCCCCCCCCCCCCCACCTAATAGGTGTTTATTCAAATGAAAGCGATAAAAAAGTTTAGTTAAAAAAGGGTCGGATGTTTACAAAAATTCAACTATCAACAACACTCAATGAGAGGACTGAGAAATCAGAGAAAGAGCGCACAATTCTATTACTGTTGGTGCAACCAAATGGTAGTGCATACAGAACTAGGCACTCTTGTTGTTTTACATTAACACAAACATTAACAACTTTTGTAAACAACATGCGACCTTGACAGCTCAGCTCGACAATGATAAAAAGCAAAAAAGGAAAATTATACGTGATGTGATATTAATGTCTCTTCGATTCAATATCACTGATTTAATTGTATACCATATAATAGTTACTCTTTTCCTCTAACTGACCACTGGGCTTCCGTAACAACTTTGGTACTATTCTGATAAATCAAAAACAATTTTTTCTTTTAATTTGCGCCAGCTTTTCATCACAACCTGCTCGACTAATCCCAGCTAACTCCATACTTTTGTTCAGAACCGTGACATACGGTTGTTAAAGCACAGTAGGCGCCTGCAGTTTACTCATAGTGTCGATGTTCAGTTGAATTAAAAACAAATACATATTTGGGAACAAATTAGGGAAACTTTACAAAATGACCCTGGCTGAGTAAAACTGTAATCGGGATTTACATGCGCTAACAGCTTGAAAAACAGCTTGACGCCATTCTGTCGCTAACAGCTTGAAAAACAGCGAATTGAAAAAGAAATTGAAGACATCCTTTTCGTTTGTGCCCCCCCCCCCCACCCATGAACACAATGCTCGGCTCTTATCTGTTGTTGCCCCCCCCCCCACACGTCAATTTGCACCCCCCCCCCCCCACTTATACATATAATAGCATATTGTTTGGATTTCATACACTTACATAGTCAATTAAACACAAAGGGCATTTACAATAAAATGATGCAGCGAAGAAGTTTTGAAATTAAGGCAGATCCCGGGTCGAGGGGTCAGCAGCTGTAAGCGGATACTTTTGTAAGAAATCCGCTGAATGTGCTTAAATTATGTAAGGTTTGTGCTGATTGCGCTGAAAATCTATAAAAAGGTGCTGAATCCGCTGAAATAAAACATTTAAGCACATTTCAGCGCATCTCTTGCATAAAATTAGCATTTGATTCAGCACATTTCTTACATAATTTCAGCACTTAAGAAAATTTTAAATTCAGAGGTTTCAGCGCTTTTCTATCATAATTTCAGCACTTGTGAAAATTTTAAATTCAGCGGATTCAGCGCCTTTCTTACACAATTTTACATGCCTTTTTTTGCACACTATTGCTTATAACGTAGTCAGGATGTACGTTCCTTCAACTTTTGCACTTATGAAGGGCCACTAATCAATCAAAACTCTGTGTGGTTTTTTTTAAATGAAAAATCATTTTTTTGAAAAAAGACCGAGTGAAAAGCGTCACACTTTCATCATAAATAACGGATGGAAGATAATTATACTTAAGCTACCTGGTTTCATTCAATCAAGTAATTTGGTTTTATACATCAGCTGCAATAACTGCTTTATCTTAAGGTTTGACAAAATTATTAAGTCTTTTGGCAGATATCCAACTGTTTTTAAGTTGAACTGCCTAGTGCAATGCTTTTTAGTCTTGCACAGTTGCTTCTTCTGAATGTAGAGCGGGAAAAACAACTCAAAAATTTTCAACTTGGGCAAGGAAACCGTTGAAAATGCATAAGATAAGTTCTGATATTGTGTAATATAAGTCCTGAAAGTTATGTAGGAAATGCGTATTTTCAGCAGTTAGTTCTTACATAATTATCCGCCTAATGTGCTGAAAAGTGCTTAAATTATGTAAGAAAATACTGAAAAATAAGCAGATTAAGCGGCATAATGTGTACGATTTACCCGCTGAAAAATATTTCTTCCAGCGGTTGTCATTGCATCTCTTACATAAATTTTGACGAATTCCTCGACCCGGGATGCAAGAAATGACATTTTACATATAATGTAAGCAGCAGTTGAATAATGCGTGTTTTTATCAATTCGATGTTCATCTTGTCCAAGAAAATTTTATCAATCTATTTTTTAATTAATCTACAGAGTAAATCCCTTCAATTTAGACCTGATGACGACATATTACTGTTATTTTAAACAAGTATCGATAAGTTTTCTGGGGGTGCAAACAGGTTGGCTACAAAAGGCTGGGGGCTATAATAGAAAAGAGCCTAAGCAGTTTCAAGTCGTCTGGATTTTGTTCGGAAAGAGCCTAATACTCAACCGGTTACGAAGCACATATCATCACATAAGATATCAATATGTAAAAAACATGGCTAGACCATCTGGGCTTGCAAGTAAAATGCGCTTGCTAAGCTTGTGATAGATAGAAACAGACACTGCAGAAAGGAAAAGATATCAAAGATAGTTGCTCAACCTTGAAAGTTAAAAAGCGCTCCGCCGAGGTGGTTATTGCATCTGCAATCGAACAGGACAGCACAGATAAGCCAATTTCTCGGTCAGATATAAAACGAAACAATTAACTCGTTTTTTAAATTTTCCATTAAGATGGAATGTTTGAGTAACCGCCGGTAATAGTTTCAAAATTTTTTACAATTATCAGGTGATATTCCGATGGCCTCTCTCATAAGTTTCTTCTGGCTATACATTAATCCGATCACAATTACGACTGGGATCAAATTCAAGTTTTTTTATCTGAAATGAAAATTCTTTTCAAACTCTCAACTTACAGGTCGTCTAGTTTTTGTACAGAAAAGAACCTAATGCTCAGCCAGTTACAAAGCACGTATCATCACATATGATATCAATATGTAAAAATATGGCAAGACCATCTGGACTTCCAAATAATATAAGCTCGCTAAGCTTGAGGTGGACAGAAATAGACACTGCAGAAAAGAAAAGATATCAAGGATAGCTGCTCAACCTTGAAAGCTAACTAGCGCTCCAACGAAGTCTTTATTGCATCTGCAAACTAACAGGACATCACAGATAAGCCAAATTCTTGGTCAGATATAAAACGAAACCATTAAATTGTTTTTTTCAAATCGTCCATTAAAATTGAATGTTTGAGTGGCACCGATAATAGTTTCGAAATTATCACAATTATTAGGTGATATTCCGAAGTCCTCTCTGATAAGTTTCTTCTGGCTATCCAATAATCTGATCACAATTACGACTGGGATCAAATTCAAGTTTTTTATCCGAAATGAATATTCTTTTCAATCTCTCAACTTACAGGTCGTCTAGTTTTTGTACAGAAAAGAGCCTATTGCTGAACCAGTTACAAAGAACGTCTCATCATATAAAATACCAATCTGTTAGAACATGGTACGTGCATCTGCGTTTGCAAGTAATACGGGCTCACTAAGCTTAGGTAGGACAGAAACAGACACTACAGAAAGGAAACTATATCAAAAATAACCTCTCAACCTTAAAAGTTAACAACTAGCTCTCCACCGACGTGATTTTTGCATATGCAAAGCAGATATAAAACGAAACCCTTAACTCGTTTTTTTAAAATAGTCCTTTAAAGTTTAGTGTTTGAGTAACCGCCGATAATAGTTTCGCAATAAGTACAAACACCACGTGATATCCAGATCGCCTCTCTGGTAATTTTTTTTCTGGCTATCCTTTAATCTGATCACAATCAGCACTCGGATCAACTTCAAGCACATTTTATTTAATAAATAATTTTCAATATCTCAACTTACAGGTCGTTTAGTTTTTGTACCGAAAAGAACCTAATGCTCAACCAGTTACAAAGCACCTATCATCGCATAAGATATTAATATGTAAAAACATGGCAAGACCATTGGGCTTGCAAGTAATATGCGCTCGCTAAGCTTGTGGTTGACAGAAACAGACACTGCAGAGAGGAAAAGATATCAGAGATAGCTTCTCGACCTTGAAAATTAACTAGCGCTCCACCGAAGTGTTTTTTGCATCTGCAAACGAACAGGACAGCACAGATAAGCCAAATTCTTGGTCAGATATTAAACGAAACAATTAACTCGTTTTTTTTAAATCGTCCCTTGAAATTGAATGTTTGAGTGCCGCCGATAATAGTTTTAAAATTATTAAAATTATCAGGTGATATTCGGATGCCCTCTGTGATAAGTTTCTTCTGGCTATCCATTAATCTGATCACAATTACGACTGGGATCAAATTCAAGTTTTTTATCTGAAGTAAATATTCATTTCAATCCCTCAACTTACAGTTCGTCTAGTTTTTGTACAGTAATGAGCCTATATCTGAACCAGTTACAAAGAACTTGTCATCACATAAAATACCAAAATATACAAGTAATATGCACTCACTAAGCATGTGGTGGACAGAAACAGACACTGCAGAAAGGAAAAGATATCAAAGATAGTTGCTCAATCTTGAATGTTAACTAGCTCTCCTGCTTATTGCATCTGCAAAACAGCAGGACAGCCAATAGTGAAGCCAGGTTCTGGGGTAAATCTGAAAAGAAACCGTTAACTCGTTTTTTTTAAATCGTCCATTAACGTTTAATTTTTGAGTAACCGCCGATAATAGTTTCGCATTTATTACAATTACAACGTGATATTCAGATGGTCTCTCTGATAACTTTCTTCTGGCTGACCCTTAATCTGATTACAATTACGAATTCGATCAAATTCAATAACTAATATCGCCCTATTTCGAACACACAGTTTGTTTCTTTTCAGTCTAGATTTCCCATATACCTTGAAAGCTCAGATACTCTCCGCGGTTTGGCAGCCGAAAAGTAAGGCGTTTTATTCATTTGGCAATAATTGCGAGATCAAAAGCCTGCCTTCGTGAAGTGTTCTGTGTGAGGATGAGCTCTTACTTAGCCTTAGCTGCAGGTTGACCTTAACCTGACAAATGTTAGCAGCAATGATGGTACCACGTGAAATTTTCAGACGCAAGAAAGTGGGCGAAGCCACCAAAATGAGCAATGCTGTTCATGAAAAAGGCGAGTCTTAAATGTGGGGAATAATTAAAAAAGGCAACTGAGAGCAGGCCGCTGTGGTCTAATGCTGTTGCGCTGCGATTACGAAGAAACCACAATCATAATAATTATACAATAACGGGGGTTCAAATTTCATGGGGGCTGTAATGGGAAAACCCGACGAATATACCATATTTTTCATATAAATTTCCTATGTAATGGCACGTTCTCTCTAACTATGGGGTGCATTAGGTCCTCGAGGGCATAAAAACGGAAAGGATCCCAAACCGCTTTATCAAAAAGGAATTTGAAACCTGATTTAACAAAAAAAACTGACCAACTTGAACATTATGGGGTCAGTGTCCGAAAAGGCGAATTTCAATAAGATTTGCGTTCTGTGGGAAAAAAAACCAGCATGAGATTGTCCCGAAACTTTTTGGCCAAAACTTAAGTTAATAATTTGAGACCAAATTCAAAGACTTGACTGTTCTTGTGAAAAGTGCTATGGGTAATTTCAAAGCTACTAATGGTCCTCTTAACCCAGAATTAGTATCTAGAGGATTTATTAATCACTAAAATGGCTTGATTTCCTATTAGTCATTAGATCCGAGGGAAAGGGTTAAATTAAATCATATTCGAACAGGGTTTGCCTAGTGTCACTCGTTTCCACATACGCATATAACTGTAATCATAGTTCATGTAAAAGCACAAAAAAATCGAGTGTTTATGTTCAATTTTTCGGACATTGGCCACGTAATGAATCAGTCTACAAATATTGTGACAATTGGCACAAGTATCTTGAATTTGTAGATAAAAAAGACTTGTTAATTGGATAGTGGTAAGAAATTCTAAAAAAAAATTTCAAAAGTTAAAACAAACAAAGAAAACGTAGGTGCAAGTTAAATCGATTGAAAAGGATTAATAAAAAACTAAGTACTAATTTTTGCCTTCAAAAATTTGCACGTAATTTGGATTATAAATTTTGATTCCTTAATAAACTAAAGAAAACACGCGTCTAGCTGAACAGTGATAATGTTATCATTTTGTATAAAACTGTTATTCAATGAACTGTTTTCACAAGAATTTCTTTCTGGAGTTAATTTTTACCCGTACATAAGCACTAGTGTATATCAGCACCGAATTATTAAAATTACATTCTGTTGTTTCGTCTGACCCTAGCTATGTTCATGTCAGCTTCAAAAATTATCAGACTGGTTTTTAAGATGAGTCAACCAGGCATGATTTTGTGTTCATGATTTTATTCGGAACATAAATAATTACGCCATGGTTTGCTCATGGCATGACCAATTCGCGGCTGAATTTATTCTTGGCAATTATAAAGCTTGGTTGACTTTGTTCCTGGCATAACCAAAGCGCAGCTGAAATTAATCAGTGCATGAACAAAAAGCGGCTTGCTTTCATTTGAGCATAATTGGTCTCAATCGAACCTCGAAAGTTTGCTTGGTTATAAAATGGATCTTCTTTCTGCGCTTTTGCGTCCTAATTTAATGATGCTCACATTAGTGAAAACCATGTTTGATATCTATCTGTTTATGCGGACTACATTCTCTCGTCGCGGCCATCTGGTACACTCTCTTTGAGCCCCCGACTCGTTCGTGTACATGGCGACCATCACATTCGGCGACAACCTGGTCCACAGTGTTCGCTGGACTCTGTGACTTCGAACTGAAGCTGAACAGAGTACTATGTGGAACACTGTCACCATCAGGACAGCACCGTTGTTGGACGACAACGACTTTAATTGAACCAAAGGGATATCTGAAACAATGAAAAACAAGAGACACCGGAAAGTAGCAAATGTAACATAGAAATACAAGACACATTAATAGTAGAATAGTAAAAACAAAAAAGAAACAAGCACAAAACTTTTATTAAAAGTTCGCCGCATTGTGACAGCTTGTGAATTTGATAACCAATCAGGCATCAACACGAGGCAATATTATGAACACATCCGACTAGCGTCGGGCGATTTGCTCTCAAATCAGAACGACTGGCGAGTGGTTGGCTTCCAGGGGTTAAAGAGACGCGGGGGCACAATAGGCTATTGATTATCTCAACACTGATCTGCGTGGGATGGGGGTGACTGGGTTGTAATGGGAAAGACCTCTTTTGGTACTCAAAGAATGAGCGACTATGATTTCATACAACTCATAACGAATTTCTACCGTGCGGCCTTTCCATGAAATTTAGGAAATCATGAACGTGACAGTTCGGGGAGAATGCTTTTCAAAAGCAGTAATAAAATCAAATACATCCTTTTTTTCAAGTTTGTTTGCAGCTTAAAACTACTTTCTAAAAATATAAATTTTTGGCAACGAATGCACAATATTAGTGTCCGCTGAGACATTCTGCAGCAAAGGGCATTTTTTTTTGGGGGGGGGGGGGGCGTGGGGGGGGTTGCTCCTGAAATACTCTCGGGAAGTAGGTAGGTGGGGTGACAGGGGGAGTTGGGAGAAGAAGAAGAAGAATTTATTTTAGATTGAATGACAACCGGAAGAAGAAAAAGATTTAATTAACCATCAGATCACACTGAAAAATTGTCCTAATTTTGACAAACTGCTCCAATTTGCCACTAATTTTGATGTTTGTTTTGACAACTGTAAATAATCTTCGACAATTCGTCAGTGTGATCTGATGGTTAGTTCATTATGAATACCAGAACGCACGCTGAAGGCGAAATATGGACGTCGCCATTTTGTTCTCATTGACATGCCCAATTTACGAAAATTTTGAAGACTGAAGAATGATCACAATGTGTTTCAAGCAGTATGCCCAGTGTGAAATCAGACTGGCTCAAGTCATGCCAAGTTAGATTCAACCTTCTTTCATTCATGCCAATGCTGAACTCAGGTTATGAGTAATCATTCCTAAACTGTTTATCTGGACGGGATGAATTCTTATTTTTTTCTTGATTGCTTATGGTTCAGTACTGGATATTATGGGTTTTCAATGAATCAGACACGACACTGCAAGGTAGTTGGCCTCTTTTGAATCTGGAAAAAGAAGAGGAGCTCAACATACACTTAGCTAATTATCGACCCAAATCAGTTTCACTATTCAACAAAAGATTTTGCCACTAATTCTGTGTCTTGTTTTTAAATTCAATTTTGCGTTGGAAGGCTGAAATAAATCATGTTAATTTAATCAATTAACATTTTTATTTGGCCATGCAGTTAGTCAGTCAAAAAACTGCTTTTAATTCTAAAATTATTAGCAAAAATGTCCAAAATTGCTTCATCGATTATGTATGCTTCTTTTTACAAAATAAAAACAAATTGCTGTCAATTTTTGTCAACGGTTTGAGTTCAGTTAATTGTTGATAAGTTAAACAAAAACTGCTCGCAATTGCAAAATGGATAACACCCCCCAGTGATTTTGGAGTTTTTATCATGTAAAATCCGATAAGATGCTTACTGTGAACTTTTATCATGTAAGATCTGATAAGATGCCTATTAAGATTTGTCATTGTCTAAGATTGCATAAGAATAAAATCTTATAAGAGAAGCATATTCTTACGAAATCTTTTAATTTTTTACACGATAAACATTCTCAGTAAGCACCTTATCAGATCTTACACGATAATAATTCCGATAACAAAAAAGAATTTTTATCGTGTAAGATCTTATAACATGGAAGTTTTATCGTGTAAGATCTGATAGGATGCTTCCTTAGAGATTGAATCGTTTAAAATGTGACAAATTGTCTGATAAGATCTTGTACGGGGATGCATCTTCTTGTAAGTTCTTATGAGACAATTATGTAAGAAATTTGTCAGATCCTACACGATAAACATTCCAGAATCACTGGGGTTGTCACTGAAAAAAATATGAAGAACAAAAAACTAGAGTAATATTTGGGCGAGCAACCTGATAAAATTTTCCTTTTTCGAACTCACTATAATGAAAAAAATTTAGTTAAATTGAGTGTTTTTGGAGAAAAAAACCACACAGCAAGCCTTGCCCAATTTGGAAACAACCAAGGAACAAACACCAACGGGAAAAATTCCACAGAAAGAAACCCCGCCCAAACTGTTAAAGAGCTACTTCCTTAACCCAATTGGCTACGCCTTGCGAAATCTGGCCATGCTTTAGCGGCCCACGAGATTTCATGTGAAACTATCGAAGCTAAATAAAAAATCACAAAAAAAGTTAGATAACAACGTTGGGTTTTATTTCCCTGGCGTTTTGTTTTTTTTTCATCAGAATGAGCCTGGGGGCTGTTCCCCAGGGGTTAAATTTGAGAGCTTATCTCATAGTGTCAACTACTAAGTGAATACTCTTCTTCACAAAGATTGAAATTTTTCTATGAGCTATTCCTGACAAACGCAAAATTTTCAACTGTGAATCTGAGAGCGTAGTTGGATTATTACAAACTGATTTTAAAACTGCTTTCAGATCTCTTAAGACAAGCGACATTTTGTAAGCTTCGAAAGTTGATTTCAACCTGTGTTCCCTGTCATTAGAGAGTTCAGGGCCATTTTTGTCTTTTTAGCGGTGGGGCCCATTATCCAAGAACTTGATCTCAATTAGAAAAGCCTTCTGCAGCACTGCTGGTATCTCAAAAAAACTATGATTGCAGTATCGTAGCAAGGGCTGTAGGAAATTTTAGATATTCTAGCCAGTAGTGTTGATAGACGCAGTCTGGGGATCCGTTCTTCTTAGACCGCAGACGAAAAAAAAACAAAAAACAGCCGTTGAGATATTTCGTGCTACCACTGTATCACCCAGTTTTATGGACTCAGTCTTATAAAAAAAATAGTTAAAAGAATAAAAAAAACGTGGCAAAAAAGTACGCAGATGTTGCGCACTGCGATTTAAACATCTTGAGTTGCTGTCCAGGGGCTATAAAAACTTAACCGCTTGCTTTAACAAAGGCTATTAGAATTTGAAATTTTCTAATTGTAAACAGTTAAACACGCTTTTATCTCAATCTCTAAAACTGGCAACCAATTGATAAGGTAACTGAGGCCTCTGGTATAAGATGTGGAATTCTTATCGTCGTGAACACATTGGAAGGTCCCATTTTCATCAAATCAATTGAGGAGTTGAGTGGCTTAGTGGTTTCTCAATAGACGCGGCTTTTAGAAGTTTACTGGAAAGTTCCAACATTGAAAAGGCTCGCTTCTTTGCTTCATCGTTGTCACCTTCACAGCCTTGGTTATCAACTGCATCCATTGCAGACTTCGGATAACATAGACCAACAAGACACATTAATGATAGAATACTACAAAGCAGAAAAAAAATAAGCACTGTACTTTAATTAAAGCTCGTGTCATTTTGACAGCTTGTAAACTTGATAACCAATCAGGCATCAACACGAGGCAATATTATGAACACAACCGACTAGCGTCGGGCAATTTGCTCTCAAATAAGAACGACTGGCGAGTGGTTGGCTTCCAGGGGTTAAAGAGACGCGGGGGCACAATAGGCTATTGATTATCTCAACACTGATCTGCGTGGGGTGTGGGTGACTAGGCTGTAATGGGAAAAACCCCTTTTGGTACTCAAAGAATGAGCGACTATGATTTCATACAACTCATAACGAATTTCTACCGTGCGGCCTTTCCATGAAATTTAGGAAATCATGAACGTGACAGTTCGGGGAGAAAGCTTTTCAAAAGCAGTAATAAAATCAAATACATCCTTTTTTCAAGTTTGTTGCAGTTTAAAACTACTTTCTAAAAATATAAATTTTTGGCAACAAATGCACAGTATTAGTGTCCGCTGAGACATTCTGCACCAATTGAAATCCGATAAGATGCTTACTGTGAACTTTTATCATATAAGATCTGATGAGATGCCTATTAAGATTTTTCATTGTCTAAGATTGCATAAGAATAAAATCTTATAAGAGAAGCATATTCTCACGAAATCTTTTCATTCACACGATAAACATTCTCAGTAAGCACCTTATCAGATCTTACACGATAATATTTCCGATAACAAAAAAGAAATTTTATCGTGTAAGATCTTATAACATGGAAGTTTTATCGTGTAAGATCTGATAGGATGCTTCCTTAGAGTTTGAATCGTTTAAAATCTGACAAATTGTCTGATAAGACCTTGTAAGGGGACGCATCTTCTTGTAAGTTCTTATGAGACAATTTTGTAAGAAATTTGTCAGATCCTACACGATAAACATTCCAGAATCACTAGGTTTGTCACTGAAAAAATATGAAGAACAAAAAACTAGAGTAATATTTGGGCGAGCATCCTGATAAAATTTTCCTTTTCGAACTCACTATAATGAAAAAAATTTAGTTAAATTGAGTGTTTTTGGAGAAAAAAACCACACAGCAAGCCTTGCCCAATTTGGAAACAACCAAGGAACAAACACCAACGGGAAAAATTCCACAGAAAGAAACCCCGCCCAAACTGTTAAAGAGCTACTTCCTTAACCCAATTGGCTACGCCCTCGCGAAGTCTGGCCATGCTTTAGCGGCCCACGAGAATTCATGTGAAACTATCGAAACTAAATAAAAAATCACTAACAAAGTTAGATAACAACGTTGTGTTTTATTTCCCTGGCGTTTTTTTCATCAGAATGAGCCTGGGGGCTGTTCCCCAGGGGTTAAATTTCGAGAGCTTATCTCATAGTGTCAACTACTGTGTGAATACTCTTCTTCACAAAGATTGAAATTTTTCTATGAGCTATTCCTGACAAACGCAAAATTTTCAACTGTGAAGCTGAGAGCGTAGTTGGATTATTACAAACTGATTTTAAAACTGCTTTCAGATCTCTTAAGACAAGCGGCATTTTGTAAGCTTCGAAAGTTGATTTCAACCTGTGTTCCCTGTCATTAGAGAGTTCAGGGCCATTTTTGTCTTTTTAGCGGTGGGGCCCATTATCCAAGAACTTGATCTCAATTAGACAAGCTTTCTGCAGCACTGCTGGTATCTCAATAAAACTATGATTGCAGTATCGGAGCAAGGGCTGTAGGAAATTTTAGATATTGTAGTCAGTAGTGTTGATAGACGCAGTCTGGAGATCCGTTCTTCTTAGACCGCAGACGAAAAAGAAACAAAAAACAGGCATTGAGATATTTGGTGCTACCACTGAATCCAACAGTTTTACGGACTCAGTCTTATAAAATTAGTTAACAGAATAAGAAACGTTGCAAAAAAGTACACAGATGTTGCGCAGTGCGATCTAAACTTGCGTTGAATCTTGAGTTGCTGTCCAGGGGCTCCAAAATTTAACCGCTTGCTTTAACAAAGTCTATTAGAATTTGAAATTTTTTAATTGTAAACATGTAAGCACGCATTATCTCAATCTCTAAAACTGGCAACCGATTGATAAAGTAACTGTGGCCTATGGTATAAGATGTGGAATTCGTATCTTCGTGAACACATTGGAAGGTCCCACTTTCATCAAATCAATTGAGGAGTTGAGTGGCTCAGTGGTTTCTCAATAGACACGGCTTTTAAAACTTTACTGGAAAGTTCCAACATTGAAAAGGCTCCCCTCTTTTCTTCATCGTTGTCACATTCACAGCCTTGGTTATCAACTGCATCCATTCCAGACTTCGGTTTGCAACTCACGCTAAAGGAGTTTTGAGCAGCCCTGAATTACGTCCTGGAGGTTTAGCTGTATAACAACAAACGAACAACCCGTACTCTATTTCGTGTACACTTGAGGACGTTGTTGATCATGCAGCCTCTTGTCATGACAAGGGCAACATAATGGGCCGTGGCAATCGATTGAGCGACAAACTGGTATATCAGCATGCGCGTCTGCTAACCTCTCACCTGCAAGCGAACAAAAGCAAAACCTGACCAGGAGACATTTATTTGCCGGTCAACCAGCTAACTTAGCGGTTAAACGTTACCATTGCAACCCCACTGCGAGCCAAACATCAGCCTTCTGGACTATCAGTAGACCTCAACAAACTAGCTCAAGCTTTGAATTAGTGCGATACGTGGCTCAGCCCAAATGAATATTACAAGAGATGCAAAAATGTGAGCATATGGCTGCTTATTGCGTCCATTATCGACGCTAACCCAAACGGATGGGAGGGTCTCATTAACTCCTGTCACCTAAAGAAAGGCGACAAATAACCCGAATACTCTACGCGCCCAATGAGCGGATACTTAGACAATGCAAGTTTTCATCAATTCATTAATGGGTTCCTACTACATAATAAGATGCGGAAACAAATCTTATCTTTGAAAATCTCAATCAATGGATTTAACTTCCTATTAAGAAAGCAGAAGAAATGTCATTCAAAGTGCTGTTAATCTGTACATCTGATCAAAATTAACCTTTCAATTTCACAACGTTATCATTCAACTGCGATTGCACTAAAATAAAAACTCTGACTTTGAAAATTATTTTATTTGAAAAGTTATCAGCCCAAATAATAAGACAAAAATTGAAAACTCTAGATGCTATAATTGTCCAGTGTTAAACTTCTCTGAACTTCTGGAAGTGTGATTGAAACCAAACTGCACTGGTTTGGCGACACTCCATGCAAGTAACGAACCCGACCTGAGTACTGACTGAGTAATGGGTAAATTTATTTGCACAATTCACAGCAAAATTTTTAAAACAATTTAAGCGAACTATAATTCAGATGTATTTAAAAATCTTGTAAAATAATAGATTACACTCATTACAGTTATAAAAGAGGAAAGCATTTCTTGAATTTATTCAAAAGGGGAAGAGGGGTTAGAACTGTTGCAGATGTGCGAAAGACAGTGGGCAAACTGTGGGGCCCAGATAGGAGTAGACATCTTTCCTCGGGTTTCCACTGATTTTGATTTTCTTAGACTCTGGCGCGGTAAGATGAAGTGAGTTGCTGCATCTGATGAACTTGTCAAAATAAGAGCCATCAACATCCACGTTGAACATGCGGGGTGGTTTGATCTTGGCCCAGTGTGCCAGCAGACGAAATGTGAATGAGGGTACGATTGTGAATAGAGGAGCTGAAAGACAACGTTCATGTGACGTCACCATAATTAGACAGTCTATCTAGGTTTCTATTGAAAGAATTAGAGCAGGCTATAGTAATTGTTCTAAAAGTTTCGAAAACTCTTAAATGTTGTGAAATAAAGTTTTAACAAATTGAGAATGCAAGCAGGGATTTGGATAAGCAAGAAATAGCTGCGACAAAGAATGCTCATTGCAACCCAAAACATGTGTGGCCCAGACGGACCTCGATCGAGAACAGGGGTTACGGTGGGACAGAGCGCATAGTCTAGACAAAGTTTCACCATGCCGTTCTATCTGGAGAATACCTGAAATTATTCTGTACTGTCTGTACAATTGGCCCTAGCCGGGCCCAGGAATTTAGCCAAAATTATGCAAGATCAGCGGTAACTTGCGCTGAATTTAGCGTAGATCTTACATAATCTTGCGTTGAACTTAGCGTTGATCTTACATAAAATCAACGCCAAGACCTGTGGGTATGGTACTCGCACCACTGACCTCCTACTTACTTGTCGCCTCTCCTACCACTGTGCCACAGAACCTTATTCAGCTTAAGAACCGCACTATTTATAAATCGGACTGTAACATCACGTTTCACGTAATTTCAGCGTTTCAATGCGTAGGTCTTACATAATTTAGCGTTGATCTCAGCGTAGATCTGATGCGATTTTCGTTAACCTTTTGCTCTACTTTTAACTCTTTTTAGTTTCACTTGCACGCAACCGGATTTCAATTTTTTTTGAAAAAACCCCAAAAAAATTTGCCTACCTACTTCATTCTAGCATCCAACTACACCTCCCACGTACCCCCTCCACCCACCTTAAATCCCCCTCCCCACGTTAAAATTATGAAAGATCTACGCTAAAATCAAAGCAAAATTACGTAACATTGACGGTGAAAGCGTTGAATTTATGTAAGATCTACGCTCAGTTCAAAGAAAAATTATGTAGGATTGGCGGTGAAATCGTTGAATTTATGTTAGGTCTAAGGTAACATCAACGAAAAATAAGTAAGATCTATGACTTGTAATAATTGTTGAAACTAGTATACCCTGGTAATTATACTTTTCGTTAATTTAACTTAGCAAATTTTCAACTACTTTCTCTTTTTGGACCTTTTCTTATAAATTAGTAGAGTTTAAACTGGTATCTAGTAGATATTTGTTAAACACTTTGATACGTGGCACTCATAGGCATTTGTAACTAGTTGTTTTGAAGGAACCATAGTCTTGTAATAATTAGGACTGAGTAAAACTTAATCGTTTCTTTCGGTTTTCTGTTAATCAAAAGGGTACTTGTACAACTTTAGTAACTTCACAATACATCTCTAAGGATCTGAAATCATACTCAATCTAGCTTCAATTTATTGGATTCAAATTAGTTTGGTGGCTAGTAAAGTAGTGATCAACCAATCAATAATTAGGTTAAGTTAGGTTAACGGACTGGAGGACAGCACCGAGTCCAGGACAACATCAAGACGATTGATTTCTCAGAGTATTAATCGGCCAAGCTCCTTCCAGGAGACCGCATATTGAAGCCACTCTGAGGGTAGGCCTGCCTGCTCGTAGAAGACTTGGCTAGTTAAGTTAACCCATGTAGTATGGAATGGTGAACCAAGTAGACAATTAAAACGGTCTACAGTAACCTGAAGTACCTGATGGGCAATGTCTTTACGTTCTATCAAGTTGGTTATTACTCGTCTGGTTGGGTTGTGGAGTGAACACCGACGAGCTCTTCACGTCATCTACTATTTGTTTTAAGTATATTGGTTGATCGATTAATTAGAAAGTGAATTGAGGACCTGGTATAATTCTCAATCTTAGAGTCACGAATTTATTTCATTTTGTAAAGCATTTCTTAGAAGCTAAAATATCATATAACATAGAAAGGCATTACCAACATATTTTAATAACATTTTTATTAGCAATTGACTACAGTTCTATAGCGCCTGAAAATACTTTCTTTAGGACTTGAACGGAGGGCCTGGTATAACCCTTCAGTCTAGTTAAGAGTAGTAGGTTTTGTGAAGTTACTATCCAGTCCAGTAGTTTTCTCTAAGATAGATTCTAGGAACAATTGTGGAATTGTGAATAGGGTAAAACCTCCACCCTAAATATTCAGATTCTATATTGGCGACCACAGAGGGATTCTTCTGATTAGAAGGCGGTTTTGCATTTTACCAAAAAAAACTCAGAATTGAAATTTGAGAGAACCGATGATTTAGATCTTTGGAATACGTTCCAAAGGTAAAACTCATTTATATTTTTTTTTGTGTCATTTGGTTTTGCATCGAAAATTACTTCAATTACCAAAAATTAACAACGCACCAAACAACCAGCAACAGCAACAACAGAACCAGGCGAACAATCAGCAGCAAATAGTCGTAGCACCACCCCTTCTCACACCCCTCCGATACCCCAGCCGCGACTTCGAGAGTTTCGAAAGATGGGTTCGACACTTCGAATCCATGTCAAACGCCAATAATTGAGATGACCAGAGACAACGCGAGCTCCTGCCCACGTGTTTGAACAGTTATGCGTTAGATGAGTATTACAATCTCCCCAATCATTACTTTCAACAAGTGCAACGACAACCAGCCCCGACCATAGCGAGAGTTCTGAACGCTCTTAACAACAGAATCGGCGACTTTCCCAACGCAAGGAGTGCACGCACCGAATTCAAAAATCTTCAACAATTGGAATCAGAGTCAATCCAAGAGTTCTCAAGGCGAGTTCGTAAGTTAGGAGAGGCAGCCAATGCTCATCTTGATGTTGCGGGACGACAGGAAGCTAACAAAGATGCCTTTGTGGACGGACTGTTGGACAGCGAAATCAGATACACACTCCTGAAGGAAGAACCGGGAAGCTTCAATGCAGCTAAACAACGGGCCATTGCTCTAGACGCCATCAGTAAAGCGGAATCCAGTCGACTGCGAGGACGAAGAAACGGGCATGTGAGATGGACAAAGGGTGAACAGGATCATGATGAGTCAGTAGCAGCTGACTTTAGAGCACTCAACACCAGTCTGTCATCGGGTTTCAATCAAATGATCGAGTTTCAGACCAGAAGCTTCAATAAGATGCTAGAGCAGCAAGAGCGACATACACAGATCATGGAGAAGATTCTTGAGACCCAAACAAGATTTCTATCCGAATCAAGTCAACCCAGATTTCAGAGTAGAAGTCCGGGAAGACCGGAAGGCTTTCGACCCAGAACGTCTGCGATGCAGTGCTATAATTGCCGCGAGTTTGGGCACTTGTCCAATCAGTGCCCACAGAAAGGAACAATACAACCTGGTTTACCCGCAAACTTGGACACCGATAGACAACCAATCGTAAAAAGCATTTTACAGAGAGCGAACTCAGAACAAGTGAGCAATATCAACAAAGTTCAAGCCGAAGCAGTCTTTGGACCTACAGTCTACGTGATGGTTGATCTTGACGGACATAAACACAAAGCGTTAGTGGATACTGGGAGCAATGTGAACATTCTATCAGAAAAAGCCTACTCACAGTACGAACAGCGTTCCAAACTCAGACCTTTCCGAGAACAAGTTCTTTCGGCCACCAATGATCCTTTCGAAATACTTGGCGTTTTTACTGTCGAAATAACGTTCGACACCGGGAGCCGATCTCCTGGTGACACCAAACACAGACATGCCTTTGATACTTGGAACCCAGGTGATGGAGGAGAATAAAGTATCAATCGACTTCCATTCTAAGCAGCTCATGATGGAGAAAGAAAGCAACGTTGTAAATTTGCAATTTGCCTATAAACCTGAAGTCCCCAGGCACGTACGTCTTTGTGAGACGGAAGTAGAATCTGGTCTTGATCAAATTGAAACAATGGAAGAAACACAGCACAGGGCAGCTGCAGAAACAAACCTAACCCTATCATGCGATGAAGAGTTGGAACAGATTTGTTCTTTAGCAATTCCAGACAGGAACCAACAAACTGACGACAGAAGAACACTGCTACGAGAGTTCAGAGATGTGTTTGCAATGAACGACAACGAACTTGGACAGACACACTTGGTTCAGCATGAAATTGACACAGGTGATACGCTGCCCATCAAGCTTGCACCCCATAGACTTGCACCTGGAAAGATCACTGTGGTTAAGAAGGAGATTGAGGACATGTTGGCACGAAATATTATCCGACCATCAAACAGCCCGTACAGCGCACCAATCGTTCTCGTTACCAAAAAGGATGGAAGCAATCGAACGTGCACAGACTTCAGACGACTAAACGAAGTAACAAAGAAAAACGCTTTTCCCCTTCCTCGAATTGACCAGATACTGGATCATCTTCACGGAGCAACGATTTTCTCAAGCCTCGACCTAGCCTCTGGATATTGGCAGGTCCCATTAGCTGAGAGTGCTATACCAAAAACTGCGTTCGTCACTCCTGATGGTGGACACTATGAGTACCTCAGACTTCCATTTGGACTTTGCAATGCACCGGGAAACTTCCAGCGACTTATGACAAGCATCTTCAATGAATATCTCTTCTCGTTCGTCCTCATCTTCTTGGACGACGTTCTGGTGTTTAGTAGGAATGTGGAGGAAAACGAAAAACACATGCGCCTCGTTTTTCACGCTCTTCGCCAGGCCAATCTTAAACTCAAACCCAAGAAATGCCGCCTCTTTCAAGAATCCGTAATCTATCTGGGATACAAACTGAGCCCAGAGGGAATTGCACCAGATGAAAACAAACTCGTTGTAGTACGGGACTGGAAACGACCAGAAAACGTTACCGAAGTGAGGTCTTTTATTGGATTTTGCAGTTACTACAGACGGTTCATCAAAGACTTCGCTGGGATAGCGAAACCTCTTCACCAGATAACAAAAAAGAACAGCCGTTTCACTTGGAACCCTGAATGCCATAATGCGTTCAAAAAACTGAAAGCGGCTTTGATTGATAGCTCAGTACTCAAGTATCCGGACTACAACTCTCCTTTTATTGTGGAAACGGATGCAAGTGACAACATTCTTGGGGCAGTACTCTCGAATATTGTCGATGGAGTAGAATACCCAGTGGCTTTTGCAAGCAGAGTTTTGACCCCATCAGAATGTCATTACTCAACAACAAAAAGAGAAGCATTAGCAGCCATTCAGGCGATGAAATGGTTCAAGCCTTACATTTGGGGAACTCAATTTGTGTTCAGAACAGATCATGCATCGCTACAGGGGTTATTTAGACAAAACAATGACGGGATGATATTCAGGATGCTACAAAGACTGCAAGAGTTTGATTTTCAAGTAGTACATAGACCAGGAGACAAGCACGGGAATGCAGATGGACTGTCAAGACAGTGCAGCATCACAACTGAGCTAACTGAAGCTGAGAGACTGGATATGTTTGGAAGTTGCCCATCAGCTAACTCTTTGGAAGACGCCCTCGGAAGAATTAATTTAGTTACAGCAGAGGACACGAACGAACCAATGAGTATCCAATTTCAAGAAGACGTAAACTCACTTAGACTGGCTCAAAGAAACAATCCCTGCTTACGTCTCATCTTGCAAAGGGCAAACGCTGAGAAACATCCAGACCAAAATCCGCTGAGAGACTTAAAAATCAAGAAAGCAAACGCAATAGCACAAGGAGAAGATGCAGTAGCGATGTGGGGCCTTTGGGACCAGATGGAACTGACTGATGGCGTGCTGTACAGGAAGTGGCATGTAGAAGGAAGCAATACAACACAAAAACAACTTGTAGTACCGCAGGGACTCAGAGAGACAGTTTTGGAACAACTTCACGATTCAAAACTCAGTGGAGGCCATTTTGCTTTTCAAAAAACCTTGGACAGGGCAAGACAGAGGTTTTGGTGGCCCAATATGAGAAAAGACAATGAACGAAAATGTGAGAACTGCACCCTGTGTCAAGCACGAAGTACCGCTGGAAAGAAAAGAATAGCCCCTCTCCAGACCATCAACGTTGGGATCCGATTAAGCAAAGTGGCAGCAGATATCCTAGGTCCTGTTACCCGAGCGAAGACAAGCGGTGCAAAATACATACTCGTGTTGACGGACTATTTTACAAAATACGTGGTTTGCGTTCCCTTAGAAAGAACTACGGCCGAAGATGTTGCTAGAGCAATTGTGGAGAAATGGGTTTTGACGTTTGGAGCACCTGATTGCCTACACACCGATCAAGGATCAAACTTCTGCAGCGAACTGCTACTGGAAGTGTGCAAAATTTTTGGAATAGAGAAGAAAAGAACATCTCCATATCACCCGCAGGGAAATGGTATGGTAGAACGTCACAACAGATTTGTTGCGGATGTTATTTCCAAATATTGCGCAAACAATCCAAGTAGCTGGGATCAAAGGATTCCCTATCTCAACTTCGTCTATAATACGACCGTACACAAAACAACAGGACAGACTCCATTCTCCCTTGTGTTTGGACAAGAATGCAAATACCCGATTGACTTGCTACTCCGGAAAGCACCTGGTCGCGAAATTGCCAAAGACGAATTCGCAAGATGGCTCAACGAGCAATTCAGAGAAGCACATATGAATGCTAGAGAGACACTTGGTTACAAGCAAAAAAGACAGAAAGATATGTATCAGAAAAACGTTTTTGGAGAGGAATTGAAGCCCGGAGAGAGAGTCTGGCTTTTTGCACCCCACAAAGCGAAATCAAAAAAATTTTCCTTCCATGGGACGGACCGTACAACATCATTGAGAAGACGTCAGAGGTCAATTACAAAATTTCAAAGGATGCGAATGCAAAGAAATGGCAGATAGTCCACTACAATCGATTGAAGCCTGTGAAGGAGGAAGACGAGTTACCCAGAATGGAAACGAGATCATCACATCAAGAGAAATGGCCCAGCCGCCAGAATACAAATGACCAGGAAGTTCCCATTGAAGTAAACAATCAAACTTTCACTCCAGAAGTTATATCAAAAGGACCCAAACAAGAGAGTCCCTTCAAATGGATGGACGAAGATGAAGATTTTTTCTACGATCTCTTTGCAGAGCGAGAACATTCAACTAAAAGGCCCACTAAGACTAACATAGGAGCAGAACCGAACACTCCGGAACAAGCAACAACCCAAGAGAACCAGTCTCCTTTCGTAACACCAGCCAAAGAGATTGAATCTACACCACTGCCCCAACGACCACACAAGCCAAAAAATGTCTTGAGGGACCTCAGTGAAATACAGTCAACACCTGCAAGCGCCAAAAGGGAAATGTGCAAACCAAAAACATTTGCAGAACTTTTGGGAACCAAAACGGACGAAACAGTAAACTCCATCGCTAAAACCCGAGAAAGACGCGCAGTGAAATACCCAAAACGATTCGGAATCGACGACGAATAAAAAAAATAATATATATATTTATATATATATATATATATATATATATATATATATGTCTTTAAAAAAAGAAACTTGATTAAGTTTCTCTATATAGCATTGCTTAAAAAAATGTAAAGATCAAAAGATGAGCTGAAATTTCTATTAACGACGGGGGCAATCGTAAAACATATTTGAATAGCACCAAATTAAAAAAAAAGAACTATCTTGCAAGTTAATGTAACACCGGTATTATGAAAAGAACTAATTAGCTCGAATACATTTCAGGGAATTTGGGGGAATTTTTGTAGAATGTAGCCTTCTTTCTAATACAGAAAAATGCTATCTAGGTTTAGCGCAGTAATTAACCATAGTAGTGTTCAGATGTACAACTTTGTGATATTTATATTAATACTTGCGGTACGACAGCAATCAGCGGAGAGTGCACGAACTACTGCGCATGTTCTCTTCCAACCTCAAACACCAGTTTCATTGGCTGACTCATATCTGACTGTGGATATTGCAGTCCCACTTCCAAAGCTGTTGAACGTGGATCTCCGACCAATTTATAAATTCTCTTCAAAACTTCAGCAATTGGAACAGAAAACATGGAAGAGCTCCCAGTTTTGCAACAACCCAGAAATAAGCGCACTATTACAGCACCACTTTGACGGAATAATCTCATCTATTCAAACAGAATACGAAAGAGCAGAGAAAGAAAGGACAAAGCTTGTCAAAGGAGTAGCATCGTTTGTAAACCAGACTATCACTCTTCAGCGACAGAGACGATCACCACTGCTGTTTGCAATGGGAGCTGCGACGGCGATAACTTTGGAACCCTTACTGGAAAAAGCAGGCTGCATGCTACTCTCAATTTTTGGTCTGTTTGAAAGCTCCAAGCGAAAGATGGAACAACTGGAAGGACCGATGCACTATTTGGAGTCAAGAATGGTTCACTTGCGCAACGAAGAAAAAGAGTCTATTCAGGTCATGGCCAGCAGTAGTTTGAAGCTTCATGAAGACACACGAAAAGTGCTAAACTATTCAAAGGATAACTTTGAGATTCTGCAAACAAACCTGGAGATGCTTCAAAAAACAATGGAAGAAATACAACAAGCCCAAGCCTGTGATCATCGAAGGTCTGACGTTTTTATGTATGCCTTTCGCGCCCAAAGTGCAATTAACAACGTATCGTGGACTCTCAATGCTATGCACAGTGAGTTGCAAGTACAAACACTATATTTGACGGAACAGAGAAACATGTTTACTACAAGCATTGAAGTGCTATCCAAAGGAACACTGCCAACCGCACTAGTACCCTACGAGGATTTACGGAAAATAATTACAACTCTGAAGCTGGGAGACAAAAAAAGTTCTATCCCATACGACCACTCAAGTTTACTTTACAGCCTGCCCTTAGTGAGAAATGTTTTTTCCAATCCACATGGACTGTTAATCACAATGGAGGTGCCAGTGTACAGTGGTGAACCAATCCACGATGCCTACAAAGCAATCCCTCTGCCGCAACCAATCAAGAACACAACAACGGCCGCAACTCTAAAATTAGAAAGGAGCTATTTGATCGTATCAAGGCAAGAAGAAAGCTATGCCGAAATGAAGAGTGAGGAATATCTGTCTTGTTGGGGGACACAATTGCTTAGACTTTGCACTAAGCCAGTAGCGTTAGTGAGCGCGCAAGATCAACTCTGCTTGACTTCACTCCTATACAATCACGAGGTGGCTGCTTTGAAGACTTGCACACGAGAAGTAACCGAATTGCCAATTTTACCGACAGCAATCTACCTTGGGAACTCTATGTACCTCCTCAACGCGGCAGACGATCAACAATTTCTTTATAACATAACGTACAGTGGGGGCAGAAAGTTTTCAAACCGTGTACCAGCCTGTAAAAGTTGCCTAGTGTATCCCCCCTGCAATGGAAAACTGGTTCACCCGCAGAATGGACTGGTCATGTTGCCCGATCCAGCATATTGTCTTCAACACAGTGGACTAATAACAACAATCACAACTCCCGAACTACTGGATACCGCTTTCGACATCCCGAGCTTTCCAGCGGTCACGCCTACAGAAGAGAGTCGGAACTTGATCTTGCATAGGATCAGATCGGCACTCAAGGATGTCCCTACGCTTGATGTCACGCCTGAATTAGTCAGTGAGATGGTAGACAAAATCCATCAACAACTTTCTGACGAAAACAACTTCAAATCCTTTGGCCATGGGTCAACACTGCATACATTTAAAGAGCTGGCTGGTCTGCTTGGTTTCTCTTTAGGGTGTCTTGCTTTTGTCCTTCTGGCTGTCTGGACAGGGAAGAAGTGTTACCAGTCCAAGAACACTACGAAACATATTCATAATTTGCCCAACGATGATCAACGAGATATCGGAACTGACATGCAGTTTGAGGAGAGATTAAACTTAGTTGAGAGAATGCGAAATGAGGAAACAAGCGCTGATTAAAAAAAACTGTCGTACCAAAATATGGTGATGGTGCTTTTATATACTTATACTCTAATTTCACTTTATTCTACTATTCAGGAGAATAGTTTAGTCCGGATGGGTGGGATGTAGGAATGGAAAGTTAAACTTAAGCTTTTTTTCGGAAAAGAACCAAATTAATACTGACCTTGAATTATTCCCAACACAAAAGCGAATTCTAAATTTGAAACTGAACAAAGATAATAATGGTAAAGAAATTTAAACTCATGAGAATGGTTGAATGAGTAAAAATTGATTCTGATAAAGATTATATCATGGATTGAACACCAAAATTCTCACCCACGTAATATTGGATTAGAAACCCAAATTAGGGGCCTAAGTTATCAAAGTTCTGAAAACTTTTCCCAAAAAGGTATTTTTCTCACAAAGATTCGGAACATTTGGTAAAAATAGGACTAAACTATCATAACCAAACATAGATTAGCAGTATATACACGGCTCAATTTTAGCCAATTTTTGTAACCAAAACCAGTCTGAAAATAGTTATATTGTCGTGATAATCGAAATTTCGGAGTGAGTTAACAGATCTCTGTCGCGGTACTGAACTTGTAATAATTGTTGAAACTAGTATACCCTGGTAATTAAACTTTTCGTTAATTTAACTTAGCAAATTTTCAACTACTTTCTCTTTTTGGACCTTTTCTTATAAATTAGTAGAGTTTAAACTGGTATCTGGTAGATATTTGTTAAACACTTTGATACGTGGCACTCATAGGCATTTGTAACTAGTTGTTTTGAAGGAACCATAGTCTTGTAAAAATTAGGACTGAGTAAAACTTAATCGTTTCTTTCGGTTTTCTGTTAATCAAAAGCGTACTTGTACAACTTTAGTAACTTCACAATACATCTCTAAGGATCTGAAATCATACTCAATCTAGCTTCAATTTATTGGATTCAAATTAGTTTGGTGGCTAGTAAAGTAGTGATCAACCAATCAATAATTAGGTTAAGTTAGGTTAACGGACTGGAGGACAGCACCGAGTCCAGGACAACATCAAGACGATTGATTTCTCAGAGTATTAATCGGCCAAGCTCCTTCCAGGAGACCGCATATTGAAGCCACTCTGAGGGTAGGCCTGCCTGCTCGTAGAAGACTTGGCTAGTTAAGTTAACCCATGTAGTATGGAATGGTGAACCAAGTAGACAATTAAAACGGTCTACAGTAACCTGAAGTACCTGATGGGCAATGTCTTTACGTTCTATCAAGTTGGTTATTACTCGTCTGGTTGGGTTGTGGAGTGAACACCGACGAGCTCTTCACGTCATCTACTATTTGTTTTAAGTATATTGGTTGATCGATTAATTAGAAAGTGAATTGAGGACCTGGTATAATTCTCAATCTTAGAGTCACCAATTTATTTCATTTTGTAAAGCATTTCTTAGAAGCTAAAATATCATATAACATAGAAAGGCATTACCAACATATTTTAATAACATTATTATTAGCAATTGACTACAGTTCTATAGCGCCTGAAAATACTTTCTTTAGGACTTGAACGGAGGGCCTGGTATAACCCTTCAGTCTAGTTAAGAGTAGTAGGTTTTGTGAAGTTACTATCCAGTCCAGTAGTTTTCTCTAAGATAGATTCTAGGAACAATTGTGGAATTGTGAATAGGGGAAAACCTCCACCCTAAATATTCAGATTCTATAATAAGATCTACGCTAATTTCAAAGAAAATTTTGTAAGATCTACGATAATTTCAACGCAAAGTATGTACGATTTACGCCAAATTCAACCCAAAATATGTATTATCTACACCAAATCTAACGCAAATTATGTAATATTGGCGTTGAATTAATGTCAGATCTACGCTAAAATCAACGCGAAATATGTAAGATCTACGTTTAATTCAACCCAAAATTTGTAAGATCTACGCCAAATTCGAAGCAAAATATGTAATATTGGCGTTGAATGCTTTAAATTATTGTCAGATCTACGCTATATTCAACGCGAAATATGTCAGATCTGCGCTAAATTCAACGCAAAATATTTTAGATCTACGCTAAATTTAACGAAAAATATGTAAGATTGGCGTTGATTGCGTTTAATCATTTTAAGATCTACGCTAAATGTAACGTGAAATATGTAAGATCTACGCTAAATGGAAACTATCTAAGATCGATAACTTCGATGTAAAACATGTAAGATTGGCGTTGAATGCGTTCAATTTATGTAAGATCTAAGCTAAATTCAACGCAAAATTTTTAAGTTCTACGCTAAAATTAGCGCAAAAATGTAAGATCTACGCTAAATTCAACGCCAAATATGTAAGATTGGTGTTGAATTTATGTAAGAGCTATGCTTAAGTGTTGATATTCCAAAATTTTAACGCATTCAACGCCAATCTTACATAATTTTGCGTTTTTAGCATTGACATTTCGGCCCGGGTGGAATGCAATTCTTCTGTTACGTTACGGTTCCGATTCGTTTGTTGTGACGTTTACCTTTGATAATTTCGTTTTTGGAGAACGACCAAAGTGTGCATCGAGCGGTGTTATGTTTTTGTTGTTATTTGATTTACTATTTTTTCCATTAGAGCAGATATGTTAGATGATATTGATGTTGCGAAACAAAATTGAAGTTAGAAATTGATTTTTGGAAAATTTTCCTTAAATAATCCTTAACTATTTTGATAATATCTCAGATAGAACAGACCCTGAATGTGGTAGGAGACGCTGAAAAGAAGAAATTCAACTAGGTGCTACGTAGCTCTAGATTGCCTGCAAATTAAAAATAACGGAGAATGAGGATTTTTAGAAAGTTACTTCAGAAGATAACTATAAAAACAGCTTTCAAATATTATTCCAATGCTCTTTCGTCAAGAAGCTTTCGTGTGTCGACGTTCCGTGTGCTATATTCCAAAGCTAAATCTGTGAGCCAACAGAATCGAATCGCTGATTTTCATTTGAGGAGTTACGGATTTTTTCCATTTGTTCTCTTCCCCTCCCTCCCTTAGTCTAGACCGGGAAATATTAAAAGACCGTCCTCGAACGATTGAAGGCATGATTACTTCTGTCACATGACTAATTTTTGCGAAAACGCATTCCACAAAACTGCCGTAATTAGCTTTCATTTAATTGCAGTATATTCCTCATTTTAGTAATCAATGTTGATGAAAGTGTCGTAGTCATATCTACCACACCACTTCGATGCACGTCAGTATTATTTCACTTCAGAAAAGATTAAATTTTTGCGAAAAGCCCTTACCGCCGTACGTAACTACTAGTCACATTTTTTTCAAGTATTTTCCATGTTAGGCTATTTAATTGCGTTGTGGAAACTACTCACACGAAATTTAAGAGCTTTCCGCATTGGGCGTCAAAGAGACGGGGGGAAGTGCCAGCCACATTCTTTCTAGCTAGTTTTTTTGGTACCGGTAGATGCTCGTAATGAACCTTGGCTTATATTATAATGATAATGCCACATCGTGTGATCTATTTTTCTACTAGTGCGCTAGCAAAAGTTTTGCACGTAAAGAATATGCCCGGTTACAAACAAAACTTCTGGAAACTCGCCAGTTGAGCTGATTGTTTAGAGCAAGCTGAGTTTCCGTCCAGGGAGTTGAGTTCGATGAGTAACTTAGGATTCAGTCAGCATTGTGTACATTCATATTTTGCGACGCTTTCATTTTTTTTTTGAAGAGTGAAGAGGCCTTAAGCTTAGATTTAGGACGTTTTTTAATGGTTTTTTGGGCCAATTTTCAAAAGAAAAAAAACCGAGGTCAAATTTGTAAAAAAAAGTTGCAAATTAATGTGAGAGTTGCAAATTAAGTTATAAAATTGTATGCAAAATAATGTGAGAATTTCCAAAAATTTGCAAATTAATGTCAATTTTGCAAAACCTGTTTGCAAATATTTGCAAATATAATACATTATTTTGCAAAGTTTGTAAATAAATTTGCAAATTTTTGCAAACTTGACCTTGGGTTTGGACTAGGGAGCTGGCAAAATCAAATTGAAATTCAAAGGCCAACAAAGCATTTAAGAAACTATTCAGCATACAAACAAAACCCAGCTGGTGAGTCACGCCAAGTCATTACAAATAGCAATAGCAGTAAAATATGTAGGTTATTTTGAACATGAAGTTTTTTTCTAAATCACAACATTGTTTTCTATCAATCTTCAGGAGCCATCGCTAAGTAACAAAAGTTCTGCGAGGTTAACTACACAAAGTTCCTGAATAAAAATTGCACAATACAAAAAACCACCTAAAAACATGTGATAAATTAATGGGTACCTGAACAAAATGACTGTCATAGCATTTATATGCTTTCCTACCAACGCAATCGATTTTCACGGTTTCAAAAGGAAAGATCTCATCTTCACCAAGCTGTTTTTCTCAGCAGAGCCAAAATTTTTTTATCTCACTTGAAATTGGACTGGATGGCTGGCCTTCGTAGCCCAAGAATCTGGAAGCTGCTGTGTGCATGGCACCTGGGCCCAGACCTACTGGGTGTACTCCATGAGTCCAGGAGTGGTTGAGAACTGTAAGAAAGAAATGGAGATACTTGTTGCCCTTTTCAAAGTGCATGGTGCCTTGATTCAACATGGTCGACTTCTCAACAGATGTGGCTCCACATGTCTCATTGGGATACCTGAACAAAAAGGTAAACGGAAAAATACATCTGTTTTAATCTTTAAAAATATGAGATACAAATTTATCAACTTTAAATTTACTTGCTATATTTAATACAAATAATTATACAACCTGCGACAAAACTCTTTCTAAGCTTGTCATTTTTACCTTTGAATTAAAAGTAATTGTCTCATCAAAATTTATATCTGTAAACTATTGAAAAATTATTTCTTTTTACTGTACATTGGGAGTGAGAGGGTATTTCGCTTCAGTCATTCTTGACTATGTGCAATGGTGCTGCAGCGATATGACGTCATAGAACCAATCTAATCAGCTTCCTTCACTGACGCAAGTATTGGTGATGCGAACAAAAGGCTGTTATAATAGTTCTCTTTGGCTCGATATGCTTGGGCTATCCTTTAACCGCTGTTGTTTCTGTAATCAAATGACTATTTGGTGCACTGAAGCCATAGAATCATCTATATCTAGGTGAAGGAGTTACTTTGTCTGATAATTATGCTACAAAATTCCTGGAAGTTATATATGCTGCTGGCGAATAAAGTTATATATGCTGCTGTTTTGAGTAACGTATTTACTAAGAAACTAGTTAAAGGTTGCTGAAGATTGCCAACGATTTTGACGTTGCTTTATTTTCTATGGTGTGTAAAATATATGATGTCTGTGGATGTCAATGCTAAGCTCATTAGTTGACGCTGAAAACTTGGATATTCTAAGCTTTCTATTCAATTCCTTCATGACCGATGATTTGAAACTGCGCTGCAATTCAAAAACAAAAAAAAGTCGGTCAAACCTATCGTTCCCATCAATTATAAAAACGTCAAAAATAGCCGAAAAAGACGTCTAAAATAGCCAAAAAAGCGTCTAAATTAGCCGGGGAAACGTCAAAAATGGCCGAAAAAAACGTCAAAAATAGCCGAAAAGAAACGTCAAAAATAGCCGCAAAAAACGTCAAAAATAGCCGCAAAAAACGTCAAAAATAGCCGAAAAGAAACGTCAAAAATAGCCAAAAAAACATCAAAAATAGCCGAAAAAGACGTCTTAAATATCCGGGAAACGTCAAAAATAGCATAAAAAAAGCGTCAAAAATAGCCGAAAAAAATGTCTAAAACAGCCGGGGAAACGTCAAAAATAGCCAAAAAAACGTCCAAAATAGCCAGGGAAACGTCAAAAATAGCCAAAAAAAGTAAAAAATAGCCGAAAAAAACGTCTAGAATAGCCGGGAAAACGTCAAAATTAGCCAAAAAAGATGTCTAAAATATCCGGGGAAACGTCAAAAATAGCATGAAAAAACGTCCAAAATAGCCGGGGAAACGTCAAAAACAGCCCAAAAAAAACGTGGAAGATAGCCGAAAAAAACGTCTAAAATAGCCGGGGAAACGTCAAAAATAGCCAAAAAACCGTCACAAATAGCCGTAAAAAACGTCAAAAATATCCGGAGAAACGTCAAAAATAGCCGAAAAAACTTCAAAAATAGCCGAAAAGAACAACTAAAATTCATAGCCAAAAAAGCGTCTAAATTAGCCGGGGAAACGTCAAAAATGGCCGAAAAAAACGTCAAAAATAGCCGAAAAGAAACGTCAAAAATAGCCGCAAAAAACGTCTAAATTAGCCGAAAAAGGCGTCTAAATTAGCCGGGGAAACGTCAAAAATGTCCGAAAAAAACGTCAAAAATAGCCGAAAAAAGCGTCAAAAATAGCCGGGGAAGCGTCAAAAATAGCCGCAAAAACGTGAAAAATAGCCGAAAAAAACGACTAAAATAGCCGAAGAAACGTCAAAAATAGCCAAAAAAACGTCCAAAATAGCCAGGGAAACGTCAAAAATAGCCAAAAAAAGTAAAAAATAGCCGAAAAAAAACGTCTAGAATAGCCGGGAAAACGTCAAAATTAGCCAAAAAAGATGTCTAAAATATCCGGGGAAACGTCAAAAATAGCATGAAAAAACGTCCAAAATAGCCGGGGAAACGTCAAAAACAGCCCAAAAAAAACGTGGAAGATAGCCGAAAAAAACGTCTAAAATAGCCGGGGAAACGTCAAAAATAGCCAAAAAACGGTCACAAATAGCCGTAAAAAACGTCAAAAATATCCGGAGAAACGTCAAAAATAGCCGAAAAAACTTCAAAAATAGCCAAAAAGAACAACTAAAATTCATAGCCAAAAAAGCGTCTAAATTAGCCGGGGAAACGTCAAAAATGGCCGAAAAAAACGTCAAAAATAGCCGAAAAGAAACGTCAAAAATAGCCGCAAAAAACGTCAAAAATAGCCGAAAAAACGTCCAAAATAGCGGGGGAAACGTCAAAAATAGCCAAAAAACATCAAAAATAGCAGAAAAAGACGTCTTAAATATCCAGGAAACGTCAAAAATAGCATAAAAAAAGCGTCAAAAATAGCCGAAAAAAATGTCTAAAACAGCCGGGGAAACGTCAAAAATAGCCCAAAAAAACGTCAAAAATAGCCAAAAAAATCTCCGAAATAGCTGGGGAAACGTCAAAATAGCCGAAAAAAACGTAAAAAATAGCCGAAAAAACGTCAAAAATAGCCGAAAAAGACGTCTAAATTATCCGGGGAAACGTCAAAAACAGCCGAAAAAAGCGTCAAAAATAGCCGGGGAAGCGTCAAAAATCGCCGCAAAAACGTGAAAAATAGCCGAAAAAAACGACTAAAATAGCCGAAGAAACGTCAAAAATAGCCAAAAAAACGTCCAAAATAGCCAGGGAAACGTCAAAAATAGCCAAAAAAAGTAAAAAATAGCCGAAAAAAACATCTAGAATAGCCGGGAAAACGTCAAAATTAGCCAAAAAAGATGTCTAAAATATCCGGGGAAACGTCAAAAATAGCATGAAAAAACGTCCAAAACAGCCGGGGAAACGTCAAAAACAGCCCAAAAAAAACGTGGAAGATAGCCGAAAAAAACGTCTAAAATAACCGGGGAAACGTCAAAAATAGCCAAAAAACCGTCACAAATAGCCGTAAAAAACGTCAAAAATATCCGGAGAAACGTCAAAAATAGCCGAAAAAACTTCAAAAATAGCCGAAAAGAACAACTAAAATTCGAGCCCAAAACATTCACTCAACAAAAAGTTATTAACGAACGAGCACTAGGCATGACCCAATTTTTCGGCGTACGGAGTCTGAAATCTTGAATATTTCCTAAAATACTGAACCAATCGGAACCAGACCTGGCTCATTAGAACCGCTTTGGAAAAGGCTTTATAAAATATATATGACTCTTTATTTTGATCAGTGGTTCACGATAGACCGACCTGTGAGCAGAGGGCAAGTTGACCCCAGTCGATCCGAGTTAGCTAATGCTCGTTCTATAATAACTCGATATATCAACATAAACCATTGGAAAAGCACACTATAACTAACAGATGGCGGCAATGGCTCCTGCACAAGCTGATATTTGGGCACAACAAAGTTCATTTGTCCAGTATTTTGGCTGTTTTGGCTGGGTTGGTCTTCCTCTGGGTCAACTTCTCTGAAATTTGTAACATTTTTCAGTGCTGTATCACATTTGGATCGAACGAGAGGGCCTCGGTTTAAAATGGGCGTTCTCACGCTGTTTCCATTTTTAAGGAATTTGTCTCGATTGATGTTGTTCGACATTTGCCAAATCTAAAAAATGTCGATTTTCGGCTAAATTTCGGCTTAAAACGGCTGAGAAGTGGCTGAAAACGGCCCAGAAACAGCTGTAAACGGCCCAATTTGGCCTTCCCGGGTCCCCTGGCATCAGTTAGCATCAGGTGGAAGGAGTTGGCATCAGTCTCCATCAGTTTTCAGAGGCCCCCGAGAAAGTGCCCAAAAATAAGTGAAAAAATCATGGCACGTTGCGAAATTTTTTTGAATTTGAAATTTTCACTCGAAATTTTTTGAAAAGTTGGTTTTGACTTGGGAATCAACTTCCAAGTGTTATCAAAGTCTTGGTTAAGACTTGCCAGACTTGTAAGACGTGTATTTAGACTTGCCCAGTACTGGGAAACGAAATAAGACTTGGAATTAGGCTTGAACAGTACTGATACAGGCTTGGAGTTCGATCCGGGTAATCTGATTTTATTTGCACCAATTATGTCTTCGTTGATCTTTTGTTGTTTAATTTCATCGTCTTGGGCAGTATTGCTGATAAAGGCAGGTTGGAACTGTTCGTTATCACTGATCAACTGAGTGTCATTTCCGTGTAGAAATTTTTGCCCGCGCGCAAACATCGAGAGTTTTCAATTTTTTGCGCAGCTGAGAGTGTCCTTATTTCCTGATTTGTTCAGTTATCCTTGTGTTAGCATATCTGCACTCATCTGTGTGGAGATTTCTCGTTGCAGTTTCTGATCCAGTAAGATCTTTGCTCCAGGTGATAACCAAAATGATGTGAAAATTTAATTCGTCTACAGTTATAGTCTTGATTCTAGTTGCGTCTAGTTGCGTCAAGGGCGGCTGTGGCTCTAGTGGCCTAATTGGCCTAATTGGGCAACCCTCTTTTTGTTTCCCGAGAAGATCGAATTGTAGTTCGCATATCTTCAATTGATATGACATATGCCACTACTGCTGTTGCTTCCAGTGACACATCGCGAAAGATGTGAAGCTCTACAGATGGCTCCTCGAGGATGGACCAGTATGTTAAAATGAAATTTCTTTTCCTAGAAAGTCCTTGCTCTTTTGGCTTCAGCCAGGGGTGTGGAGTCATCATCAACTGATGCAACTGCTTTGTCCAAATGGAAAATTGTCAAGGTTCTACAGGTATCTGTTGTTTCATACCAACGCGGGATGTTGTAAAGCAAAATGGGCACAAGCTGGCAAATCTCAGGCTCCGACAACTGCTCCTTCTCGAAATAATAGCAAAAGTCTATGTATGTTTGCTAGTAGATCTGTCGATGGTCTTGTCCCATTCTGCGATGTTGCGGCAATGAATATTCTTCGCATGTGGTCGAATTATTTGGACAGATCATATTAAGATATGTGCATCGTTTGTTCTTCTGTTCTCCGTACGGATTTTCTGCGATGTATCTCTTTCCCAGGTCGACTTATATCCCCATGTTCCTGGTCCAGTTTTGATAAAAACTTCCATTCCTTCTGTAGTCTTCTCAATAAAAGTTTGCATTTTTTAAACGCCTGCGATATGCTGTCTAGACACTGTAGTTGCCTCTCCACGGAAGTTCCGTATAATATCGATCGTTGGGCTGTATCATGCATGTTTTGAGGAGTTTTTTGTCGTCCAATAAAACTCCTCGGTGCGATGATTTCAGTTTTGTTTCCAATGATGCAGATTCAGTTTTCCACCATCTCAAAATTTTACTGTTATGTATGTTATCGTGGTCAAGACAGTTGTTGTAAACAAAATATTTGCTGTGAATTGAATAATGTTCTTAGTTTTTCGTCGAATGCTGTACGAGGTCCAGAAAAAATCCATCCTAGCTTCTGCGAATCTTGTGATAGGTGCTGACGATGGTCCTTGGTACGATCTGATTGGCAGCATAAGGTGAAACTTGTCTTGCACCATAAAAATTGTGACGCCCAAATATTAGTCGTGACGTCAATTTTACAGTGTTGCAGTCTCCGTCTTCCACCAATTCAATTTTGCTTCGTTGAGATCTTTATTGTGGTGGATACAGTTGCTGCACAAAAAGTTTTGAGGTGATGTGAACTCTGTTCTATGTTTTCATGAATGATGCATTAGATCAATTGATGGTCGTCTAAGTTTGAAGAGACTTGAGCTAAGCGCTGATGAGAGTCCTTAGTCCACTCAGAATGTTAATAAAATGAATAAAATGTGAAGATTGTCTTGTACAATCAAAATCCTGACGTAAAAACTGCTTAACATTGGTATATTTAAGCTATTGAGGACGTTGTATTGTCTTACAATTTCTCCTGCTTGCTACCGCAACTTGGGTTATGTGATATTTTCTATAACACAAACCTGTTTCAAGCTTAGCCATTTGTCGTCATTTACTTCAGATATTCCTTCGGTGCGGCAAAGAAATGTTTATTTGCTTGTCCTATTGGCTTCTTCCAAGACAAGATTTGACGCGTTTCCTTCTTGAGATGAAAACGCTGCACCGTTCTGCCATGCAAAATTGTGAAAATTCTTTACGCCTCAATGAATACGCTGGTTTGGACCAAAAGCGTGCTTTTATGTAGTGAGATTGGCTCAAAATAAAGCGAGTTTGCCGTAAAGAGTTTGTCATTTGTCATTGATGCACTGCTTCTTTCTGTGACTGCGAAAGACTTTATGTCCACACGAGTGGAAATTTTTTAGTGATTCGGAGGACTTTCGATGTCGCTGATCTTCAAGTTCTTCCATTGATTCCATGTAGCAGTGCGTCACTGGCCACATGCTCGCTATCAACAATTTAATTCAAAACAAAAGTTGCTGGCGTCGTGTTGTTTTTTTTCAATTTTTAAGCAACTCCTGCAAAAATTTAGCCGATGAACTGACTCCATTCATTTATCTGTTATTTTGCCTTTAAAAATCGGTCAACAAAGCAATTGAGATCATGAGCTTCCAAAAATTTTGTTAGGCCATTGGTTGAATTCAGTTCAGCTAATGTTAGTTGATGAGCTTTCCGTAAAGTACACACCAATTTCCCTTGAATACTTTGCAGTAAGGAAAACTGTCAGTTGCTTGTTCCAATATGGTAGTGCTATTGAACTATGCTTCTAAGTTGAGCTCTTGACGAGTCCTGGTCATTGTGTTAATGAACGTCGAGATGTTGACAATTGTCCAGATAAGTGTTGTCGAGGTTGTTCTGTAGTTGAAGAAATTCGCTAAAATTGCCGACAATGACCTTGGATTCCCGTATCGGTGCTTTAGTTGTTCTATGGCATCCTTGTACAGGTGTCAGATAGTTGCAAGCAAAGCCCTCGGTTGATGCTTTTGTTTGTCCAAACACAGGCCCTTGGAAACATGAGATCTTCTGTCCAACACTTGAAAGTCTCAAATCATGACGAGTGTCTCAAATCTTGATGTCGAAACGGTTGACTTCCGTTGAATTCCTGTGAAGAACCAATTGGGGAAGCAATTCAACCGAAGTGTGTACAAGTGTGCGGGGTGTTGAAAGCAAGTAGAAAATATTATTGAGGAGTTGCAGAGGGATTTTGGAACTGTCTTCTCGTAGTCAAAGATCGTTGGGTAAGCTTAACTAATGTATCAAAAACTGACTTCAATGTCGCGCTGGACTATGTGGTTCTTTTTTAAGTGATTTTCCAGTTGAAAGTTCCTTGTGTGATCTTTGTTGTTGTTAATTTGCTGTGTTGCTGTTCATACTGACGTTTCCATTTTTGCAACTTTTTTATTTTTGCTGACAGGATTGCTGTCTGCCGCTTATATGTGGCAAGGTCAGCGATTATGAATTTGCGTTTTCAAGTCTTCCATCTGGTTGTAGGTGTCAGTATTATGTCGATGTATTCTTCGTTTTGGTTCTCGTCTTGTTGTGAAATTAATTCATATCTTGTTTCCTCGAAAGCTGATAAGGTTTCTTCGTGCTGAATTTATGTTTCCAATGTAACAATTTTTTTTTATTGTTTATCCTTTGAAAAGTTTCTGTGAATTTTCTCTGCCATCGCACTGTTTCTTGTTTGAAGTTGAGGTGGTTGTTTTGTTCTTGTTGGCATTGTGGTCAAGTAAGCTTCTTATAGCTTGTTGTTTGATTTTGTGAAAGAAATTTGTTGTGGAGCAATTTGTTTGTGATGGGATGGGGATTCATAGTTTTTCCCATACTGACTCCCCAAATTGGTCTAAAAGTTTTCTACTTTTTCCTTGATCCTTCTCTTGGGATTACGCCCTCGAGTTTGGTTTTCGGTTAATTTCGATTTAGGATGATGTTGGTGCTGCGATGGGACGTTAGAGAACCAAGCTAAGCAGCTTGCTTCACCACGCGAGTAAAAAAGCTGTTATAATAGCTTTTTTTGGCACCATATGCCTGGGCTACCCTTTGCCAACTGTTGTTCCTCGGGAACAGTTGTATGTAAACTTTCGTAAGATTTGCTTCACAATTATTCTTTTGCTACCATGAAATGATGACCGTTTCAGAACCTTTGTTTGTACATAGAAATCAGATTCATGCTTTGGCTTCAATAAGGTTCACAGTTTTGAATGTTGCACCTGCCCCCTTGCACACGATAATTAACTCTTAGTATTTTACTAAATTTGAATTGGTTAAGGAGTATTTAAGTTGAGCTGTCAAACTTTTCACACATGGTTGAAGTTTCAGGGACGGTGAATTGGGCGATGCTGCAACCATGCCGACACTTTTTAGCCGACAATTAGGTCATTTTAACTCAGTAAAAGTCACATTTCATGATACTTACCGTTACACAAAGCAGGAGGTAAAACAGCGCCCTTTAGTGTAAAACAAACACTAATTGGTTATAACCACTAACTATTATGGCCATGCCTCAGCGGCCGTGGGATTTGACATGAGTCTAACCAAACATCAGGAATCACGAACAATAAGAGTTTTCTAATTTGTATGTCGGCTAATAGTTCAATAGAAACTTGCATGTTGATTATGATGCCTATGATCTCATTGCTGTATAGCATAAAATTTACGCATATAAAATGCAGATGAAACCTTACGTGAGGATATTGTCCATGACAACCACGTTACGGTATGACCTGAGGTCTTTAAGGGCGACGACATCCTGGTCAAAATAAAATCCACCGAAGACGTATAGCAACGCTGCTCTCATCAAGTCACTCAAATTAGTAAGTGCTCCCCTTGACTGCCCATTATCAACCGCTATTCCCTCCAAAGGTGTACCCTTAAACAGCTCATTGGGGTCTATGAAGTAAATATTCAGTCTGTCAGGGTAGAATTTTTCAAATAATGAACACATCGCGGGGTGATCAATTGTGAAATTTTTCGATCTCACCATAACTTTCACAGGAAGTTTTCCAAGAGTCAACACCGATTCAAACGCACACATAACCCGGCCTTTAAAACGAGGCTTGAATGCGGCATCTATGAAAAACATTTGACTGTTTTTGTCCGGATTTGAAGGTGGAAATGGATCAAGCTGGATTGTTTTGCCACACATGTTTTCTTTTGGTACCGTAATTTGAGAACTTTTGAACAATGGCTCATGAACTTTTGACATCCCCTCATGAGAATAAGCGGTGTTACTTCTAGACCAGACAATAATAGCTACCAAAATTGCACCAATAATTAATACCAATTTGAAACGCATATTTCTGTGTTTCGATCAAAAGTTTTGCAATAATGATATTTAGGCTAATTCGGTCTTTTGTGTTGTCACTCTTGTTCACGAAAGGCTAAAAGTGTTCCTTTTGCAATGTTATGAAGGTGATTCAAACCCAACGAAGTTTCGAATACAAGGAAAATGTAAGTTTGAAAACTTGATAGTGTAAGTTAACTTCAAACTTATGCTAACAAATATCAAATAAAAACTGGGATTTTTGAAAGATGCTTTAGAGAGCTGCAATGAAAACAGATACAAGGCGTAAAACAGGTTAGTAAATAATTCTCAAAACCAACTACTTTAATGGCTGAATGATAGATAATATATGAGCTAAGATATCATGTATATAGTTAAATTTGCATCAAGTTTTACGTAATTAGCTGTCCGAAAAATCAGTACCACCAGTATAGATAATAATAACACAGACTTAAAAAGTACGTAGTTTTCATCATTTACATTTAGAACATATAGAAAACAGCGCAGTTCCCATTATGCTTAACAAACTGAAAGCTGGCGTCTTAAAATTAACCATCAGAAAGCTCACACAATTCTGTGCCTGGAGCAGAAAACTCCAATATAACAATATAAACCTTGTTCTCTAAGTTGAATGTGAATTGAAACTACGATTGAGTGTTTTCACCAATTGTAACGCTCGATGTATTGAACTTGGATAATGAAATTACAAAGCTTAAAAAAATAGTACTTCTGAAAGACACTTTTTGCTACTTTTCCCGGTCATTTTGAATATTTAAAAAACTTCGCGGCAAATGCAGCGTTAACGCAGATCTTGCCGAGTAATATTAAGCTTGGTACCATGTTAACATCTGCAATATTGACCATCACAAAACAACGTCCATTAGTTGTTGCAACTTTCAGAAACTCGCTAAAAACAAAACGCATCTTTAAATGCACATATGGTCAAACAACAATTCAATGACGGTTCCTCATTTTATTTTTTTCTCAAAATTTGCAGGAACTAGAGCTAATCAGGTTTCTCACCTATAAATTTTGAGAAAATACAGAAACTGGGGGCAGTGAATACCGTATAGAGTTCAACTAAGTTTAGAAGTGGTTGTTCGAACTAGGTTCAATCAATATACAGGCAATTCAGAGAAAAATCCATCAGCGTCAACACAATATACTTAAAATGATCTATGAGTAAACCCAAGTTATCCCAAGTACCCAGAAACCCAAGTAACCAGTGCCAAACTCAAGCACAAAGTTGGTCAAACGCAGATTTCAACTGGATTCTGCAAAATTTGAAAAACTCTCAAGTAAAAGCCGAGATTTCGTTGCTTATCATACTAAAAAGCCAAGAGAACCCTTGATAAAGAGGTAGAGAACCTTCAACAGCGACAAAACTTTGAATTAAATTTTTATCATTTTTACTAGTCCACAAACGAAACCGATGCTTTAAGTTTCAATCCATAGCAACAATCATGGAAAAGAGTAGATTCTCTCAAAAAATGATTAGAAACTTAGGTAAAACATCAGAAAACGTAAAATCTCTCGGACAATTTCATTACATGTTACTAAGAATAACAGTGACGTGAAGATTCAAATCCGACAAAATTTGCCATATTGGCCCTAAATTCCATACATTGCGTACCATTGCGTAGGTAAGAGCTTTTTAAAAAGGTTTTGAGCCTATTGTGGACAGCAGTAGCACTATTTAGAAAAAAAGCACTTTTCATAAATCACTATTTAGTAAAAAACACTTTTCAAATTTTTATAAATCGCACGAATTTTTTGACTAAACGAAATTACTTAGCAGACAAATGAGGCAAAGTTTTGATTAAAACCGCATCCAATGAAAAAAGAAAACAAGCTTGAATAATTGGTATATAGTTGCGAGATGTGCCACCGTTTTCGAGCATTTACAGAGTTCTAACTGCGGACAATATTAGTGACTGATGATACTGTGTTGCAGCCATTGAACTAAAATTTTTTTGCTGTCATTGTGCTACCCTAAAACACAACGATAACTGAAATTACTTGAAGTGCAAATTGAGTTCAAGTTATATTCGTGACCTCTAACTTATTCAAAAGTGGTCACTATGATTCAAATCACCCGTAGTTTTTTTAATTGTAAACGATACGCATCTTTATATGCACATATGGTCAAACAACAATTCAATGACGGTTCGTCACTTTAATTTTTCTCAAAATTTGCAGGGATAAGAGCTAATCAGGTTTCTAAATAACAAATTTTGAGGAAATATAGAAACTGGGGGAAAATATAGAAATCCAACACAATATACTTAAAATGATTTATGAGGAAACCCAAGTTATCCCAAGTACCCAGTAACCCAAGTAACCCAGTACCAAACTTGAACCCAAATTGGTCAAACCCAGACTTCAACTGGATTCTGCAAAATTTGAAAAACTCTCAAGTAAAAGCCGAGATTTTGTTGCTTATCATACTAAAAAGCCAAGAGAACACTTTATGAAGTGATAGAGAACCTTCAACAGCGACAAAACTTTGAATTAAATTTTTATCAGTTTTACTAGTCCACAAACGAAACCGATGCTTTAAGTTTCAATACATAGGAACAATAATGGAAAAGAGTAGTTTCTCTCAAAAAATGATTAGAAACTTAGGTAAAACATCAGAAAACGTAAAATCTCTCCGACAATTTCATTACATGTTACTTAGAATAACAGTGACGTGAAGATTCAAATCCGACAAAATTTGCCATATTGGCCCTAAATTCCATACATTGCGTACCATTGCGTAGGTAAGAGCTTTTTAAAAAGGTTTTGAGCCTATTGTGGACAGCAGTAGCACTATTTAGAAAAAAAGCACTTTTCATAAATCACTATTTAGTAAAAAACACTTTTCAAATTTTTATAAATCGCACGAATTTTTTGACTAAACGAAATTACTTAGCAGAAAAATGTGGCAAAGTTTTGATTAAAACCGCATCCAATGAAAAAAGAAAACAACCTAGAATAATTGGTACATAGTTACGAGATGTGCCATCGTTTTTGAGCATTTACAGAGTTCTAACTGCGGATAGTATTAGTGACTGATGATACTGTGTTGCAGCCATTGGACTAAAATTTTTTTGTTGTCATTGTGCTACCCTAAAACACAACGATAACTGAAATTACTTGAAGTGCAAATTGAGTTCAACTTATATTCGTGACCTCTAACTTATTCAAAAGTGGTCACTATGATTTAAATCACCCGTAGTTTTTTTTAAATGTAAACGATACGCATCTTTATATGAACATATGGTCAAACAACAATTCAATGACGGTTCGTCATTTTATTTTCTCTCAAAATTTGCAGGGATCAGAGCCAATCAGGTTTCTCAATAACAAATTTTGAGAAAATATAGAAACTGGGGAAAATATATAAATCCAACACAATATACTTAAAATGATCTATGAGGAAACCCAAGTTATCCCAAGTACCCAGTAACCCAAGTAACCCAGTACCAAACTTGAACACAAATTGGTCAAACCCAGACTTCAACTGGTTTCTGCAAAATTTGAAAAACTCTCAAGTAAAAGCCGAGATTTTGTTGCTTATTATACTAAAAAACCAAGAGAACCCTTTATGAAGATTTAGAGAACCTTCAACAGCGACAAAACTTTGAACTAAATTTTTATAAGTTTTACTAGTCCACAAACGAAACCGATGCTTTAAGTTTCAATCCATAGCAACAATCATGGAAAAGAGTAGATTCTCTCAAAAAATGATTAGAAACTTAGGTAAAACATCAGAAAACGTAAAATCTCTCGGACAATTTCATTACATGTTACTAAGAATAACAGTGACGTGAAGATTCAAATCCGACAAAATTTGCCATATTGGCCCTAAATTCCATACATTGCGTACCATTGCGTAGGTAAGAGCTTTTTAAAAAGTTTTGAGCCTATTGTGGACAGCAGTGGCACTATTTAGAAAAAAAGCACTTTTCATAAATCACTATTTAGTAAAAAACACTTTTCAAATTTTTATAAATCGCACGAATTTTTTGACTAAACGAAATTACTTAGCAGACAAATGAGGCAAAGTTTTGATTAAAGCCGCATCCAATGAAAAAAGAAAACAAGCTTGAATAATTGGTATATAGTTGCGAGATGTGCCACCGTTTTCGAGCATTTACAGAGTTCTAACTGCGGACAATATTAGTGACTGATGATACTGTGTTGCAGCCATTGAACTAAAATTTTTTTGCTGTCATTGTGCTACCCTAAAACACAACGATAACTGAAATTACTTGAAGTGCAAATTGAGTTCAAGTTATATTCGTGACCTCTAACTTATTCAAAAGTGGTCACTATGATTTAAATCACCCGTAGTTTTTTTAATTGTAAACGATACGCATCTTTATATGCACATATGGTCAAACAACAATTCAATGACGGTTCGTCACTTTAATTTTTCTCAAAATTTGCAGGGATAAGAGCTAATCAGGTTTCTAAATAACAAATTTTGAGGAAATATAGAAACTGGGGGAAAATATAGAAATCCAACACAATATACTTAAAATGATTTATGAGGAAACCCAAGTTATCCCAAGTACCCAGTAACCCAAGTAACCCAGTACCAATTTGAACTCAAATTGGTCAAACCCAGACTTCAACTGGATTCTGCAAAATTTGAAAAACTCTCAAGTAAAAGCCGAGATTTTGTTGCTTATCATACTAAAAAGCCAAGAGAACACTTTATGAAGTGATAGAGAACCTTCAACAGCGACAAAACTTTGAATTAAATTTTTATCAGTTTTACTAGTCCACAAACGAAACCGATGCTTTAAGTTTCAATCCATAGCAACAATCATGGAAAAGAGTAGATTCTCTCAAAAAATGATTAGAAACTTAGGTAAAACATCAGAAAACGTAAAATCTCTCCGACAATTTCATTACATGTTACTTAGAATAACAGTGACGTGAAGATTCAAATCCGACAAAATTTGCCATATTGGCCCTAAATTCCATACATTGCGTACCATTGCGTAGGTAAGAGCTTTTTAAAAAGGTTTTGAGCCTATTGTGGACAGCAGTAGCACTATTTAGAAAAAAAGCACTTTTCATAAATCACTATTTAGTAAAAAACACTTTTCAAATTTTTATAAATCGCACGAATTTTTTGACTAAACGAAATTACTTAGCAGAAAAATGTGGCAAAGTTTTGATTAAAACCGCATCCAATGAAAAAAGAAAACAACCTAGAATAATTGGTACATAGTTACGAGATGTGCCATCGTTTTTGAGCATTTACAGAGTTCTAACTGCGGATAGTATTAGTGACTGATGATACTGTGTTGCAGCCATTGGACTAAAATTTTTTTGCTGTCATTGTGCTACCCTAAAACACAACGATAAATGAAATTACTTGAAGTGCAAATTGAGTTCAACTTATATTCGTGACCTCTAACTTATTCAAAAGTGGTCACTATGATTTAAATCACCCGTAGTTTTTTTTAAATGTAAACGATACGCATCTTTATATGCACATATGGTCAAACAACAATTCAATGACGGTTCGTCATTTTATTTTTTCTCAAAACTTGCAGGGATCAGAGCCAATCAGGTTTCTCAATAACAAATTTTGAGAAAATATAGAAACTGGGGAAAAATATATAAATCCAACACAATATACTTAAAATGATCTATGAGGAAACCCAAGTTATCCCAAGTACCCAGTAACCCAAGTAACCCAGTACCAAACTTGAACACAAATTGGTCAAACCCAGACTTCAACTGGTTTCTGCAAAATTTGAAAAACTCTCAAGTAAAAGCCGAGATTTTGTTGCTTATTATACTAAAAAACCAAGAGAACCCTTTATGAAGATTTAGAGAACCTTCAACAGCGACAAAACTTTGAACTAAATTTTTATAAGTTTTACTAGTCCACAAACGAAACCGATGCTTTAAGTTTCAATCCATAGCAACAATCATGGAAAAGGGTAGATTCTCTCAAAAAATGATTGGAAACTTAGGTAAAACATCAGAAAACGTAAAAACTCTCGGACATTTTCATTACATGTCACTAAGAATAACAGTGACGTGAAGATTCAAATCCAACAAAATTTGCCATATTGGCCCTAAATTCCATACATTGCGTACCATTGCGTAGCTTAGAGCTTTTTAAAAAGTTTTGAGCCTATTGTGGACAGCAGTGGCACTATTTAGAAAAAAAGCACTTTTCATAAATCACTATTTATTAAAAAACACTTTTCAAATTTTTATAAATCGCACGAATTTTTTGACTAAGCGAAATTACTTAGCAGAAAATTGAGGCGAAGTTTTGATTAAAACCGCATCCAATGAAAAAAGAAAACAAGCTTGAATAATTGGTATATAGTTGCGAGATGTGCCACCGTTTTCGAGCATTTACAGAGTTCTAACTGCGGATAATTTTAGTGACTGATGATACTGTAATGCAGCCATTGGACTAAAATTTTTTTGCTGTCATTGTGCTACCCTAAAACACAACGATAACTGAAATTACTTGAAGTGCAAATTGAGTTCAAGTTATATTCGTGACCTCTAACTTATTCAAAAGTGGTCAATATGATTTAAATCACCCGTAGTTTTTTTAATTGTAAACGATACGCATCTTTATATGCACATATGGTCAAACAACAATTCAATGACGGTTCGTCACTTTAATTTTTCTCAAAATTTGCAGGGATAAGAGCTAATCAGGTTTCTAAATAACAAATTTTGAGGAAATATAGAAACTGGGGGAAAATATAGAAATCCAACACAATATACTTAAAATGATGTATGAGGAAACCCAAGTTATCCCAAGTACCCAGTAACCCAAGTAACCCAGTACCAAATTTGAACCCAAATTGGTCAAACCCAGACTTGAACTGGATTCTGCAAAATTTGAAAAACTCTCAAGTAAAAGCCGAGATTTTGTTGCTTATCATACTAAAAAGCCAAGAGAACACTTTATGAAGTGATAGAGAACCTTCAACAGCGACAAAACTTTGAAATAAATTTTTATCAGTTTTACTAGTCCACAAACGAAACCGATGCTTTAAGTTTCAACCCATAGCAACAATCATGGAAAAGAGTAGATTCTCTCAAAAAATGATTAGAAACTTAGGTAAAACATCAGAAAACGTAAAATCTCTCGGACAATTTCATTACATGTTACTAAGAATAACAGTGACGTGAAGATTCAAATCCGACAAAATTTGCCATATTGGCCCTAAATTCCATACATTGCGTACCATTGCGTAGCTAAGAGCTTTTTAAAAAAGTTTTGAGCCTATTGTGGACAGCAGTAGCACTATTTAGAAAAAAGCACTTTTCATAAATCACTATTTAGTAAAAACACTTTTCAAATTATTATTATAAACCGCACGAATTTTTAGACTAAACGGAATTATTTAGCAGAAAACTGAGGCAAAGTTTTGATTAAAGCCGCATCCAATGAAAAAGAAAACAACCTAGAACAACTGGTATATAGTCACGAGATGTGCCACGGTTTTTGAGCAATTACAGAATCTCTAATCGCGGATATTATTACTGACTGATGAAACTCTGTTGCAGCCATTGGACTAAAATTTTTTTGCTGTCATTGAGCTACACTAAAAACCAACGATAACTGAAATTATTTGAAGTGCAAAATGAGTTGAAGTTATATTCGTAAACTCTAACTTACTCAAAATTGTTCACTATGATTCAAATCTCCCGCAGTCTCTTTAAATTTGTTTACGTCGAACCCCAATTTCATACCTTGTCATAATAATTCTGATTTCAACTGCACTCTATTTTTTACAACTGAATATTGGCTAGTCAGAAGTACTCTGTAAATTTAACCTGGATTTGCCTCACGTTTGAAAAATCAAATGCGCTGCAGATGAAAATATTGATTATGTATTCTCCAATTTTCTCTAGCAATCACAGACTGAGAAGACTCCATTCTATTTTAAATAGTGCATGCTCATTCTAGTCTAGTCATTCTAGTAGATTAATACACTATGTGTACGTTATTGAATCCGGTGTTGCATATTCTTATACCAACGTAATAATTGAAGTTTATCGTCAGTGTTTTCCTGAGTCGGTTAGTCAAATAGTTATAGGTAAGTCTAAATTTCGCTCGCAGAAATAAGTATCCCTATCTCTTTATCCATAAGCTGCTCAATTAGCAATTCCATGAAAAGCGTATAGCATGTCGCACAATTACAATTAGCAATAACGCAAGTATGAGCAGCAAGTGGAATTAGAAGAGCAAATCTGGAGTGAAGAACTAATGACTCGATGGAAAAAAATTCAAAAACAACAAACAAATGCCGTCTTCTGTTGAGAAAAACCCAGAAAAGTTGTGAATTCAAGTCCGCTTCTCTGTTGCGTTTTTGGTGTTCCATCTATGATATAATCTTTAACAGAGTAAATATTTACTTATTCAACCGTTCTCATCAGTTTAAATTTCTTCACCATTATTATCTTTGTACAGTTTCAAATTTAGATTTCGCTTTTGTGTTGGGAATAATTCAAGGTCAGTATTAATTTGGTTCTTTTCCGAAAAACGCTTAAGTTTAACTTTCCATTCCTACAGCATGGAACGCCGCCGCATTTTTTTATACAGAGGAACTGAGCAACAAAAATGACGAAATGACAACTTATAAACAATGCGCAGAATCGGATAACATATTCGTCCAACATAGGTTTGCTTTATTTGACCAATATCTATTTCTAACAAGTTAAAAGTTAAAAAGAGAACATAAAAAAATCTGTGGTACGTTAAAAAGAATTTTCACTAAATTGCAGGCTCGGCAACAACGAAGATGCATTTGTTAGAGATGTCTTCATAGTTAACATGATGGATAGAAAAATTTAAAGAGAATTGTTTAAAAAAACAGTGGAAGCAAAGGCTTTAACCTTTGCAATCATCAATGAATTGGTTATTCAAAATCAATTTCACCTTAAAAATCCCTCTCCGACCATATCCTCTGCAAATATCCATAACGATTAGCTCAAAACGATTGCAAAAAATGAACGCCGTAATTCAATGCAATAAATGGATAGCCGCCAAATGAGTGGCAATTACAGTTGTGAAAGACAATCAAAGCCCTATCCATGGCCGTGATCTGTGACTGCCTTAGTTTCCCAATAGAAGAATGTTGTCAGTTTGTCTATGCAATTGCTAACGTTCCAAATAAAAATCCAGTGAAAAAACAAATGCACCTCTTACCGAATCGATATACCAAAAACACAGAGTATTCACTCTCTCCAAATAAAAGACATTAACAGACCTCAACAGGACGTCACGTCCCATTTAACCATGCAGATAAAGTTAACAGAGTGTTAAAAAAGTAGCTGCTAAAGAAAAACTTAGTATTTGTTTCAACAAAAACTTAATTTCTACAATGGCTATCACAGTTAGAAAACGAACACTTGACTTCCAAGAACAGACAAACAACCATGCCAATGAGAGTGTAGGAAAAATGTAAAATTATTGCTTTTGTTTTGGAGAAAAAAATTAATTTATTGTATCAAAATTAACTGAGCCTAAAGTCTCTCCATGCTAGGTTTCCATAACTTAAGTGGAGGATATGTATGAAATGGGCCCTGATTTTTTCAAGGTTTTAAATTTAAGATTATTACTGTTTGGATTAGATATGATGAAGTCAGTCCACAACTCTACACACTAAAAAAAGTTAAGACAATTTTACCTTAAAAAACATCCTAACTCACCTTAACTGTTAAGGTAGATTTGCCTTTCCTTAACTCACCTTAACTAACCTTAACTTTACCTGAAATTTACCTGAAAAGTTAAGGCCTCACTACCTAAAAAAAGCTTAAATTTTACACGAACTTCCCTTAAAATTACCTTAAATAATTACCTTAAAATTACCTTAAAAATCCCTTAACTTTGCTTTAACTAGACCTGAAATTTACCTTAACATTAGGGAAAGTTAGGGTAAAGAATTAAGGTAAGTTAGGGTAAAGTTAGGGTAAATTTACCAACACAGTTAGGGTAATTAATTAAGGTAATTTTAAGGGAAGTTAGAGTAAAATTAAGCTCTTTGTTAAGGTAGTGAGGCCTTAACTTTTCAGGTAAAGTTCAAGTAAAGTGGAGGTAAAGTCTGCTGGAGTTAAGGCAAGTAAAGGTAAGTTCAGTTAGAGTACAGGTAGGGCAATTCTACTTTAACTGGTTAAGGTATAAAAATTTAGGGTAAAACTACCCTAAAAGGCAAAAGTTAAGGTTGAAAAATTTAAGGTAAAATTACCTTAAAAGCGCAAGTTAAGGTAGATGCAACCATGTCGGAAACATTTCCTCCAGTCAATTTATGAACCCACTATTGAGAAAACCATTTCCAGTATACTGTAATTTTTAAGTGAATCTCAGCTCAGTATGCACATAGTACACACCTTATACAGGACCGCCATCGAGAAGGAGTGAGCATGCGGCCATTTTCGGAGGTTCGAGGTCGAAAATTGTTATTAACCTCTGAAATACTCAACCAATCAAAACGAAATTTAGCTCATTAGATTGCACGTAAAATGGGCCTTCAAATCAAATATACAATGACCTGTTTTTGTTGGATACAAAGGACATCAAAGCCACAGAGCTTTCAGTCACCATGTCCTTTTTTCAATTGGTGCCAAACGCTCGTTCGGTTAAAGTTTCACGAAGAGCACACCAAAGACGTTCACCACTGCCTTAAAAGTTTGATACAAAGATATTGTGACTAATATTAACCGGATATCAACATAAACATTCTGATTGAAGAAAAATTCAAGTTAAAGCAGTGAGCATTTTGTCATTTTCGGAGGTTCGAGGTCGAAAATTGTTAATAACCTCGGAAATACTAAACCAATCAAAACGAAATTTAGCCCATCAGATTGCACATAAAACGGGCCTAGATTTTACGCACTGAAGTACTATTAATTTGCGGTAATTTTACTCCAGAACGTAAAAAAAAGAAAAATCTATTAATTTAAGGTAATTTTACCTTAACAGAGTTAACGTAAGTTTTTACCTTATCTCAAGTTAAGGTAAAAATAAGGTAAACTCTACCTTAACTTTACCTTATCAACGGTTTACCTTATCTACTTTACGGTAAAATTACCTTAACTTTGTTTAGTGTGTACAGCTCTGGCGAAAAATAGTTCTTCAGGTAATGCTATTTTTATTTCACGTTGACGTGGAGGAAAATTGTTCGTGTGTTTTTTTGACACTGCAGTGTAGGAACCACTAACTTAAGGAAAGCAAGAACTCTATTCGGTAAAACTTTTTGCAAGTAAGTATTCTCCTTAATCCTTAAGTATTCTCCTCCAACAAGGCGACCCATTAGGCCCTTTGCTTTTCTCTCTGACGCTCTGGCCCATTATAGAGAAAATTCAGGAAACTGCGCCAGAGCTTCAACAGCATTCCTGGTATCTAGATGACGGTGTCTTGGTGGGCTCAGAGGACGATCTCATTAGATCTTGGGATCTTTTATGCCAGCTCGGACCTGATCGCGGCCTCCACATCAGGGTCGATAAGTGCGAACTGTGGTCCACGGTAGATTTAGACAGACTGGATACAAGAATAAAACGAAATGATATTTCGGGCCTTGAGGTTCTTGGAGCTGCGTTAGGAACCCCAGAGTTTGTCTGCATGAAACTTAACGAAAAGATAGGGAAAATAGGGGTACTTTTCGAAAAGTTGGACTATCTTGATGACCCTCAGTGCGCCCTAGGTATCCTACGCCACTGTATTGGGTCCCCCAAAATGGTGTATTCTTTGCGTTGTCAAACGCCCACACGTCCAGTTATCAAATCCCTAAAAGAATTTGATGCTCAACAGCGCGAAAAACTTGAGAATATCCTTGGAACTGTTCTTCCAGAAGAATCCTGGACTCAAGCAACCCTACCCATAACCCTTTCAGGTTTGGGTGTTCGCCAATGCCAAGACCAGTATAAAGCATCATACGTTGGCTCTGTTCTCTCCTCTGAAGATCTTTGTTCCAAAATAACCAGTGAGAGCCCAAAAAACTGCCAAGTTTTTCAGGATCTTTATTCCAGTATAGCACAACTGGACATTTCAAACCTCTCACAAAAGACTATTCAGCATTCTCTTGATAATGAAAAATTTCATGTTCTCAATGAGAATCTAGCTTGTGAGAGAGAATCCGCCCGACTTCTCTCATTGTCTGTCCGACATGCTGGAGCTTGGTTGTCTGCTCCCCCCATTCCAGCTCTTGGGCTTCATATGGCACCAAATGAGTTTAGAATTAGTGCAAAGTACAGGTTGGGTGTCCCTGTCTACGACGCCGAAAGGAAGTGCCCGTTCTGTAAAGCAGGAGTTCTTGACATCTATGGGGATCATGCCATTGCGTGTCACGGTCGGGGAGACGCAATTGCAAGACATGACCGTATTCGAGATAAATTAGTGTCTGCTTGCTCATCTGCGAATCTCTCACCAGTAGTGGAAAAAAAGAACCTAATTCCAGAAAGCCAGTCACACCCTGGAGACATCTTTGTCCCTACTTGGAAAGAGGGAAAACCTGCTGCATTTGATGTAACTGTTACTTCGTCGCTGCAATCCAACTCTCTCACTAATGCGGCTACAAAGGCAGGATACGCACTTGATGCAGCAGATGAAAGAAAATATTGTCTCCACTACGATAAATGCGCAAAGATGGGAATCACATTTGTTCCCCTTGCAATTGAAGTCCTTGGCGGGATATCGGCAACCTTCAAGAAAACACTCAAGCGGTTGGCTGTGTTAAGTGACAATCGTTCCTTCCAAGCGCAGGGGTTGTCTGTCGCTTTCTGTAAACTAATGCAATCCTTGTCAATCACCGCAATTCGGGGATCAGCAGAAATGTTGCTGGCACGGGCTCCATAGTAGACTGTTTTGCTTTTTGGGTGCTCGACTGCTCGGAGGGGAGATGGTTGATCCAGTACTGTTGCAATCATTGTCAACAGATATGATCAAGGGGTCTGCCTCAATGATTTTGACACGCTCTTTATGGCCAGATTTAACAAATTCAGAATCAGAAGAGTCGAGATTGGTCCTTTAATGATAAGCCGCCAAAACGATTGCAACACACGGGAAACTTATCAATGTGCAGTTCTAGTATTTTTTATTCTTACCTGACCAAAGTGGGGAGAATAAAAACATACATTTTACATGTGAAAAATAAAAAAAAGCCGACGAAATGAGATTCATAAACTGTTGATCTGTTGTATTGACAATCACCGTTTTGTTAACCAAGTTAATTATTTTTGGTTCTAGTGTTTAATTTAAACAGTTTTTATCCTGAAAAGGTTTTCAATGGGAAGTATTTCAAATTGTAACTTTAGGTCATGAGATGAGTCACATTTTGGTCTGTTGAAGCAAGACTTTATTGCCCAGTTTAGTTGTTAACTGTGACAACTCAATTAAATTTCCCTTAGATTCAGAGATCATAACAAATCAATTAAAATAAACAATCTTAAATGTTTAATAATGCGAATTTAACATTAAACGCAACTGTAGTCTCTCACCATTGTAAGCCCGCCACTGCAATTTCAAAATAATGAGGAGATGCGATAGCCATATACAGATGTTATCAATCATCATCATAGATAGTTAAAAAACAGAACCATGAGACGCAGAAGCCAAAATTTGTCCTTTTAATCTTCTGTCAGCCACACAGGCAAAACATGTTCTAATTTCTCTCAACTGTGTCACGTTTTAAGACCACTACTATACTAACCACAAAAAATCACGAACGCAACGGAAAATACGCACCATAACATTACAATTATAACGCACACACAATTCGATGCACAATGCGCAGAATTAGAAGCCACACTTGTGCTGCGCACAAAACAGCGTTGACATTTAGTTGCAATTTTGTCAAGATTCCATGACACAATTGAGTAAGGCGACAATATTTTTGATCTTGAAGTTCTTGAGCTCGTCCAGCTTCTCGATGAATTCTTTAAATAATAATTGTCAGGACGAACATTTACCTATACTTATAGAAAGAACATCGTTGAAACGATTCTTATAAAAGCTGGTCAAAACTCTACCATTTGTCTGATATCATTTTAAGCCAACGAAATCAAAACTCCAAAAAATACTATCAAAAACCTTGAGAAGTCTGCGGCATGAAACATTTCCCGAATTAGCATAACGCAATTACAAAAGCCGAAGTAAAATATCAGCAAACAAAAAAAATTCAAAGGACCATTTTACAATTCAAAGAAGTTGAATTGTATTGGGGGGCTGTCTTTTTTTACGACACGAAGAGGAGCATTAGTTTTCTAAAGGTTTTTATACCGGAAGTACTATTCGTTCAGACGCTGTTTTGACCTAAAAGCGAAAGTGAGTAAAATTGCCGTGTGAACTAATTTTTTCTGAGCAAAAGAATTCGTTTAGTGAATTACTTTTTGACTTTGAACAGTATTTTTTGACGGAATGACACATATAGATAACCGTTTTTAGCCGGTTTTTTCGTCTAAGTGGCCCAGTTTTTTTGCTCGTAATTTGTTTTTTTTTCAACAAATAAGTTTTATTCGATGCTATACCGCAATATAAACCTCGGAATTGGATACCACAGTGTTTTGGGGTGCCTAAAATTGCGTTTCAAGTTCAAAATTGGCACATCATTCTTGATTTTTTAGTTAATTTTGGATTTTTTTCTATTAATTTCTACATTTTCAGGTCTTTCAGACGCCTTTTTTTCAAAAATCATTTAATATGGCAACTTCACTTTGATAATTCATATCCTCAATGCCTCTTTCTACCTCTATGTAATTTTGTTTTTTAAAATTGTACATACGCTAATCCGTTGTTCGTAGTTTTTTTCCAATTTCTTTGAGTTTTTTATTTGTGTTTTGGGTTTTAGTTACTTGAAATAGTCTTTTTGTGCAACATCAGGGACTTAAATTTCGTTAAAAAATTCAATCACTTATTGGCGTTAAGTTTTTGAAAAACAGTTAAAAGTTTTTTCATAAATTCAGTCTTGAAAATTTTAAAAATGTTTCAATGTTTCGTATGTTTGAATTCTGATTTTTTTTTGCTTTTTTTGTTCTGTTCAGGAAGACGGCTTTTTCTCTCGGATAACTAGTTTTCTCTTCTTTGTTTCAATTACTGAACAATGAAATGTATTCGTTTTTCTTTTTTTAATTCAAAAATCAAGAATTAGTCTTTTTTGTTACGGTGTTTGTTACATTGTGTCCATAATCTTCGCAATCTAGTTTGCTTCATTCTATCGTTGTCCTGGTAAATACATTTTTATTCGTTATATTGAATTTTCAGTTGTCATATAATTGAGTGATTTCAGCTTTTTCTTAGATTTTTGTCATTCCTTTGGTTTACAATTAATTTCATTCAACATAAGGCAGTACTGAGAGTTTGCTAGAAAGCCTTTTCAAAATTGCCACTTCTCAAATATTGTTGCACTTTTCTTGTGGCCTTGGTATTGTTTTCAAACGTTTTTTGCAATTGATTATTATTCTGTTACTTATGTCTTTTTGATTAATTTAATTTTTGAAATTTTTAACTTTTTATGAAATCATTTTGTCGAGCGTATATACAACAAGGAAGCAGTATGAGTTGTTTTTTCCCAATTGCAGTGATTTGAAATCGAATTGTAGTGGTTTTTGATTATTAAATTTGAGCATTTTTTTTTTGAAAAATTTAACTTAGTTTGAAGACTATTATGCCGTTTGCTTTCGCGATCTTTTAGAGACTAGAACCATGAGCTTTTAGGACAATTGATAGCCCTATCTGCTTTTTGAGCCTATACGTATTTTGACCATCCCATTTATGTCGGATTTTTTCAAAGTTACCAAAAGTTTTCAATAATATAAGGTTTTGCTGCTTTTTATTTCTCTTTGTGAGTGGTTTAATTTTCACCAATTTTTAGATCAGACCTGGGGAGGCAATGAGTTAATGGCTTTATACAAGAGGTAATTGCTTCAGCTAGAATTACGATTTTTTGTGAAGTTATGACGCTTCGAGTCGCTTCCGGCACACAATTTCATGATGTTTAAAGTCAAATTGAAGTAGTGATTTTGATCACGCCGAAACAGGAAATGGAGCGAAAAAGCGAGTAGTTTGCGGCGTAAATTGTTTTGGCTCTAATTTTAAAGTAGAGTGAGAAAACGGTGTTTGAACAACAATTCGCTTTCTCGCTAGTGGTTTTTTGTTCACATGCGGCAATTTCACGTTGATTTTTACTCTTTTTCGTTTTTTTTTGGATCAGGTTTTTTCTAAAGGGTTTTCCAAATCCATTCATAGTTCATTCTAGGCCTTTTGTTACAACCAAATTTCTATTTCTCCCTGGTGGTTTTTTTGTTCACATGCGGCATTTTGACATTGATTTTCTGTTTTTTTTTAAATTTTTTTTAATCTGATTTTTAAAAAAAAAGTTATTCCCAATTAACTCATTGTCCGTTCTAGGTCTAATTTTTTGGTTAGTCAATGAAATTTTTTTGAATTGTACGTCAGGACTTGTCCTGCTAAATTTTTATATTTCTTCAAAGGACCACGCCAACTAAATCAGACGGCAAAAAATGGCAGCACATATCTTGAGAAGTCTGCAGCTGTAGAAAGTTACCGCATTGCCGACGCAAATAAGAGCTTCTTTACATTCCAATTATTGACAGAAGCAGTTACACATCGAATGCCGTAGAAAACTCATACCAGCGATCACACTACCCGTTAAATAAACAAAAAAACCTCATTCCGCAGCAATCTGAGCAAGCCATTATTCCAGAATAACTTCGTTACGCATCAAATCTGCGAACCGGTTGCTCCCTACTTTAACCTTGTACAATCAAGATAAAAAATATTAATGCAATCTCAATAGAGACATTAACATCCTTGTCATTCAAACAAGGCCACATGGGCAAAATCTACCGACAGAAAGTGATCATTTTGTAAATCATATCTATTAAAACAACCTCAATCACAGATTGAGAATATTCCATGCAGTCTTAATATCTAAAGATGTCCTCCTTAAAGTGATAAGAGCATGTGTTCTCCAAAACCCTGTAGAAAGGTGAGAAGACGTCGGCCCATGTTTGCATTCTCTCTGATTTGATATCGATACCCCTGTAAAATCTGAACGCAATGGAAGATGCAGTATTCGAATCCATACACTTCAATCGAACTGGAACTTGGGAATGATTTACTTTTCTCAGTACGCCTTCTGGCTGTATATGTACCATGATATACTAAACAGGTTACTGAGAGAAAAACAAAAACGGCAATTGAAAAGTTTAAAAACTGTTGTGCCTTCCATATGTTGGAAAATTCATTTGACATGCCAGTAAACAAATAAAAAAAATCAAATAGAGTTTGGAGGACCAATTTTATTATGAAAAATGAAGAGGCCTATTTTCTAGGATGTATAGATAGATAATGCTTCAACAAATGTCCAAAAAGCGATTGAATTGCTGGAGCGTTTGATGCAGACAACCACAGGCAATCAGACGCAGATTATCTTGAAATAAGGAAGTACACAACATATTTCATAAAACATTAAACAACCTAGGGCATTTATTGCTTGCGGATATATAAACAGTGGTAGCGATGTCAACAACTATTTCGCCATAAAAGGGCCAAGAAACACTGATATTAGAGTTAAAAACATCCATATCGCTAAATTTGAAACCAAAAGCAAAGCTATCGACTCCATTGTGGTAAAACGCCAAACAATTTCTATTTCTTTATGCTAAAACCACAGTAGTAGATAAAACAAGGAAACCAACCACCAGTAAAATTTGACCCTTTCACCTAACGCTAATCGCGCATGTCGAATAGGGCCAAAATTTACTGCTTGTTGGTTTCCTTGTTTTATCTACTACTATACATTCTCTCTATGTTCGATCAAAAATCAATCAGAAATCAATTAAAATCAAAAAATAAAAAAAAATCAAAAAATCAAAGCAAAATTTACATTTCACTCTTTAAGAGCGATTCACTCTTATTCGGGGTGATCCCCCAGTAGAAAAATTGCTCTTTTTCGCTCTTAAAGAGTGATTCCCTCTTCTTTATTTTTTATACTTTTATTTCCAATTATCTATACTCTTCAATAAAATTATATTTTCTTTTACTTTTTCTATATTTAACCCATTATTAATAAGAAAAGATACAAAATTATAATATTTACACGAAAAACTTTCTTCCGTTTGGACAATAACTAAAGGACTTACAGCTCTAGGACTTTGTCTTTTATCTAATAAGCTTCTACTAAATCCTCTAGTTAATTCTACATCTGGATGTTGTTTCTTTACATGAGCCCGTATCCCATCATATCTTACAACAGAAGCACAATATGGACAATTAACCTTAGTTGAAGTACAACTTCTACATGTGTACTTACTCTCATCAAAATCAGTTAGTGGTTTTTCATAATTACATTTATTACAACTTCTAATTAAGACTTCTGGGTTAAAGTTAGGGTTAAGGTTAGGGTTAGGGTTAGAGTTAGGGTTAAGATCTGAGTTAGAGTTAGAGTCATAGATAGAACTAGAACCAGAACTAGAACTAGAGCTAGAACTAGAACTAGAACTAGATTCATTTTTTAAAGAACAACCCCATCGAGAAAAATTATTAGCACAAATACCACTTGGTATTATATTACCACACATACATGTATCAGTTTTATCTTTATGACATGATTCATAATGATATTATAAAACAGCAATGTTTCCATATTTATAGTTACACTCTAAACATTTTAAAAGCATTTATAATAAGATAAACTTTAATATTTACCTAATCATTTCGCGGGGTAATATTTAACCATGATTTCAATTAAATCTTTAGTATTATCTTTAGATATGATACACTCTGCTAAATATTTATTTCCTAACGTATTGAGTGTATTAGTTTTACATCTCTTATCCAAAATCAATTCAAGGTCTAATTCTTTTTTTCTCTATCAAAATTTATAATCTCTTCTCTAAATTCTTCATTATTTCCATATAGTCTGGTTAAAAACTTTCCTCCCTTTCTATTCAAAATTCCCATCTCTTCATTTATATATTCTTCTTGTATTGTTTTTCGTAGATCAGTGAAACTGCTTCGCAGATTGGGCTTTGCCCATGTTTCACTATTAGCAAAGCTACTTCGTAGATTAGACTTTGTCCGTGTTTCACTATTGGCAAAGCCACTTCGTGAATCAACAAAGCTACTTCGCAGATCATTATCCAACTCTTCTCCATATCCAACATTAACCAATGTATTTACTCTACTCAACATTGTGCTTGCTCCCATTGCTACACTCCCAGCATTTCTTGATATTATATCAGGATAAATATAACTAAATATAATTAAACCTGAGCTTATAATTCCACCAATAGTTGATAAACTTTTTAATCCCTTTCCCATAATCATTTCTTTAGTTAAAACATCATTCTGAATTTTAATATTATTTAAAGTAAGAAGTCTATTAAAATAAAACTGATAATCATCATGATTAATAGTATTTCTATCTGTTGCATTTATCATGAGTGGTTTCATATATGCTATAAGTATATTTATATCTTCTCTTTCTAATTCATCTTTTAAACTAAGAGCTTTTAAATCAAGGAAACCAAGTCGTGAATCATATATCATTGTTCTATTACTATTAATAATAATAAAAGTATTTTCCTTCTTACTATATTTAATTATACCATAACGAAGTTCGTCTGACATTCCATCTGTACGATTATAATGATTCTTATTTAATTCACTAATTTTTTTTGCTAAAGTCATAGTCACGTTTATATATCTCATTAAATTTTCAAATAGATCAGGTCCATTATAAGTTATGCATAAGAAATTTATGCGTATTATTTTTTGTGATCATATTTATATCACATTTATTAAACCCAGTATAAAACTGATTATACTCAGGATCTATCCAGTCTCTGTCATCTTTAGTATAGTATAACTATATTTTAGCTTAGTTTTGGTTTTGGTTTTGGTCTTGGTTTCGGACTGAGTTTAATTTTAACTATTGTCTAATAAAATATGTTTTCCCTGTACCAGTTCCACCATAAACGATAGTATGTAATGGTGACTTTTCATATTCAAATCTAACTAGACTCCTATTCATAAACCCACCAAAGCTTTCTTCTAGTTTTGTATATTTACTTGGCATTGAATCATATATTATATAACAAATTCCAATTATAATAATAAGAAAAAAGTATACCGCCTTCATCCATTTTTATACATAAAATTTATTATATAAAAAAGCTTATCCTAACTTTTGAAGAATTCAATATTAAATTTAATATTGACAATAATGCTATGAGTGATATCAGAATAAAAGATATAGTTGAAGATATAAGTCTAACACCAATTGAAGTAGTAATGAGAGATCAAAGTCCTAAAACAATCAGGGAACCTGCTTCGCAGATCTATGAACCTAACTTCAACATTATTGTCAATCTACACCAAACTGAAGGTACACATTGGGTTTTAGTTATAAGAAGAGAAGGTGGTCCTGTGTATTACTTTGATAGTTTTGGTGTAGAAACCCCACCATTATTTTTAGAAGAATATGTTGATCTAGGCTCTAATGAGAGAAAACAACAATATGATGAATCTTATTGTGGGGCTTATTGATTATATATGATCTATCTTATTGATAGAGAATTTAGAATTAAAAGTGCTTTGAATATTCTAGTTAATCAATGTAAATATACAGGAATATATAATGAGTGTTTTTGTTTAGGTTGTAATGTTAATGATAAATATAATGTTAATGATAATGATAAAGATAAAGATAATGTTAAAGATAAACATAATAATAGTGATAATGTTAATGATAATGATAATAACAATGTCATTGATAATGTTAATGATCTACGAAGTAGCTTTGCTAATAATGTTAATGATAATGATAATGTTAATGTTAAGGATAATGATGATGTTAATGATAATGATAATGATAATGATCTACGAAGTAGCTTTACTAATAATGATAATGATAATGTTAATGATAATGATAATGTTAATGATAATGATAAATTTATATATCTATTGGATGAAAAACATGGTGAAACATCGGTGGAACCGGTTCCCGGATGGACGAAGTCCTATCAAAAGGGTAAACCCAACAATAAAGAATGTCCTACTAACACTATCTCTATAAACATAAATGATGATCTACAATCAAGGCTAAATGATGATGATATAATTACTGAAGCCACATTCCCAGATAACATTAGATGTATAATATCTGGTCCTAGTGAATGTGCTAAGACATTCTTATTAAAAGAACTAATTCTAGCTAGTATATATTTTGATAAGCTAAACATCATTGGATCTACTGGTGATCAATACAATGGATTAGAAAGAATAAAGCCAAAAGGAATTATAGAATTTATTAAAGATGTAAAAGATTTACCATCTCCTGATAAACTACCCAAAGACTTAAACAAACTAATGATATTCGATGATGTTAGAGCCAAAGAACCAGTTATTAATGAATACTTTTGTAGAGGTAGACATAATAACTGTAATATGATATATCTTAATGAAAAACTGTTGTCTCTGGATAGGCAGAGTGTTAGAGAGAACTGTAATCTATTTATTTTATTTGAACAGAGAGGTAAAGTCCTAGCGTCGATATATCAAGATTTCTTTAATAATGTTGAACTTAGTTATAATGATTTTGCTAATAAATATAATAAGGTATGGAAAGAGCCTTATAATTACATTGTCATTGATATAACTAAAAATAAAAAAATAATGGTAAACAAAGAATTAATTGGGATCGGAGAGTATTGTGGTTATATTATTTCTATGTCCATGGCTATTATTAAAGATAGAGATTGAACTATCAGTGAAACTGCTTGGCTAGCCACGAGCAAAGCTCGTTCGCAGATAACCATGTCACTAACTATCAGGGAAACTGCTTCGCAGATAAATATATTGTAAATCAAATGGGGGCTTCACCCAGCTAGTTAAACTAGATCAACGAAGTTGCTAACTATGTCAGATGCAAAGTAAAACTCAATACGTCACCATTAAAGTCTATAGGTCTTCCATGCTCATCTTTAATATGAAACTCTATATATTCTATTCTATCTTTAGTTATATTTTGATATAAGATATTAGTTGGTATAATATTTATTAGATAGCCTGGTGATTCTGTTAGAGTAAAAGTATATAGTATGTCTGTGTTATTCCCATTATCTTTAACACCAGATATCACATTACAATGAATGTTAATAGTACTGAAACCCATAATATCAACAATTTTCTGAGATATATATTTACCTTGTTCATATACTATTTTTCTAAAGCCCAGTAATGGGGCTATTGAATTTTCTATGTCAAAGTTAATTGCACCTTGTTTTACTTCCATTAAACTTTTCATTGTATTCTTATCAGATTCTATTATAACATTACCATTAGTTTCTTCTTTTATTAATTATGCTATTTCGAATAATTCATATGCTCCTGGTATAATAGCTAAAATACGGGTATCTGACCATGTTTCACCCGTGATATCATATATGAATTGATTGTTCCTTCTATTCACATTAAACACCGAATTATAAACAGATCATCTAATTAAACCTAATTTTGATGAGTTAAGTATAAGTTCACTAAAGTTAAACTTTTCTGTTGGCTTTATCATTCTAAAGTTAAGTGTATGCTCTTCTTTAGTTTTAGTTAAAGCTTCATGTATATTTTGTAGTTCCCTTAAGATTAAATTGTCTGTCATTTTTTATCTAATAAAAATTGATTTTAATTTGGATACAACTTATGGTTATAATAATGATATACACAAAAGTAATATTATAAAATATAAACCAAATAATCTGGCAACAATGAATACAATCAATACTAACATTAATATCATTCTCAATAGAGAAGAGAATCATTTAAATTTGCATGATTCATATCTAGAGATAGAGTTTGTTGTATCAGATGAGGCTGGTGGTGTATTTGCTAAAGATGCTAATATCGGATTAGTTAATTATGGAATGATGGCATTGTTTAGTTCAGTTAAACTTGAAACTAGTGGTGGTAGGACTATTGAATATATAGATCATTGTCATCCTAATCTATGGATGTATAAGTTATTAACTAGTACTGATGATGAATATGAGAGTGGTTTTGTTAAAAATCAGGGTAATAGAGATAGTCAACTTAAAGTGACCATATTGCTGCACAACGAGGTCATATGTATATGATGATTAAGATGAGTGATCTATTTGGTTTTGTAAATGATTTAGAAAATATTATATTGTTTAGGATTTAAACAAATATTTTAAAAAAAATGAAAGAGCTCTATTTAGAGTTAATGCTAATCCTGGCGCAGTTGGTAATGATGCTAATATAGAAATTAGAGATATATCATGGTGTGTCCTAGTATTGATCCTAGTAATGATAATAGAAATATTGTGCAAAAGGGTTTAAATAAAAAGAACAATGTAGACTTTAGCTATTATGAAATAGAAAGACATTTTATAAGAATGTACCCAATGCTGCTAACTTCTTGTTTGATCTAGGTATGGAAAGTGGTATGGAAAGACCGCAATATATAATAGTTGGTTTTGAAAATAATAATGTTAATGAACAAACTCATGATGCAAGTACATTCGATATAATGAATGTTACTGAATGCTATTGTAAGATTGGTAGTGAGTTTTATCCTGAGGATAGAATGAATTTTAATTATGGTACCAATAATTATAATTACGCTTTTATAGAGACTGCTAGCTTTAATAAAGATTATAATGGGCTACCCCATAATATAAAACCATATATAAATCATAGAACATTCAAAAGTAGGTCTAGAATATATGTATTTGATACTAGATATCAAAGTGATCATATAGGTCCACAACCAATATAACTTAATTTTAAAATTAGTGCTGCAGTTGCAGATGTTATATGGCATGCATTAGTATTAACTAGAAAGGTTATTAGTGTGAATAGTGATGGTAATAAGATGGTTGATATTATATCATAACTATAGTTTTAGTCATTGTTATAGTCATAGTTATGGTGAAACATGTGCGAAGCAGTTCCTGATTAGCAAAGCTACTTCGTAGATATTTATAATTATAACTATTTCTTACTTGTCTTAACAAAACCCCTAGCATAAATAATATCTAGTTTCTTTTTATTCTCAAGAGATAAACCTCCAGCTTCAAGCTTAATCTTAGCCTTGGGCCTAACCTTGGGCTTCGAGCTTCGCTCGCGGATGGAACCCGTAGACATAGGCTTAATAACAACAAAAGGATTATACTTTTTAACTTCCATTATTTTTAATATATAGAAACCAGTCTTTTACAGAAATTTAAAACTAATCCATATTGTGTTGGAGGTAGACATTATAGTGGTACTAATAACATAAGAGGTTTTATTACTTCAAAAGGTACTAAAATGATAAAGGGTAAATGTGTTAAGTGTAATAAGAGAAATAAGTCAATGACTGTTAGTGATGCAAAAATAGAAGCAGAGGGGTTGAAAGATTTCTTTAAAAGTGTTGGTAGGGCTACAGTTAACTTTGGAAAGAAGGTTGCCAAAATTCCAGTAAGAGCATTAGAAATAGCAACTAAAATAGGAAGTGCAGCTGCATCTAGAAACCCTAGAGCTGCTTTATCAGCCACACCTGATTTAGTTGAATTTGCAACTACTGGTGAAGGTACAAAGGTAATACAAAAAGGAAGAGGATTATACTTAGGTACTAAGAAGAGATAATTATTTGATTATAGTCATGATTAAATTTATGATTATGTTTATAATTATGTTTATGATTATGATTATATTATATTTATTATTATTATTATTATGATTATATTTATAATATGTTTATGATTATTGATCTGTGAAGCAGGTTCCCTGATCGGTGTAACCGCTTCGCGGATAAATATTAATACTAATATTATTATTACTAAATACATTATTATAACTAAACACTAACAACTTTAGTTTAAAAAAACACTCACTTGTTTTTCTTGTTATTCTTATAATCCTCATATACCTTAACTAATTCATTATACTCATCATTATCTATTTCAGTATCATTCATTGATTTAGTATATAGTCTATTAAACTTGTCGCTAAACTGTTTACTTAAAATATACATTTGTGAATACTTTATAATTTTATTTCTTATTTTAGTATTAATTGTTTTTGATAATGAACCACAAACAGTTGCTGTAGCAAAAGCTGTTGGTATAGGATAAAGTAATCCTATACCTGTTAATGCAACTGATGTTGACGTTGCAGTTGTTGCTATAGATGTTAATACTATTTCTGTTATCTCAGCTACGTTAATATAATTCTTATATCTACTTAACTTCTTATTATAGTTATTAGTTTCAGTTTCATTATAATTTCTAATATCTTTTATAATGTTAATATTGTTGTTAAATTTATTATTAGCTTGAATCTTTTGATTTATGTATTGTTCATTAACGGTTGACAAGTTGGGATATAGTAATCTCTTACTCGGTGCTGTTGGGTTAGTCATAGTTTCGGTTATCTTAATTAGTAAAAACTCTTTCTATTTCTTTCCTTATATCTTCTTGTTTAAAACCACAATGCTTCTCTAGACTTTCTTGTTCTTTATTATCAAGTAACGTACTTCGTAAAAGTAAAGCAATTATATATTGTACTATTGTGCTTTTATTCTTTAAAAGGGCTTCATCTATAAAAGAATTAGTCTTTTTTATTAACTTCTTTAAATTCTTTTATCCCAGTAGTAAACATTTCATCTAGTTGTATGTTAGTGATATTCTGATTAAACTCATTATTATCAAATTCTTGTTTTAATGGATTATATTTAGAGATAGTATCAGCAGCAACTTTATTACAAAACTTAACAGTATTTGTGACTTCATTTGTTGATTCAATAAACTCATTAATTAGTTCATCATTTCATTAACTTGTGTTTCATTTAGTTGTAATGTTTTAGTCATGACTTTATCAAATTCACCTTTTCTTAGTTCAGTGATGTTTCTACGTAAAATGTCTATTTTATTAGAAGAGGATAATAGGTTATTGTCACAGTACTCTTTATTAACAACCTCTTTTTCATCTGTAGGAGGATGCACATTTGTAATTTTATATGTATCCTTCATATCAATAATATCATTATCTTCTAGGAATAACCCACGAGCCTTACTTAGTGTTAAGTTGTTTGTTGATGTTGATCCGAGAAGTGGGTTCCCCGATGGATGTTTCACTTGGTTAAATCTATTTCTTGTCATCTTTGTATTTGTTTACAGTAAGAAATATGTCTAATGATTCTAAAACCTTATTATTAGATTCAAAATCAAACTCGGATTTTAATAATTCCTGGTCGTAATATTTACTTTCTATTATCTCACCATTAATATCTTCTATTTTATATGTTGGTGGTTGTGTTTTTAGAACTTCATTAACTTTAAACAATTCTCTATTCCAATTAGAAGTGTATCCCTTAGAGAAGATATTACGTCTATCTGCATTTCTAAAACAATCACCAACTTTAAATTTAGGTTTAATATTCATAAAACTAAAAGTGTATTTAACTTTATCAGGATTATTAGAAGCGTCAACTGGTGTCATATTAATTTTTGAGTGAATGTTATTGTTATATGTTACAACAGCATCATTTAATTTATTTACACAATTACCGTCGCCATTGATGAACATAGGTTTATTTATTATGTGTAATAATGTTCTATTAAATCTCTCTATGAATACAGCCTTTAAATCACTATTAGTAGAATATAGTTTTGTATCATATTCTTTAAGTAAAGATTTAAATGATTTATTGTAAAACTCACTACCTCTATCTACCTATAACTTTTCTGGTTTTCTACTTTCAGAGCCACCCTGTGGACTTTCACCTAATACTATTTTAAAACCATTAGTTATAGATAAACCAGATTTATTCTTCAATGGAATAGCCCATGCATATTTTGTGAGTGTATCTATAACAGTTAATATAAACTTATAATTATTATTGTAATTACTTAGAGATGACTTATCAATTAAATCAGCTGACCATGTTTCATCTTTATATAATGGTATTATTCTTTCTCTTCTAAACTTTGTTATTTGAGGGCTAAATACTTCTTTAGCTAATAGTTGTTGTTGTTGTTTTTCCACATTTTTTATTGACGTAGTTATCTGCGAAGCAGGTACCCTGATGGTTTCACCTATCTGCAAAGCAGGTTCCCTGATCAATGAAGTTGTGAGCTTGCTCATGGACGTAGTCATGGTTTCACCTATTTACCATAGTTAAAAACAAAATTATCTAGTTGCTCTTGGATAATAATATTCATAGATAATAGTTGCTTAGATATATCTAGCATTTCATCATATAATCCATCATGACCAGCTTTTGTTTCTAGTATTAATAGTTCCAGTCTTTCAACTAAACCATTTAAATGGCAACTTCGTTGATTATTTGGGTTAGTGTTGCTATTTAAACCCCTGCCAAATACATCATCTTTTACCCCTATTATACGTTTTATTGTTCTATATCTAGTGCTTTTCTTGTCCCCTTTTCCTAAATCATATCTTATATCCTTTAAAAACCTTTTAATTTTGTTTTCATCTTCCTCGATTTCACCATGTTTTATATTGGGGTTAGTAAGAAAGTTTATGAACTCATCTGACAATTCATATATATTATCCTTAACTATAAATGCATTTTCTTGGTAAACTAGTTTAACACCGTTCATTTCAAATTCACCAATATCTAAATTTACGAACTTTAACTTTAATTGGAGATTAGATTGAACTGACATTAAATTAATAAATTGAGCCGTGTCTTTATCTACTAACGTTAGTGGCTTACCTCGAGCTAACTCTACAGCTTTGTCGTTGGACTTCACCAATGCGTCACCATTCACCATTGGACTTCATTAATGCTTCATTAAACTGGGAGCAAGCTTGCTGGATCATCTTAGTTTGTTTATCTAACTCTTGATTTTGCCAATCTATTGCTCTTAATGTTTGTTCACTTAATGCTAGATTGTGTGTTCATTATGAGCTAGCCATGTTTCATTGTTTGCATTTAGTGTTTTAGTTAAAGGATCAAATAACTCTTCTATTTCACCATAATATTTCTGTTGTTTTAATTTATCTTCTAATCTATTTCTTCTGTTTTGTTTTTCTAGATTATTTAATTCTATAAGTTTTTCTAGTTTCATCTACTGTTCTCTGTGTATTATTCATTAATGCATCATAATAATCTATGTGCCTAGCATTATTATGCTTCTTTATTCCTTTTTCTTTAGTGTTTTTAGGATAATTTGCGAAGCTACATGTTTTGTGGGACAATGCTCTAAATTCCTCAATAATCCTATTCCCCAGCTCGTGCTTAAACTTGCCGGGGACTTTATTATTAGTTTTTATAGGTATGTCTAGATTACTGAAGTCCATATGCTCATCACTAACTTTACCTTCACTATAACTTAATACGAAACTGTCCGTATCCATATAGTGAAGTGTTAGATCTTTGAGGGATGGTTGTAGAATATTATAGAATACATCAAACATATGTAATTTGCTAAGTTCGAGTATTGTTACTCCTGCATATACAGATGAGCTATATTCTATTTTTTTCTTTATATATTCTATTTGGCTATAATCTCTATATCGAGTTATATTCTTAAATGTTGGTTTATTTACACATTTCATTATCTTTTCTTCATCATGCAAGAACTTGCTTTGAAAGACGTGTAGAGGATTCATGCACATTCTTCCATATAGGGAGTTATTCATTAATTTCCTTACATCCTTTTCTGCTTCAGTTTTAGCTGTTGCTCTTTTATTTGTATTGTTTTGTATATAATCTCTACATATATATTCTTGTTTAAATTTAATTACTCTGTTTTTTTGTTACTTTTACTCCCATCTTAACATAGTACTTTAACATCCTATAATGAACCATATATTCTGTTTTGTTGTTTTGGTCTAAGATTAATTTCTCTAATCTTGCCTTGCCTTCATCTCTTTCTCTGTAACCTAATTCATTATCATTTATCTTTCTCTTATTAGGCATTAGTGCTAACTGTTCTGTTCTCTCTTTACATTCATTAGTATAATCAATATCACAAACTATATAGTAACCATGATCACTATCATCTGGAGTATTCAATATTACATCTAGAGTAGTAGTAGTAAATTGGAAGTCCTTATATGGTAGTTTTTGCATCATTGCATAACCATATAGGTTGTTTGCGTCTATGTACCATATGGTCTTACCACTGTCATTGTCATCTGCGAAGCAGGTTCCCTGATTGCCATTGCCCTTACCATTACTATTACCCTTAGCATTACCATTACCATTATTAATATATCTATCACCCATTATTCTACATATACCACCTCTCTTTTCTCCAACAAAATCATCTAGCATTTGTTTATCTTGCAATGTATCTAATGTAACACCGCTTGACATTAACCAACAATCGAAACTATAACCCGGGAGACTAACGTAATGTAGTGGGTTGAGCTTGAATTCTTTCATGCTTAGTTCAACATTCATGCAATTGTCTAATATTTCCACATCATTCTGTAAATACTCTCTAGTTAGATCTTTACCAGTTTTATGACTGTTTTCATTATTAAAGTTATCTACTTCTTCTTGTGTTGGTAATTTATTATGTAGTGAGGATTTGAAGTCTTCTATTTTTAGATTACCTATAGCTTCATCATACTTATACAAACCAAAGTATTCATATGGATATAATGTTTCAGTTTTACATCCGTATATCATTGCCATTTGATCTAGAGGCATAGCTAGGAAGTTATAACTATCTAAGAATTTAAGACAACCAATGCTAAACATCTTAGACTTACCAGCAGCTAGTGGTATGTTATCTACTTTGCTTTTATCATTATTCTGTTTGAAGAGTTCACTGTATAGTAGGTTGAAGTCATAGCCAGAGCCATTATGGAATATTACTGGAATGAAGTTTTGTTGTTTGTATCTTAGATTACATATTTTACATGCTGGTCCTCTATATTTACCAGTTTCATGACAATGATCTCTTACTTTATTAATACAAGTTTTACTGCAGATATGACAAGTGTTATTAGTTTCATGATATAATTTATCTTCTTCTGTGAATATCATCTTTTCATTATGTTTGAAATTATTCTCTGTTTCTATTTCTAATAGATCTCTAGCAAATCTTTTGATGCATCCTAGACCGAAGTAGTGCTTGAAGTTACCTTGCCAGGTGTAACCCAAAGCTATTGGAATATGTTCAGCTATTACATATTTTAAATCATTAGTTGAGACATCGGTGAAACCGCTTCGCGGATCAACAATGCAAGATTCTATATCGGCAGTTATAATATTTTTTATTCTGACGTTTGTTTTCATTTATAAAAGTAATATGTTTTTTCTTAGGACAAACAATCTCTGGTTTGAATGAGTTGTTCCATTCGTGTTTATCATATTTAATTTGTGAGTTAAACCAATACGTACACCTATCAAAATAATAATATTTAATGTTATTTTTATTTGGGCGATCTAACAGGGTTTCTATATTTTTTGTTAGGGCACAGTGTTCTATTTGACCATTACTCCAAATTAGCATTCTTACATCTTTTCTATCTTTATTAAAATCATCCACATGTTTAAACAATTCTACTTGACCTCCACCACAGGGGGTGTTTAACCAAATATTATTATTGTATAATTTCTGTATTCTTAATATATAGCCGAAGACATCTTCATGTTGTTGTCTTGTTTGATTTAGTTTATCTACATATTTACTTTCTCGAGTCGCATTACCTATGACTGGATGTAACCATGCGGTGATAGTTTGTTGCAAGCAGTTGTATTTGAAACTTCGTATATTTAATATCGATTTAGAGTTTTTGAGATCAGTTGGTAAATCTATATGTGTACCAATAGATGCTTTAGTTGGTTCAATGTTTAACTGAATACTTCTTATTCCAAGAAACTCAAAATCATAACCATAACCTTCATATGTTTCTTTTTCGAAATCTAGCCATTGTTTGAAGTCACCATATTCAAATATTGCATTATTCTTAATGTAGTCGGTAATGAAGAAAATTTTAGTAGTTTTAGCTTCATCTTTAGTTCTCTTCTTATAATCACATTCAGCCGTGATCTTATATTTAAAACTCTTAACTCTACGAAACTGGTAACAGTTTTTAATTTCCTCTAAAGAGTAATTAGTTGCTTCATCTATATCTTCAATGTAATTCCCACTTTATCTGAAATATAAAACTCTCATGTTCTGACTGGAGTTTATATCGAAGTCTTCTGTGTTTTCTAGATGCTTACGATTATGACTATATGAGTGAGTAGTTAGAGCTATTTTATTCCTAAATTCTTCATGACATTCTTTACACTCATACTTAATTTTAGAGTAGATGCTGTCTTCGGCTTTAGGTTTAGTTTAGTTATAGTTTTAGTTTCAATTTTAGTTTTAATAATATCCTTAGTATTACCCATAGGCTTGTAAACATAATCATCTTCTTCTTAGTCATACACCCTCTCCTTAGATCCTTCATGCTTCGCTATAGATCCTTGATCATAGGACTTCGTCCATCCGGGAACCGGCTTCACCGATGCTTCACCATGCTCCACACTTGGTGAAGCCGGTTCTTCATCAGACTCAAACATTTTCTCCAATAGTTCCTTATGTTTGAGATCGTATGATTGATGCCTGTATAAACCCTTTTTGATTCACCGGATAGATTACAGACATCGCAGAAGTTTATGACATTAGTATTAGTTGATTGGGACATGATGTATTTATTTATGGAAAAAATCAAAAAAAAACTTTTCGAAAAATGAAAATGAAATGCAATAAGTGTATAAATAAACCTTGGAAAGAACGTTGTAATAATTGTAAAGAATTCGAATATTCTTGTGTATGTAAAAATATGGTTAAAGTGAAAGATTATATAGAACATTTGGGATAACATTATTCTGATCCTGATCAATATCTAACATGTAGTATGTGTAATGTTTATAAAAAATATATCATTATATAGATTTAAAAATAGGAAATGTAGACTATGTATTTATCTTCATAGATATAGATATGGTCATACTAGAAATCAATTCAGAGAGCATGTTTATAAGTATAATATTCAAGAAGACACAGAAAATCACTAATCACTGTTTCCACCGATCTCAGTGTTTTTGATTGTGCTCTTTTTGTTCGCTTTCTTTCATATTTAGCAACCACTAATAGTACAAGAAGTCAACAAGCTTGGTTTAACATCGCATTACACATCGAATGAAAAGTGCATGTCATGCTAAAATGGCCGCCACCATTGACAAAGAAAGCCACCACCACTAACAGAATGAAATCAAACAAGTGAAAATTTCGAATATATGATGCCCTTAAAAATTAGCTAGTAAGGTAAGTATTCATTAAAAATTTTATTTAATTTTTAATAAATTACACAAAAATTTCAATTTATGGGATTAAAATATTACTTTATTTTCAAACAGGTGATGACCTGGGAAACGATAACTAATTTTAAGTTAAAAATCATGTCAGAATATTCTAGAAAAAAGAATGTTCTAGAATAATTCTCCATGAGGGGACCTTTATTCTCCACGGCACTTTTTGGCTATTCATCATGAGTTTCACTTCACTACAAAAACTAGCGAAAAATTTTAAACAATTTTCGTCATTTGACGAGACTTTAATAACAGGAGATTTATCATGCACTTCTTTATCTGAAGAAAATCTAAACGAGTTGACTAATTTAACAACTCAAATGATAACATTTTGTAAGGAGAACAAATGCATACCCGACAACACCGCCAAACTTGAAAGTGAGACTGGAAAACGAACTAAAACAGAACTCTTCCATTTATTCCTCTCCAAGTTCAAGAAGGACCTACTAAATTACGAGCATCAGGAAACACTGGACAAGTTTGAAGTGAATGTGCCGGAATATTTATCTTTCCACAATAAACTCAGGAATTCATTCAATGTTGGTGAATTTGAGTCTTATCTCACCACAGTCAATAACATGGAGGGAAAGCGGAATCGTTTATATCTACTGACAATTTCTGACAGAGGATACATATGGGGGAAAGTGAAACAAAATCATCAAGAAAACAATAAGGATATTCCCTGGAAAAAACTACTGAACGATAAAGGATATTCCTACTCTACTGTCCAGAGTTTTATCAACTTCTCTCAAGCATGTGAAAGCTATCCAAGGATCCTAGTCTCAACAGACTACTACTCAGAATGGAAAAAGTTCCTAACAATGTTTTTGGCAGAAGTTCAGAAGGATAGCCAGCTACAATCTAGGTGCATGACAGAACTACAATTTTCATAAAAGATAAACAAGTGATTCGTTATTAGGAAATATATTTAATATTAATATTGATATTGATATCCCTACAAATGATACATTAATATTGATATCCTTAGTGTTAAGGATATCAATATTAATGTATCATTTGTAGGGATATCAATACATTAATACATTCACCTGATTATTAAGAGTTCAGTCAGCTTAATAATTAAAATTAAAAGTGTTCAAGCATTCTGTAGTTGCACCCTCCCCCATAGTTGCCATTAAGAAAGGTCGAGCAATACTGCCGTAGCGTGGTAAAGGCGAGTCAATTTTTTAACAAGACTTCTCAAGACTCGGCTCAAAAAAATGTACCCTGGTACATAAAATCACTCAGTTAAACATCATAGATCAATCGTCTCCAAGGGTAAAGTCAAAATTTTAAAGAAAATTGTTTCTTGTTATCGATTTCTAAGCAATTTTGAGTTATTTTCAGTCCATCCGATTCTATTGAAAAAAAACTTTGTGAAATGATTAACCTTAATTATTTCAGTATAGTTTGGCATATTAGATATGAAATTAGGCTTAATACTAGCTTTGAGAACTTTTGGATATTAGTGTATGAAATGCATAAATTATACTCGCTATTTACATTTTTGTACACAAAATTGTGCGTGTAATATGTATTTATAGTGGTGAATATAGTAGTAGATAAAACAAGGAAACCAACAAGCAGTAAAATTTGGCCCTATTCGACATGCGCGATTAGCGTTAGAAAGGGTCAAATTTTACTGGTGGTTGGTTTCCTTGTTTTATCTACTACTAACCACGGAAAAAATGATCTCAAGGCATGTCCATGAATTGCTTAAAAAACAAACAGGAATGCTAAAATCACCCATCGGTCACATGATAAAACCTCTGGAAGGAGTGTCCTCGAAAAACTACAAAATTGTACAATAAATGGCGGCACAAAATAATAAAAAGCCAGCAACACTTCAACCGCGGGCCAAAAATTTTAACAAAACAACTTCAGCTCCACCACTTTCAACAACATCCGAACTACTTAAACCTCCTCGGAATTTAAATTCAACTTCGCTCCTTCGACAGCCCCCTCATTCTCTGATTTTCAAAACTTGGATGCACAAAAGCTCCGTAATACGAAACCACTGTGGCAAATACAGATCAGCCACAACACGAACAACTCAAGAGAATGACGGAATTGTGGTACTTATTCAACTCAATTATTACTGTCTGAAACCTGGGATTCCAAAAATTAATGTTAAATCTAAGTCAAAAATTTTCAAACTCATTAACACAATTGCACCTTGTCCAACCTCAATGTTGATTGATGAGATGTAATTCCCAATTTCAATTGCAATTGTTTTTGCTTTAAAAAATGCTTGTCCTTTAAAAATTTATACTTCATTTATCCATTCAAAATCTGCCACTCTTCCCAAACATGTCCTAATCGCTCAAACAAATTATCTCATTACAAAATGTATACTCGCAAAGAAGCTGATAAGTAAGTAAGGCTTGATTAGCGTTAGGAGAAAGGATCAAATTTTACTGGTGGTTGGTTTCCATGTTTTATCTACTACTAACCACGGAAAAAATGGTCTCAAGGCATGTCCATGCATTGCTTAAAAAAACAAACATGAATGCTAAAGTCACCCACCGGTCACATGATAAGACCTCTGGAAGGAGTGTCCTCGAAAAACTGCAAAATTGTACAATAAATGGCGGCACAAAATAATAAAAAGCCAGCAACACTTCAACCGCGGGCCAAAAATTTTAACAAAACAACTTCAGCTCCACCACTTTCAACAACATCCGAACTACTTAAACCTCCTCGGAATTTAAATTCAACTTCGCTCCCTCGACAGCCTCCTCATTCTCTGATTTGCAAAATTTGGATGCACAAAAGCTCCGTAAAACGAAACCACTGTGGCAAATACAGATCAGCCACAACACGAACAACAAGAGAATGATGGAATTGTGGTACTTATTCAACTCAATTATTACTGTCTGAAACCTGGGATTCCAAAAATTAATGTTAAATCTAAGTCAAAAATTTTCAAACTCATTAACACAATTGCACCTTGTCCAACCTCAATGTTGATTGATGAGATGTAATTCCCAATTTCAATTGCAATTGTTTTTGCTTTAAAAAATGCTTGTCCTTTAAAAATTTATACTTCATTTATCCATTCAAAATCTGCCACTCTTCCCAAACATGTCCTAATCGCTCAAACAAATTATCTCATTACAAAATGTATACTCGCAAAGAAGCTGATAAGTAAGTAAGGCTTGATTAGCGTTAGGAGAAAGGATCAAATTTTACTGGTGGTTGGTTTCCATGTTTTATCTACTACTAACCACGGAAAAAATGGTCTCAAGGCATGTCCATGCATTGCTTAAAAAAACAAACATGAATGCTAAAGTCACCCACCGGTCACATGATAAGACCTCTGGAAGGAGTGTCCTCGAAAAACTGCAAAATTGTACAATAAATGGCGGCACAAAATAATAAAAAGCCAGCAACACTTCAACCGCGGGCCAAAAATTTTAACAAAACAACTTCAGCTCCACCACTTTCAACAACATCCGAACTACTTAAACCTCCTCGGAATTTAAATTCAACTTCGCTCCCTCGACAGCCTCCTCATTCTCTGATTTGCAAAATTTGGATGCACAAAAGCTCCGTAAAACGAAACCACTGTGGCAAATACAGATCAGCCACAACACGAACAACAAGAGAATGACGGAATTGTGGTACTTATTCAACTCAATTATTACTGTCTGAAACCTGGGATTCCAAAAATTAATGTTAAATCTAAGTCAAAAAATTTCAAACTCATTAACACAATTGCACCTTGTCCAACCTCAATGTTGATTGATGAGATGTAATTCCCAATTTCAATTGCAATTGTTTTTGCTTTAAAAAATGCTTGTCCTTTAAAAATTTATACTTTATTTATCCATTCAAAATCTGTGCCACTCTTCCCAAACATGTCCTAATCGCTCAAACAAATTATCTCATTACAATATGTATACTCGCAAAGAAGCTGATAAGTAAGTAAGGCTTGATTAGCGTTAGGAGAAAGGGTCAAATTTTACTGGTGGTTGGTTTCCTTGTTTTATCTACTACTAACCACGGAAAAAATGGTCTCAAGGTATGTCCATGCATTGCTTAAAAAAACAAACATGAATGCTAAAGTCACCCACCGGTCACATGATAAGACCTCTGGAAGGAGTGTCCTCGAAAAACTGCAAAATTGTACAATAAATGGCGGCACAAAATAATAAAAAGCCAGCAACACTTCAACCGCGGGCCAAAAATTTTAACAAAACAACTTCAGCTCCACCACTTTCAACAACATCCGAACTACTTAAACCTCCTCGGAATTTAAATTCAACTTCGCTCCCTCGAGAGCCTCCTCATTCTCTGATTTGCAAAATTTGGATGCACAAAAGCTCCGTAAAACGAAACCACTGTGGCAAATACAGATCAGCAACAACACGAACAACTCAAGAGAATGACGGAATTGTGGTACTTATTCAACTCAATTATTACTGTCTGAAACCTGGGATTCCAAAAATTAATGTTAAATCTAAGTCAAAAATTTTGAAACTCATTAACACAATTGCACCTTGTCCAACCTCAATGTTGATTGATGAGATGTAATTCCCAATTTCAATTGCAATTGTTTTTGCTTTAAAAAATGTTTGTCCTTTAAAAATTTATACTTCATTTATCCATTCAAAATCTGTGCCACTCTTCCCAAACATGTCCTAATCGCTCAAACAAATTATCTCATTACAATATGTATACTCGCAAAGAAGCTGATAAGTAAGTAAGGCTTGATTAGCGTTAGGAGAACGGGTCAAATTTTACTGGTGGTTGGTTTCCTTGTTTTATCTACTACTAACCACGGAAAAAATGGTCTCAAGGCATGTCCATGAATTGCTTAAAAAAACAAACATGAATGCTAAAGTCACCCACCGGTCACATGATAAGACCTCTGGAAGGAGTGTCATCGAAAAACTGCAAAATTGTACAATAAATGGCGGCACAAAATAATAAAAAGCCAGCAACACTTCAACCGCGGGCCAAAAATTTTAACAAAACAAATTCAGCTCCACCACTTTCAACAACATCCGAACTACTTAAACCTCCTCGGAATTTAAATTCAACTTCGCTCCCTCGACAGCCTCCTCATTCTCTGATTTGCAAAATTTGGATGCACAAAAGCTCCGTAAAACGAAACCACTGTGGCAAATACAGATCAGCCAAAACACGAACAACTCAAGAGAATGACGGAATTGTGGTACTTATTCAACTCAATTATTACTGTCTGAACCCACCACTACCCAAGAACTGGTATTCGGCACAGTGTCACCCATTGATCCTAGAACCCACCGATACAGAAAACATTCATTCGAAGACGAGTAATTTGATTAGAAGTAGGAAAGAGATGTCAACCTGGGATTCTAAAAACTAATGTTAAATCTAAGTCAAAAATTTTCAAACTCATTAACACAATCGCACCTTGTCCAACCTCAATGTTAATTGATGAGATGTAATTCCCAATTTCAATTGCAATTGTTTTTCCTTTAAAAATGCTTGTCCTTTAAAAAATGATACTTCATTTATCCATTCAAAATCTGTGCCACTCTTCTCAAACATGTCTTAATCGCTCAAACAAATTATCTCACTACAATATGTATACTCGCAAAGAAGCTGATAAGTAAGTAAGGCTTGGTTCCACGTAGTTCAGCAGGAGTTTGTTCTTGAATTTGATGCCAAACCGTTAAATAGAGACAAGCGTGAACAAGGATCACAAAGGTTTGACAAAAAATGTTTAATTGAATGAGAAAGCTGACAATATAATTTTTTACCATTTGTCGGTCACGTTAATACTGGATAACAAATTAAACTCCAATAAAAACTGACGAAATGTTTTTCTGTTTATGAGAATAAATATTTGTTCCGACCCCCACTTTAGTGGGGAGGGAGGAACTATATACTCAACTGGGTTTTTTTTGTTCAGTCAATTTTGGGCGATCCAAATATTCATCGTAGAGAATTGTGAGTGGTATCATTAAAAAGCCCGTCCAGCGTAGAATACGGAATTAGAAAGATTTTTTCGATTTTCGTTTTTTACAGGGAGTTATCAAGGTTTAAAGTTTTGTGAACATTCGACTGTTTTTGTTCCTATTTTCAATTTTTGCTAAAATTTGGCCCAATTTCGCTAATATAATTCAAAATAACTAAAATTTTTAACGGCAAAGTGTTGTTGGTACCGTTAGAGATAGAAGAGCGTTGTTGAATTGTTTGATCGAAGTTTTTTTTGGCTAAAATTTTTGATAAAATTTTCAAAATTCAAACATTTTCATCAAAAACGGCACAAAATAAGCTTTTTTTTGGGTCCACTTTGTTAAAGTTTGCCGTTTGTAGCGACCTAGAAACCTTAACACAGACCCCCTAATCTCAGATAGAGCACTAGTTGCAACTAGGCGCCGTATGAAAGTCTCCTGGAATTAAAACTTTGCCCTTTTTTGCAGATTTAACTCGATAATTATACAAAATGCATCATTGTTTTTATTTAATATTTGAAGAATTCCACTCAACGATTGGTCTAATTCGCAAAAACTTGGAACACTTGGTCGGTTTTCTAGGCGCGCAACAAAATCAGGGAGAGGTTTGATATTAACATGGATTCTTAGAATCAGAGACTTTTTGGTTTTTATTTTGAAGCTGCCTTTTTCAAAATATTTCTCTATTGTTTCTTCAATGTCAATTGCTGTGAACATTTTTAATTCACGGCTCCGTTAATGACAGCTCCAATTTACGTAAATTTGAGACCGAATGTAGATACATTTTGTTTTCAGGGAACCAAAAGGTTTTTTTTGGCTTTGACGAAGAGTTTTAGTAAAATTTAACTGAATTCTTGTCGTTTGCCTTCAATTGTTATTCTTTTCGCAGTCTGATTTTCAAGTTTAATCACTCAAAGATCTTAGTTTCTTCCTCAAGAGGTGCAAGTGAACCTTTTATATTCATTCAGTTGTTACCTAATGTCTCTTATGTTTTTGATTGTGTTTGTTTTATGGAAATTTCTGTGATTTCTTGAACTTATCAATATTTTAAATTGTTTTAAACCACATTTTCCTTATTCTCAGTAAGTACAAGTCAACATTTTCTCCTTGTAGAATACCAATTATTTTTGTGGCCGATCGTTTGAACAGAAGGTTTTCTTGCTTTTGGTACTACGAGTTTTCATACAAATTTTCTGATTTTTTTGCATAATTGCCATTTTTGCAGTTTTTTGTTTCTTTTGTAAATTGTCACATTATTTGACAATCTAACTGAAAAAAAATTATAACATTTGAAACTGAACCTATATTTTGTTTTTATAACATATGGTTTGAAGGGCTGCGACACCGTTCTCTTGCAGAAATTGGTAGAGTTTTTCGTTTTTGCCCTTTATTTGTTGTTAATTTTTGTTGTCATTTGCCAAATATTGTGTAATTAAAGTTCTCAGTGGCCAACTATAGATAAACAAATGAACTTAATAGCTGATATCGGCAAATAGCGTATGGTTGTTTTGACTTCCGAATTAAATTTCTAAAAAAAATAATAGTATTCTTTAACTTATCCCTTTTTTTCTGGTTTGCGTTTTTTCTTATTCTACTATGTTGTATCATTTTCGTAAATTAGCCTCATTATTTAGAGCTCTTTTAAATGTTTTGTTCAATCAAACAATAATTTTCTGTTATTTAAACGCTTTAATTGATGTCTTCAGGGCTTAGACAATTTGTTTCAGAAGAATTTTGTGAAGTTTAGATGCTTTTCAGTTTTTGTGGTTTTTTGTTGTCATTTTGTGATAGTCGTTTTACAAAAAGACGTTATGATGATCAAAGGAGACGCAAATGAAGATGTTATATTCTCGCGGTCATTATCTTAAAATTTAATGGCTTCAAAACTGTGGTTTCGTAAAGTTGTTTGTGAAACTTATTAGTTCAGCTTGTTATGTTATTTTTTAGTCTTATGATTTAGTCTCTTTAAAAACAGTCGCAATCAGTTTTACGAGTAGTTTCAAGGCAAACTCTCTACTCTTTTAGTCGAACTCTTTTGTTGGCTATGTGTTTTGAAAATATTTGTTTTCAATAAAAAAAGAGATAGATATACAATTCACATTATTTATCTATTGAAATACAATTTGCTCTTCATAACGGTACTATTTTCCTCAAATGGTCTTTCTTCTTGGAGCAATCAATTTCCATGAAACCAAATTTTGTGATTTTTGCATATTTGCCCCTTTTTTGTAGGTTTTGTTTTCTTTTCACAGTATCACAAAAATTTACAAATGTTGTCACCAGCAAAAAATGCAAACGAAGATTTTTATTGTTTTTAGTGATCAGCTTAATATTTAATTGATTGGGGAGACATTGTTTTCGTGCATAATTTTATGTGCAAATTTTTCGTTTTTGCCTGTGTTTGTCGTTCTTTTTGTAGTCGAATGACATATCCTGGATAATGAAAGGCCTCAGTCGCTCTCTATTGAGGTATAAAAGACTCTCTCAATGATTTCTTTTGATGCCTTTTGTTTCTAAATAGTTCGAATTTAATTCTTTTGTTTAAAAAAACAAGGTTTTAATAAACGCATTGAGGAAAAATCCCTTATTTTGTTCCAAAAATGTACCGGTTAATCTTCTTAGTATAAATTTTATGTGATGCCATTTTTATTTGGTTATTAGTGGTTTTCAAAAATTGGACAAGGAATTTTGGTCGTAATTAATATTTGTAACTAATTGATTTTTATTGTCATCTTTTCTGGTAGTCATATTATGGTAGCCACAGGTCTCATAGGCCCTCTAGAGTAAATTATTTTATTCTTTTAGTTGTTTATTGAACGTTATGTTGATACGTTAATTTTTTTTATCTCATTTAGTAGACAATTGAGTGAAAAATGTAGATGTGCGGGGTCGGAACTTAATGTGCGAACGCACATTACCGAGCATCCTTGTCCTGTCTCAACTCAAATATTAGTGGGCTACGAATTGTTTTGAGTAAAATGCAAGCCATTTGGAATCAGAAAATTATCCCAATTACAAGTTAGATTACAAACGTTTTCTTCAGATACTTGTTACCACAAATATGAAATTCTTCTTAAAACGGTATCATCAATGAAAGATGAACTCCTGTCAGAATTTATAGCATTTGTTGAATGTGTCTGTTTTTACAGAAAAAAACAAGCATCATCCGTTGACTGCTTGTAAATACATTGGAACAAATTTCTTTGTCAATGAGTTTTGCAAGTAACAATCAGTAGATCGAAGGGAAAAATTCATGTTGTTTCGCCATAGGCGGTCCAAAATGCAGCGATCTTTGATATTTGTTGCAGTTTGTAAGATAGAAGTTATATATTTGAACCTTAAAAAACATTGAAAAGTTACTCCCAACAAAGGAAACAACTGTACAAGTATCCTCGGTTGGATAATAATTATCTACAATTTTTTCGACAATAATCCCAATTTGGCAAATGCGTTACGACATTTAAAGACAAGGTAAAAGGAATTGATTCAACTGTTTTTGAACCATTTGAATTTCATTAGCATCTGAACTTTTTGCACCTTGAGTGTAAGTCGAATACATTTCCACAAAATAACTTGCAGAAAACAAATGCTTCTTCTGCGGTCAATGAATTTGATGAACGGCAGACAAATTATTTAGCGGATTTAGCCTTCGAGGTAAACGAGACCTGTTAGAGGACGGAATATTGGACATAAGTATTAATGAACATTGAAAAAAATAACGTTTAGGAAACTTAAATTTAGCTTTGCCTTTGATAAACAATAATTTTTGGTTTAAACGATCTACGCGAAAAATACAAATTCACTTATGCGAAAAATACAAAATATCATGCAACAAATATGAACTTATGTAACTTGCAATTTGTCCAGCGTTCTCAACTTATTCAACGAATTGAACTAATACAGCGCTATCACTCAAGTTGCTCATAATTTAACAGCTATGTTTGGAGAAAGCTTTCTTCAAAATTATTTCACATTTTTAATAAAAATAAAATTTAGCGTTTTTTTTTCGAACATATAAAATTTGAAATAAAATAAAAGAGTAAAGTTATGCGAAAAAAATCAAAAGCACAAGTGCTAAGAGAGCTGCTCCGCCACTTGATGCCCTCCACGCCTTACCTGTTTATCTTGTTTTTGAGGACGAAAACTTTAAAGGGTCAGACGAGAGAGAGAGGACTTGATTAATGGCTTAATACTCGACTAAGAGAAACAAAAATGCCATAGAATACTTCACATGAACTAATCCAGCGCTATCACTCAAGTTGCTAATAATTTAACAGTTATGTTTGGAGAAAACTTTCTTCAAAAATTATTTCACATTTTTAATGAATAAAAATTAGCGTTTTTTTCGAACATATTTAATTTGAACTAAAATTAAAGAGTAAAGTTATGCGAAAAGAATCAACAGCAAAAGTACTAAGATAGCTGCTCCGCCACTTAATGCCCTCCACGCTTTACCTGTTTATCTTGTTTTTGATTTTGTAAAACAAGAACAGAGCAAATAAAAAGAACAAACATTACACAAAAAAATTGTCATAAAAAAGTAAAGCGAATTTAAAAATGAACGACTAAAAAATGCTGACGGCGGCTATTAATAAATCTTAAAAAACATGACAGCTAACGTCAGGCGAATAACTTTCAAACAGCCGTCGAGTGGTTGGCTTCGATAGTAACCAGCTGGGGCTTAGGGATGCAAAAATTAGGTGGGGTGGGGTGAGCGGAATGGGGGTGGGTAGTCAAGCGGAAGGGTTGAGAGGGATCGACAAGAGGGGGTCCAATTCACCAGGTGGAGGAAGGTAGTACGATTTCATCGGTCAATAAAACTTCGCGGCAGAGTACTTAGTTTGAAATATTGAACTTTGACATAAAAGTCTTTTGTAAAGGTCTAATGTAAAAGACTTAAAAGTCTCGGAAGAAGTTGAAGTCTAATGTTTTTGACCTACACTTAGTGTCCTAATTTAGACACTAAGTGTATGTCAAATTTAGACACTAAGTGTAGGTCTAAATGACAATTAAATTAATCCGATATAAATAACAGGCTGCTTCGCTATCGGAGACGATTGGTTTACTTCAACTGTATATATTTAAGAACAAATCTTTTTGTTCATTTTCTCCAAAATTGTACTACTAACTTGAAATTCAACTTTTTGTACTCTAAATAACTTTTGGTTCTCTAAATACGTGGGAACAAAATCTTAGTCCCATCGGTCCTCGTGCGCAGCAAAAAAGCCCTCAGACGAGTAAGCTTTTGTTCTAACATAATCTTAATGCCCTCCGGGCGTTACCTGATTATCCCTTTTTGAGGACAAAAAGTCAAATGGGAAGGACGAAAAACCGGACAGGCGAATAATTGCACAATACTACAGGGATAAAATTGCTACAGTTTGAGAGCAATTAATAAACAATAAATAGACGCAGTTGTTTGTAGGAAACTATCGAAACGGTAAACATAGTCGAACCAAAACGCAATGCTACCTACCGCAACCATTGATTATAATTGACTATGAAGAATTTGAAAACTTTTTTCATTAGATGTTACAGAATTTTCGTCATTGTTAAGATACGGTTTAATTAGGTACTTTTAGCTGAGCGACTCCTCAATGATAAGACAAATAACGCGACAAGCACTTGGTAGCTGCCCTAAGATTTGAAATCATACCAGAAACAAATTGTGTAACAGGACTCTTGTCTCTACCATTACATGGCCAACGTCCGAAAAGGAAAATTTCAATAAATTTTGCGTTTCGTGGAAACGCAAACATTTTGAGCATGTATATAGCCCAAAGCTTATCGTCCGAATTTTTTCAGTGATAACTTGAGACCAAACTCAAAGATCGAAGACCATTGTGAATAGTGCTGTAGGTATTTGAAAAACCGCCAATTATTTTCTTGATCGACAATTAGTATCGAGAGGGAAATTTCTGAAAATAACAAACAAGGAGGCTCGGTCATCTGCATAGGCACAATGTTCCAACACCGCTCATTCATATTCTTGACTAAATTGGCTACCAAATGATGAAGAGAATGAAAACTTTCAAAAAGATACAAGATACATATCGTTCAAAAAACCATTAATGGAAAACAATAATGCCACGCTAGAGATCCGATGAACCTTGTTGTTAACAGGACTACTAGCAAAGACAATAAAAAAAATCAAATGCCAAACATTAATAACGAAAGAAATCGACGTCTATTAAAAAAATAACCAAAGCAAACTCGCATCAGATAAAACCTAAACAAGAGAAATTAACCTACACTTCAACAGCAAAGATATGGGACCTGTCCTCAATCCCAATGGGTAACAGGTCGACAAAAACGATCAAAACGATTTATTTTTAAAAACGTTTCCATTTTTGAAAAACAATAAACTTAAAAGTGATCTTTAAAATTAGATATTAACTGAAATCACTAAAATGTTCATTTATTTGTCCATAGGAAGCAATTGAGACCTGTCATTATCCAGTGTACTTCATACGACTACAAGAAGAAGGACAAGTACAGGCAAAACCAAAAATTTCAATTAAACTTTGAGCAAAAATGGCAGTAGAGCCGCTAGCCATAAACTTGTCACTAAGAGCATTAAAAAAGCTCAATATTTCAGAGCCAATGGGACCATTAACGTTACATTTTAATAAGAAGACAAAAGTTCTTCGAAATATAGGAATATATAAAATTCTCAAACATTTTATGACATCTCGTAGTAACAAAGCCGAGAAACAAATGCTTGAAAATAAAAGCGGAATAAAGACTAGATTATAGATCACTGCAAACGGTTTATGACCTGTCTTTACAAAAACTAGGCAAAAAATTGACAGAATATGAAATTGCGAAGCTCAAAAATCCGAAAATATTTTTGAAAAGTCATAACAGACATAAGATTTCAACAAAAAGAGATGAATTAACTTTCAACACCTCAAAAAACAAATTGGGCCTGATATCAATGGGACTAATTCACGAGACTACAAAAAAAACAAATACAGGCAGAAGCCAAAACTTCCCAAACAATTTTACGACACCGAAGTGTTCACGGCATTTTTAAGTTTAAAATGTTATCTGCAAGAACTGTAAATCATCAAATGTATCTCATCCGAACATCAAAGGACCTTCCCTATAAAAGGACTGCGTAGAAATGATAACAAACAAAAACCCAAAAATTAAACAGTTTAGAAATCTCGAAAAATTTTATGAAAATTAATGGGCAAACCATCAGTCAAAAAAATTATAACGAACAGAGAAAATAATGTCTGAATCAACAAGAGTAGTTGAGACTTCTTCTTAGTGAGATTGAGTAATATGGTGACAAAAGGAGGGCAGAAAGAAGACGGTTGAATTTTTTTAAAAAGAAAAGCCAATTTGAAAGTCATAAACACTTATAAATTGAAATCTTCAATTACGATCCATCATTGAGATCTATCATTATCGGGAATATATCGAACAACAACAAAAGGAAAGACCAATACCGGCATTTTTTATTGTTTTTAAAAACCACTTAAATGTGCTAAAGAACGGTGTCTCAGCCTAAAAGCATAAACTAATCAACAAAAACAAATAGCATTTTCCGATACGCCTTTTTTCATTACTATAAATTTTTTAGCTATGATTTCCTTCAATTGGACCTGTCAATATTGTGGTAATTCAAGTAGGCAAAAAATAAAACTATAAAATGTGCATTTATGCTCAAAAATTGAAAAAAAAAACAAGTATTATCAAAACCAAGAAACCATCAATTAAATACAAAACCGGTGCAGACATTAATATATAACTCACAGAAAATAGGTTCAGGCCTATTTTTACTGAGACTACGCCAGAACAAATCTGATAAAAGTCATTAGAGACATTTGATAACAACTGAAAGCAGTGTCTAGGTTCATTTATTTCTCATGAAAAGGCCGTTGGAATTTTGATTGGGGTGACTAAGTCATTGGACTACAAAAGGTATAACAATGAAAGCAAACAATTAAAATTCCAAAAAATTTTACGAAAACAATTGGTCAGCCATGAAAAACCAGGAGCTTAACTCTGAAAACGTAATATATGTTCCTTAGGCCTCATTTTTTAAAATAGTGTCTGTCAGTTATTGAGACGTGAAAATTTGAAATTCTTGTCAGAAATTTACATATAATCTATAAATGCGGAAATGTTTTTAAAAAGCCGGGCCCCATTAAATTCTGAAAACTATTTACCGTAAGGATCCATGGTGAGATCAAGATCAACCCTGATGTTGTTGCGCGTTCAAGAAAACTCAATTGCTCAAATGGTGGCGAAAATGTATTTAAAATAACTATGTATAGAGTTTTTTAAATTTGCAAAAACTGGCAGAATTATAATTCCAGAATACTTTTAAAGCCAGAGGGAGTACGACTAGCAATTTTTGAGCACACGAAGAGCACACAGCAAATATAAAGACATTGGGCTAAAAAACAAATTTGGTCCCTTTTTAGACAAGTTCTAGCCAAAAAAACTTGAATCAAACAAATCAGCAACCCTCCTCAATCTTTTACGATAAATTCAATAAAACTACCTTTAACAATTTTTAGTATTTTAGCAAAAATGACGGAAAATTTGGTCAAAAATACGGAAAATGTGAATAAAAACAACGGAATATCGTCTACTATTCAGAAGACTTCAAACCTCGATAACTCCCTGTAAAAAAACAAAAATCAAACTTTTAAATTCCATATTCTACGCTGGACGGACATTCTAATGATACCACTCACAACGTGCGAAAGGGGTAATTTTGAAGCAAACTTGAACTAAATTGGCTTAGTGTAACTAGTTTCCACACACACACACACACACACACACTAATACCGACATCACAATAACTCTTGTTTACACTACCTTTTATGAAGTACGAACTTATACATGTGGAGAATGTTTTTATGTCAAGTTTGGTCAGTTTAACAAATAAGTTTACCACTTCTAACGAAGGATGTCTAAACAAGCATCTATTTTTCCGTTACGTTTCTACGGAAGAATAGCTCTAGCTGCTGCTTCCAGCAACCCATGCACTTGTATGTAATGCTTCTTTAAAGTTCCTTTCGATTGAAAAGTTGACAAGCAGTGAAGACAGTTGAAAGATATCTTCTGTGGCAAGTGTTTCGATTCTATATGTCGCTTAACAGTTCCCGATTGTGAATATCTGTAATCGCAAAATGTACACATGTATTCCTTTTGGTTAGAATCAGAGAATGTTACAGTACGCATTAGAGACGAAGCATCTGGTTTCGGTGACAAAATAGTATTTTGACTCATTAGGGTTTGCGCTGAAAGTGAAATTCTGGATTTTTTCGGAAGTTGCGCTGGCGCAGCTTTCAGATTTCGTTTAGAAGTAATTTGCCATTGATTTCTCACCAATTTCCTTTCATGCGATGGCATTGTCTCTTCAAATATTTCATTACTAACGCAAATCTCCCCAATCTTTGATTCTTCATCAAAAACTGTCAAAAGCTTAATTTCCTCATCGAACAAGTTCATGTAACTCTCAATGAGATCTGCATTAATATTGACTTTAAGCAGTAAGGCGTTGTTGTTAGAATTGGCCATCATTTAACCTTAGAAAACTAGAAACCTATTATGTAAATAGCAATTTGTAACCATGAACTGAGAACATGAACTTAAACCTTGTTTCTCAAACCTTTTGTAGAAATAACCTTTCCATTGTGAAGAACTTTGTACAGTATATCCTTTCACCCTCTGACAAAGATTTATGCGAGATCAAATATAGCCCGTAATTTAAAGGCTATCAATCCTTGAAACCTCGTGTCACACTCAGAATTAAGGCCGGGCTAGAAAATGAAATTGGATAAACTTTTTTTAATTCTGACATTTAAGATGAAAGCATTAATTTTTGCAAATTGCTGATCTGTCAGTTTGAAGCATAAGGAAATTTACAAGCACTGTGGATATGGAATACTCACGACCATGACAGGCTAGAGGCCAGGTCAGGATATTATTTTGAGACGACTTTCAGTTCAGTTTGGGCGGAAAAAATAGAGTTCTTTTTTCCAAGCCCTGATCTGGGCGATTCTTTATCTATATTACTCAGAAGTGTAAGAGACATCATTTAGATTCCAGTTTGAAAATTGGCCAGTTTGAGTATTGCGGTTGGAATTCGATTTTGAACTTGAGTAGCTCTTTCAGAGGCAGACCTTCGGCATCCTCCTTTGGCCACTTCTGGTTGATAAGATTTAGCACAATTAGGTTGTTGGAACTGATTTTGAACATCAGTTCAGTATCATGCGGAACAATTGACGCGCCCTAAACAGTCATTCATAGAGTGGTTATTACCTAATACTCGGTAAGCGTAATTTGATAACTGTGGTTAACTCAACGTGATGTCTCAACGATTGGTGGCTCACTCAGACTTCGATTTTTTCTCTTCTAGTTTTCAAGGAGCACTAAAAGAATTTCACTGAGTATTGTGCAAACTATTGAAATACGCGAACGCATCAATTTAGTACACCTTTGCACAAATAACCAAGTTAAGACAAATTAAAATTTTTAAGATAAGCTAAATTTCAGACGAGTTACAACTGCTCTGAGTCCTATTCACCATACACTCGCTATGGTGAATGATAGGCTAAAAATTGATGATGTTAGTCACTTAAAAGGAACTGAAACACACTCTGATATCGGCCAGGAGAGTCTTAGCATCTGAGAAGCTCTCTGCAGCTTGTTGTAGCACCATGTGAGGTTGAGTAGCAGCCACGGCCGTATGACCCGTCACAGCGGCACAGAACATCTCATAGCTTGGAAAGAAATCAGCGTCCAGGGCAATGGGAGCTATCCTGCGCTCGAAACGGAGCTTTTCATTGTCGAAACACTTTTCCTCCACTACCTATAAAGTTGAAGTTATAGAAATAGCAACACATCATTCTGTTTAACTCATTGAGCGAAATAAGTATCTGAATGACGGGTCAAACAAATTAGTCGGTCAAACAAAACGCCGAATTTCTTCCCATAGAATTCATTTATATTAAAGAAAATTAATTTGAGCCGCTTACAGTCGGTAATTTATATCGCGCTAAGCTCAAGAATTCGAGGTTGAAAAAGTTCTGTACATTTAAGCAGAGAAAATAACAATTACATAAGATTTTCGGATCCTATTCATCTGTTGATTCTTATTTCAGTTTTCTTTTTAATCCGTCATAGGTCATTGAAGTCTTCTACTACTAATACTACAAAAACTTAGACAAACGAAGAGAACCCCAACCACTAAAATTGAAAAATGACCACCAAAAGTCGGACAAAGTGTTCATTCAAAAAGCGGTAGGGGTTCAACAATTTTTTTGTAAAATTGGAATTAAATTGTAAAGTTAAACTAGTTCGAAAAAAGAATTCGAGCAAAATATCGAAATTTTATCGGTCCTCGTAGCTTCGAACAACGTCAAAAAACTGGCAATATTATTTGAAATCCATTTTCAAACTTTCATCAGGAAGTGTCTTTTTTTTAAGCGAAATGGTAATCGTAATTAAAAAAAAAACTAGCTCTTCACACCCTGAAATTGTCTCCTCAGCGTTTTTGGTGAATCGCATACTTAGAGACTAGTAACAAAAACCGACAAATGTCAGAAGAATTGCTCTTGAACGACAGGCGAGGCAATTTATATCATGGTCATTAGTCTAATCAATTTTTCTTTATGTATGCAAAAAACTTTGGCCTCACCGGGATTCGAACCACTAACCTCTCGATCCATGTCCACCCGCAATAACCACTGCGCTACGAGTTATAAAATTTTGCTATGCTGCAACCGATTTTATATTAGCAACTTCGGAGCACTAGAGATCGCTCAAAAACGATGAACGAAAGCATGAAAAAGTCACTTGAGAAGTAAAAGAAAATTCTAGAAGAAAAGCGCAAAATTGTCAAGCAAAAAATTTGCATAAAAAAAGACACACACGTTTACAATAATTGCTATGAAATTCCTTCAAGAGCAATTAAACACTCTAAGATAACTGCTTGGCAACTTAAAGACCTGGGTCATTATCAGTGTCCCGTTTCTCGAGACCAAAATTTTGTTGGTCAGACAAAAAATCGGCAGGGCAGAAAATCCTTTTCAACAATTTCTCATAGAAAGAGCTAATTAATATAATTGCCCTTAATAAGGTTTGCTGTAAAACAAAAAAAACGGTTAATTACATTTAAATCATTACTATAGTATTTGTTATTACTGCAACATTCTTTTTCAAAACAGCGGAACATATATAACATAACAGACTAACGTCGGGCGAACTGCTCTCAAGCGAGCGGCTGGCTTCGTCAGTAGCCAGCCACGGTTTAGTGAAGCTAATTTAGCTTAATTGAGGGGGGCGTGAGGTGACGGGGGCACCGGGGCGCTGATAAGGGGCGTGGGGGTAGCAAATGGCAGGGGACGGTTTCTGGTTGTACGGGGCCCTTAAGGCCTGAACGATTTGAAGGGTGAGGATGAGGGTGAAGTGAGAGGGCGGCTGATGTGGGGGGTGTTGTGGGGGGATGGGGGTCAATCTTAAAGAACCGTCCTTCACACCATAAGTATCAAAAACAGGTTGTGAACCGCATACTTGGAGACTAGTGAGCTGAAAGGCTCTAAGAGCACCTTACTGCCCGCTACTTGTTTATCCCGCTTTTGAGGACAAAAAGTCAAAAGGGTGAGACGAAAAATCGGTCAAGCGAAAAATCACATAAGAAAGACCGACAGAACTAATATAATTGCTAAACGTCGTTTGAGAGCAATTAATAATGTCAATTTCTCACTTTTTCTTTATGCATCGTAGCTAAAAAAGAGAACATAATTTTGTAGACCTTAGAGCCTACTTTTGATTTTTATAGAAAAATACAAATCATCGCGTGGACAAGTGGAGTTCTTCAGAAAATTTGAACGAAGAGATTGAAAGGAAAAAAACAAAAGGTTTGGAGGGCGCGGGGGTAATTAAAAAGTTTGTTGTGACAAAACAGTTGATACATTACCTTTAAAATTAAAAAATATATCTTGTATCATACAAATTTGATGAAAAACAAAGCCCAATGTAAACTTTGTTAACGTTATAAATGAACAAACAAATAGACAACAAAAAGAAAACACTTCTTTTTTTACTTTTCACGGATTTTCTCTCTTACCTTAAGTTACTAACAAAGTTTCCAAATTCTCAAAGCGTTTTTTGATAAAACCAAAACAGAAAAATGCTATAACACTTGGAACTGGAAAAATTATTAGCAAAGTTTGCTACACGTTTTTTCTAAACTTTCTTTTCTCCATTTTTTCTTTGATATACTTAGCTATCAATTTTTTTGAAAAAATAGTACCCTTTTGTTGTTCTCACAGTTTTATTTGCCAGAATCTGAAAACAACAGAATAATTTTCATACTCCGGAGGTACACAAAAACTATAACAATTTTTCAAGAGAGCGCGGAAAAGACAAAACGAAACTGAAATGATTCAATGACCTTTTTGCAGGTTTTTTTGGCTAAAACTTTTCGTGAAGTACAATTTTGTTCTCTTTATTACCGCAAAACACTTTCCAGAAGTATGTCTTCCGTAATATAAAGGGCTCCACGTTAGTGCTGATTGAAGTGATCACACAGAATCTTTGTAACAAATTTAAAAAAAATTGAGAAAAAGAGAAAATTTGATGTCTTTCAACTCTGCTCCAAATTTCATAAATGACTTTCTCCAATTGATCCAAAAATGAGTGCAACGTGAAAAATTTTCATAATGACCGAGCTGTTCACGACTCTCAGCACGGAATTCAGGGTTTCGAACCCCACCCTTCTCGGAAGTTTTTGCGAAAAAGCCACCAAATTTCATAAAAATAGCCGAGAAAACTTCGTAGATCCTCAGCCTAAAGAATAAAAAAAAAGTTTCTTTTTTTTTCATTAAATGTTGTGATGTTATATTTTTATTAAGAATCTATATAACATTTGCTGCTTCTATTAGCTGCTCTCAGATAACCTTCAATTAGAATGGCACACTCTATTGACATTATTTCTTTCAATTAAAGTTAAGTAAAGTCATTCTGATAGTGGTAAAGTCATTTATAAGAATGAGGTAAGTCACGGTTGACCAAAAACTTGATCAAGCAAATGAACAAAACATTCACTCCACTGTGAAAAGTGACGTCACACACGGAGTTCAGTCCAAATTGAATGAATGAATCAACAAAAAGCAGATTTGAAACGATTGCCGTCATATGGTCGTAACAAATCCTTGACGATGAAAACAAAACAGAAGTAGTCCTTACACAATTCAAAGAATGTTTACTGACCAAAGAAAAAATAGTACCTAAAGTGAGCTATGAATGGATTGCGAAAAGCATTTCGAAAACGAACCAGATAAAAAAAGATCGAAACAAAACAGCAAAAATGAATGTCACAATGCCACATGTGAACAAAAAACAACTAGCAACAAAGCGAATTTTCAAACCTTCATTTTTTCACTCTAATTTAAAACTAGAGCGAAAAACTTTCAAGCCACAGAACGCATTGCTTTTTGGCTCCACTTCATGTTTCGGCGTGACAAAAATCATGACTTCAGTTTGATTCCGAAAATCATGAAAATGTGCGAACAGATCTTAAAAAACCTTTGAATTGTAAAAAAAAACATAACCGACTAACGTCGGGCGAACTGCTCTCAAACGACCGGCTTGCTTCGTCAACAGCTAGCCGCAGTTTAGTGTCCTCAGGGCGCTACCTCTTTATCCCGTTTCTGAATACGAAAGTCAGAGTCAGACGAAAAATCGGCCAAGCGAAAAATCGCGTAAAAAGACAAACAGGATTAATATATTTGCTACAAATTGCTTTTGAGAGCAATTAACAATGGTTTCCTTAAATTGCCTGTTAGATCCTTTATGATAAAAAAAAATCAAAGTATAACTCATTGATAATGAGGATCAGAGATGGTGACATTACGCCACATAACAGCAGCTGAAGAGCGGAATGAACAAAAAGAGAGAGAGAGAGAGATAAAACGTGAACGAGAAAGAGGAGGAAAGGAACCTCAACCAAAAGAGAGAGAAGGAGACAGGAAAATCTTCCATTATTGGATTCGACACTGCAACTTCTAGTTTTCTAACCCTCTAATAAATAAATCATATAGAAAAAAACTGAAAAATGCAAAATTAAAAAGTTTTGAACTCCGCAATGAAAAAACAAAACCATTTTTGTCTCGAACGTTTTGTCAAGTAACCCATCTCCGAGACTTGAAAAGTTTCGTTGGACAGTAATGGTCGTTAAACTCAGAAGAGGACAAAAAATATTGAAAAAATTTGGAAAAAATTGCTAATTTTAATAAAAACCTTGCTAAAAATCAGAACATATCTAAAGAACCATTTCATTGTCTCAAGAAACTATCTAGTATCCCTGTTTGAAGCCTGAAATAGTTTCACTGGCTAATAAAGATCCAAACGCTTGGAACATAAAAATTTTCCAAAAATTTGAAAAGTTTACTACTTCAAATCTAAAAGTATTAAGTTTTTAAGTAATGCTAAAACTGGAGTCATAAAAATGTTGATCACAATCCCATTAACTCTAGAAACTATGCAGCAGCTTATTATCAAACCTTGGAGGAGGTCCCAGGGCCTCTGTTGCCGGAAAAAAATTCAAAAACATGAAAAAAATGCAAATATTTTAAAAATTTGCTTAAATTCGTGATATCAAAATCAACATTCAATTACATCTGTAAACTAAACAGTAACATATAATCAAACCCTTGAGGCTAGAGAAACTTAAAAAATGACAAAAAATTTCAAAAAACTTCAAAAAAATTGCAAGTTTTAAAAAAAAATTGCTGAAACTTGATATTAAAAAATTGAAAATTAATCAATGACCAACAAAAATTTTCAATAACTTACTACCAAACCCTAACAGAGGCTTTTTTGACCCTTGAGGCTCAAAAAATCTCAATAATGACTAAACGTTAAAAAATTGGAAATGGCAAAAAAATATCAAAAATATGCTAAAATTCGTAATGTTCAAATATTTCAAGACATTCCAATTAACACAAAAATGATATTATAATTCAACCTATTTTTAAACCATAAAGGAGGTTTCTTGGCTCTTAAGGCTGAAGAAACTAAAAAACGACTAAAAATTTCAAAAAAAATTGAAAAGCAAGTTTTATCAAAAAAATGTTAAAATTTGCGACATTAAGTTTCAAAATAATTCTGTTACCATTAAAAATTTGTCAGTAACTTATTATCAAACCCCATGGGATGTTTTCTGGTACCTGGGTCTGGAAGGACCAGAATAAGGAAAAAAATAAGGAAACAAAATGCACAATTTGTCAAAAAAAATGCTAAAACTCGTGATGGTAAAATGTTGAAACACTACAGAGCTCAAAAACAAACTCAGGCTCAAAGAGCAGTTAATGCCCGCTGGACGCTACCTGTTCATCCCGTTTTTGAGGACGAAAAGTCAAAAGCGTCAGACAAAAAATCGGTTACTCGTATTAACCGCAAAAATCGCATTAAAAAAGACCGACAGGACTAATATAATTGCTACAAACTTCGTTTGAGAGCAATTAAAAAGTATCTTTGAATTGTAAAAATTCAGGAAAAGGGGCAAAAATAGCTTCGCCGCCATAGTTTAAAAGGTTTCTCTTGCGTATACCCCATCCTAAATTGATGCCTAACCAATTCGCCCAACGTTAGTCGACTTACGTTAAAATAATTGGAAACACAATTGGTTTTTCATCTGGTAATATTATATCAACATGCGGGCTCCGAAATTATCTTTTCAAAAATAAAACAACCGACTAACGTCGGACGAATTGCTCTCGAACGACAGGCGGGCGGCAATTTAATTTAGGGGTGTTTCTTTTTTTGGGTAGAAAAACTTGGTCCTCATAGTGGTTCGACCCCGCGACCTCCCAGATAGCAGTCGGACATCTTAACCGCTAAGCCACAACTTCTATGTACGTCAACCGCTAACAATCAACCTAACTCAATCACCGCTAACAATCACTTTTCTATAAGCAATTTTAGAAAGAGAGCAATTGAAATCAGTTAAAATGAAAAAGTGAAGCGTGAAAAAGTCACTTGAGAAGTCACAAAATGTTCCAGAACGAAAGCTCAAAATAGAAAGCAAAAATTTTGCATAAAAAAGACAAACAGGGTTAAAATAATTGTTTCAAACTCCGTTCAAGAGCAATTAAAAAGTATCTTTGAATTGTTAAAAAACCAAGAAAAGAAGCAATGATAGCTTTGCCGCCATAGTTTAAAAGGTTTCTCTTGCGTATACCCCATTTTAAATTGATGCCTAACCAATTCGCCCAACGTTAGTCGACTTACGTTAAAATAATTGGAAACAATTGGTTTTTCATCTGGTAAAATTATATCAACATGCGGGCTCCGAAATTATCTTTTCAAAAATAAAACAACCGACTAACGTCGGACGAATTGCTCTCGAACGACAGGCGGGCGGCAATTTAATTTAGGGGTGTTTCTTTTTTGGGTAGAAAAACTTGGTCCTCATAGTGGTTCGATCCCGCGACCTCCCAGATAGCAGTCGGACATCTTAACCGCTAAGCCACAACTTCGATGTACCTCAACCGCTAACAATCAACCTAACTCAATCACCGCTAACAATCACTTTTCTATTAGCAATTTTAGAATGAGAGCAATTGAAATCAGTTAAAATGAAAAAGTGAAGCGTGAAAAAGTCACTTGAGAAGTCACAAAATGTTCCAAAACGAAAGCTCAAAATGGAAAGCAAAAATTTTGCATAAAAAAGACAAACAGGGTTAAAATAATTGTTTCAAACTCCGTTCAAGAGCAATTAAAAAGTATCTTTGAATTGTTAAAAAACCAAGAAAAGAAGCAATAATAGCTTCGCCGCCATAGTTTAAAAGGTTTCTCTTGCGTATACCCCATTTTAAATTGATGCCTAACCAATTCGCCCAACGTTAGTCGACTTACGTTAAAATAATTGGAAACAATTGGTTTTTCATCTGGTAAAATTATATCAACATGCGGGCTCCGAAATTATCTTTTCAAAAAAAAACAACCGACTAACGTCGGATGAATTGCTCTCGAACGACAGGCGGGCGGCAATTTAATTTAGGGGTGTTTCTTTTTTTGGGTAGAAAAACTTAGTCCTCATAGTGGCTCGACCCCGCGACCTCCCAGATAGCAGTCGGACATCTTAACCGCTAAGCCACAACTTCTATGTACGTCAACCGCTAACAATCAACCTAACTCAATCACCGCTAACAATCACTTTTCTATAAGCAATTTTAGAAAGAGAGCAATTGAAATCAGTTAAAATGAAAAAGTGAAGCGTGAAAAAGTCACTTGAGAAGTCACAAAATGTTCCAGAACGAAAGCTCAAAATAGAAAGCAAAAATTTTGCATAAAAAAGACAAACAGGGTTAAAATAATTGTTTCAAACTCCGTTCAAGAGCAATTAAAAAGTATCTTTGAATTGTTAAAAAACCAAGAAAAGAAGCAATGATAGCTTTGCCGCCATAGTTTAAAAGGTTTCTCTTGCGTATACCCCATTTTAAATTGATGCCTAACCAATTCGCCCAACGTTAGTCGACTTACGTTAAAATAATTGGAAACAATTGGTTTTTCATCTGGTAAAATTATATCAACATGCGGGCTCCGAAATTATCTTTTCAAAAACAAAACAACCGACTAACGTCGGACGAATTGCTCTCGAACGACAGGCGGGCGGCAATTTAATTTAGGGGTGTTTCTTTTTTGGGTAGAAAAACTTGGTCCTCATAGTGGTTCGATCCCGCGACCTCCCAGATAGCAGTCGGACATCTTAACCGCTAAGCCACAACTTCGATGTACCTCAACCGCTAACAATCAACCTAACTCAATCACCGCTAACAATCACTTTTCTATTAGCAATTTTAGAATGAGAGCAATTGAAATCAGTTAAAATGAAAAAGTGAAGCGTGAAAAAGTCACTTGAGAAGTCACAAAATGTTCCAGAACGAAAGCTCAAAATGGAAAGCAAAAATTTTGCATAAAAAAGACAAACAGGGTTAAAATAATTGTTTCAAACTCCGTTCAAGAGCAATTAAAAAGTATCTTTGAATTGTTAAAAAACCAAGAAAAGAAGCAATAATAGCTTCGCCGCCATAGTTTAAAAGGTTTCTCTTGCGTATACCCCATTTTAAATTGATGCCTAACCAATTCGCCCAACGTTAGTCGACTTACGTTAAAATAAATGGAAACAATTGGTTTTTCATCTGGTAAAATTATATCAACATGCGGGCTCCGAAATTATCTTTTCAAAAAAAAACAACCGACTAACGTCGGATGAATTGCTCTCGAACGACAGGCGGGCGGCAATTTAATTTAGGGGTGTTTCTTTTTTTGGGTAGAAAAACTTAGTCCTCATAGTGGCTCGACCCCGCGACCTCCCAGATAGCAGTCGGACATCTTAACCGCTAAGCCACAGCTTTGATGTACCTCAACCGCTAACAATCAACCTAACTCAATCACCGCTAACAATTACTTCTCTATTAGCAATTTTAGAATGAGAGCAATTGAAATCAGTTGAAATGAAAAAGTGAAGCGTGAAAAAGTCACTTGAGAAGTCACAAAATGTTCTAGAACGAAAGCTCAAAATAAGCAAAAATTTTGCATAAAAAAGACAAACAGGGTTGCAATAATTGTTTCAAACTTCGTTCAAGAGCAATTAAAAAGTATCTTTGAATTGTAAAAAAACCAAGAAAAGAAGCAATAATAGCTTCGCCGCCATAGTTTAAAAGGTTTCTCTAGCGTATACCCCATCCTAAATTAATGCCTAACCAATTCGCCCAATGTTAGTCGATTTAAGTTAAAATAATCGGAAACACAATTGGTTTTTCATCTGGTAAAATTATATCAACATGCGGGCTCCAAAATTTTTTTTTTTAAAATAAAACAACCGACTAACGTCGGATGAATTACTCTCGAACAACAGGCGGGCGGCAATTTAATTTAGGGGTGTATCTTTTTTGGGTAGAAAAACTTGGTCCTCATACTGGTTCGACCCCTCGACCTCCCAGATAGCAGTCAGAAATCTTAACCGCTAAGCCGCAACTTCAATGTAACTCAATCACCTAAAAATCAACCTAACTCAATCACCGCTAACAATCACTTTTCTATTAGCAATTTTAGAATGAGAGCAATTGAAATCAGTTAAAATGAAAAAGTGAAGCGTGAAAAAGTCACTTGAGAAGTCACAAAATGTTCCAGAACGAAAGCTCAAAATGGAAAGCAAAAATTTTGCATAAAAAAGACAAACAGGGTTAAAATAATTGTTTCAAACTTCGTTCAAGAGCAATTAAAAAGTATCTTTGAATTGTAAAAAAAACCAAGAAAAGAAGCAATAATAGCTTCGCCGCCATAGTTTAAAAGGTTTCTCTAGCGTATACCCCATCCTAAATTGATGCCTAACCAATTCGCCCAACGTTAGTCGACTTACGCTAAAATAATTGGCAACACAATTCGTTTTTCATCTGGTAAAATTATATCAACATGCGGGCTCCGAAATTATCTTTTCAAAAATAAAACAACCGACTAACGTCGGATGAATTGCTCTCGAACGACAGGCGGGCGGCAATTTAATTTAGTGGTGTTTCTTTTTTGGGTAGAAAAACTTGGTCCTCATAATGGTTCGACCCCGCGACCTCCCAGATAGCAGTCGGACATCTTAACCGCTAAGCCACAACTTCGATGTACCTCAACCGCTAACAATCAACCTAACTCAATCACCGCTAACAATCACTTTTCTATTAGCAATTTTAGAATGAGAGCAATTGAAATCAGTTAAAATGAAAAAGTGAAGCGTGAAAAAATCACTTGAGAAGTCACAAAATGTTCTAAAACGAAAGCTCAAAATGGAAAGCAAAAATTTTGCATAAAAAAGACAAACAGGGTTAAAATAATTGTTTCAAACTTCGTTCAAGAGCAATTAAAAAGTATCTTTGAATTGTAAAAAAAACCAAGAAAAGAAGCAATAATAGCTTCGCCGCCATAGTTTAAAAGGTTTCTCTAGCGTATACCCCATCCTAAATTGATGCCTAACCAATTCGCCCAACGTTAGTCGACTTACGCTAAAATAATTGGCAACACAATTCGTTTTTCATCTGGTAAAATTATATCAACATGCGGGCTCCAAAATTTTCTTTTTAAAAATAAAACAACCGACTAACGTCGGATGAATTACTCTCGAACGACAGGCGGGCGGCAATTTAATTTAGGGGTGTATCTTTTTTGGGTAGAAAAACTTGGTCCTCATACTGGTTGGACCCCGCGACCTCCCGGATAGCAGTCAGACATAACCGCTAAGCCGCAACTTCGATGTAACTCAATCACCTAAAAATCAACCTAACTCAATCACCGCTAACAATCACTTTTCTATTAGCAATTTTAGAATGAGAGCAATTTAAATCAGTTAAAATGAAAAAGTGAAGCGTGAAAAAATCACTTGAGAAGTCACAAAATGTTCTAAAACGAAAGCTCAAAATGGAAAGCAAAAATTTTGCATAAAAAAGACAAACAGGGTTAAAATAATTGTTTCAAACTTCGTTCAAGAGCAATTAAAAAGTATCTTTGAATTGTAAAAAAAACCAAGAAAAGAAGCAATAATAGCTTCGCCGCCATAGTTTAAAAGGTTTCTCTAGCGTATACCCCATCCTAAATTGATGCCTAACCAATTCGCCCAACGTTAGTCGACTTACGCTAAAATAATTGGCAACACAATTCGTTTTTCATCTGGTAAAATTATATCAACATGCGGGCTCCAAAATTTTCTTTTTAAAAATAAAACAACCGACTAACGTCGGATGAATTACTCTCGAACGACAGGCGGGCGGCAATTTAATTTAGGGGTGTATCTTTTTTGGGTAGAAAAACTTGGTCCTCATACTGGTTCGACCCCGCGACCTCCCAGATAGCAGTCAGACATAACCGCTAAGCCGCAACTTCGATGTAACTCAATCACCTAAAAATCAACCTAACTCAATCACCGCTAACAATCACTTTTCTATTAGCAATTTTAGAATGAGAGCAATTGAAATCAGTTAAAATGAAAAAGTGAAGCGTGAAAAAGTCACTTGAGACGTCACAAAATGTTCTAGAACGAAAGCTCAAAATGGAAAGCAAAAATTTTGCATAAAAAAGACAAACAGGGTTGCAATAATTGTTTCAAACTTCGTTCGAGAGCAATTAAAAAGTCGTACTCAAGGTTGTTACGGAAAAATGCTTCAGTTTGTGCTTTGAAAAATTGAAAGTCAAGAGCATTTCGTCTCAGAATAAAATTTGCTGAATTGAGTCAAACCAATTACAAGACTAAAGGTAACATCAAAAAGTTCTTCAACTCGAAGTACATAAATTGGATTTGCCTATTGATATATTTCCATTTTAATTCACATGTGTGTGGCATTTAACATAAAAGGTGATGGTTATTAACGTCAACAAACATTCCGTTTATGGTCTGAGTCTCATCAATGTTTTTAACGAGAATCTACAAGTGCTTCCGTTACAGGCGTCTACCAGGTCTAAAATCCACTCACATTTATAGCTGGTTTCCACTTTTACGCCTTCATACATTGTAAAACTGGACTATAAGTACTCATATTTAATCCTTTTTATCTGGTCTTAAGTCTATATTGTAACCAGATGATTGTAATGGCAAAATTTACCAGAATTTATTTTTGAAAATCAAAACATCCCTAAATATTTCTGAATTCGACTTTACCTTTCTGTATCAAAATGAGATAATTGCGCTTCCATATCTTTTGGTCGGATATATTTGGATTGGACGGTCAATGGAAATAAAAACCGTTACATGGCCCCTCTGATGAAATTTTTTAGACCCAAATCGTTTTTTGAATGGCTCAAGCATCCTGCATATCTACTGACCGGTAATTTTTCCGCAGCTTTCAGCAGAATAAGACTTTTGTAATATCCACAAAACAGAGACAATAAGCTCTGCAAGTATTTCAGGTTCTGTGCTTGTGCTTCGTAGAGCAGGGCCGATTGAGTTGCCAGTTCAAATTCTTTCACCTTCATTTGTTTCATTTGCTGTTTATTCTTCTTTTGATTCGAACTTGTTGTTGTGACCATATCTCGTCTCTGCATTTTAAAAAACGGTTTCTCCTTAGTTGGAACTGTAACATACTGTGATGGCTGTGGCAACAATTCATCACTAAATTTCTCGAGGCGCTCTTTCTGCAAACTACAAGACCAGATAAGTAGAAAATCAGCCAAGTACCAGAATATGTATATCAACTCATGGTCACTGTACAATTCCAGCTCAAAACCCAGGTACATAAACTGCTGCATCACATTTGAGGCTTGCAGACTCAACCATGAGTAAACGCGATGGCACGTCTGGTTTTTGTCTGTTTTCAGATCCGGATAGAACGTGTTAATGGCATTATCCAAAGCGATACAAATTGGTTCTAGTTGGAACAGTTCTTGATTGACTCGAACTAGATGCTCGCGAAAACGGGATCTGTTCTTCCCAAAACACTGAAACAAAAGTCTCTTAAAAAATCACAAATGACTCGCAATTGATCTCTCGACGATATGATTCTAACACAAATTTTTGGTATTTCGTAAATTTTTGGCATTTTGCCTTTTGGAGACACAGTTAACCAAATCCTTTTAAACCATCAACAAAACTCTGTCCTAGGACTGATTTTGGTTAATACGAAACTTTGAAGGATTACTGCAAAATTTCTGTGACAGTGTGTATCTCTTCGAACATTTGAAGAATAAAATGTGCGCCTTTTTCACTGGCTAATCGACCATTATTGTGAACAAGGGATAGCTTACTTTAACGAATAAAGCTACAGGTCTAATGCAACTGGCGAGGAACTGCTCCGAAAGAGTAGATACATTGTCCGCATCAGTAGTGAAGGGCAAGTGCGATACTGTCGAGCTCACAGTCTGAAACAACTTTCCTTTCTCAATTTTAATAACAACTTGACTAGACAAAATGAAACATTAACAAATTTAGTCAAATCTGGCTGATGGCGGAAAATAAGACGAAAAAATCTTATAGCGAGATTATGACCACTTTCTGTATTCCTGCCGATCCAACCGATCCGCATCAGATCATAATTATAACCGCTGCGCGAATGAACTTTATGGCCAGAAGTGACCAACAATTAGGCGGAAGTTCCAAGTTTGTAATAGCAAGCACTAGAGGTCTGTCTCAACTTTGATGTTATGGTCCCTACTGCTTCTGCAACTTTTACCTGATTTGTATCAGTATATACTATTACATCTACATTAAGTTGACATCAGAACTCCTCCCAATCACAGTAAATCGCTATTCGAATTTGGAACTAGTTCAATTATATGTGGTAAAAAGTCTTCTATTAGTTTCTACCCTGGACTACAATCAATACACATATTTACCGAATAGAGTTGTCTTCCAGCTCACCTTTGACATAAAAGCATCAATAGGTATCCCAAGAAGAGTCAGCTTTTGCTCCGCCTCCCCCAACCCGAGTCCCAATTTATTCACATTTGGATTGTAGAACACAACACATTGCACCAAAGACCTCTCCAGCAAGTTCGTTTTTGGACCAGTAGCAACGGAAGAGAGGAAATTGATAACAGTCGAAAGAGAGCATCTATTAGTTGATGAATTTGCAAAGAGCACGCAAGCCTCCCTGAAGCTTGACATGACTGTTGCAAAGTATTCATGCATTTTGAACCATGAGGGAAAACCAGCAGCTTTTGGAAACGTTGGCGGTAGAAGATGCTGGTTTACTGAAATGCAAACTCTTATTTTTAACATTCAAGCACAATAATTTAAAAAATCTTTAACATTGCCAGCAATATAACCGCCATTGACACGTTTGACGCACATCGTGATTGAAACGAAACAAGAAAAAAGAAGAAGTAGAAATTGAAGTGTGAAAGTGTTCTAATTTGGATTGCAGTATCAGTTAGATTCTGAGGTTACACTTAAAAAATTCAGCTACTGAACTGAAGGCTATTAAGCTTAATACGGATGTCAGCCAGCAATCGCTCTAATGAACTTCGATTACCTAATGCACTATGCCTTAAGGACCCGGCATTATCTGTTTATCCCGTTTCTTTTGATTTTTCTCTTTTGACCCTGGCCGTATTTTTTACATTGCGTAATTCAAGCAATGAAAGAAATTAAAATCCATTCAGATGAAACAGCGAGTAGGGTAGGCCAGGAGTCAAACGTGAAGGTCGTGTCAATTGTTTAACAGAAAAAACGTGGAGGAAAGGTGAAGCAAACTTCTAAAAATCAGCACGACAAATCCTGAAATACAATCCAAAAAATCGAAAGAAAAACTTAGAACTACTATACCTGAACAGCAGATCAATTGAACAATTCCAGTCAAAAGTTAAACTAAAATAATCAAAGACACTCAACAAAAATATAATCATTGATATAAATCTTGAAGCTTTCGCCCTGAAGGTCTAATTGCATCCAATTAAATAAACCCATTAAACCACGCACAAGCTTTGAAAGGGATTAATTGGCCACTACGGATGGAAAAACTCGGAAATATGCCAAATACTTTAAATTGAAAATTCCAAGAATTATTGAAAGCTACTAAACTCCCAATATCAATATGTTCAAAACATTTTTCCTGCCTATCGAATCTGTCTATTCACCCATCTGCAAGAAATTAAAAACTTTATTTGCCCTCGAAGATCGATACTCAGAAAACCAAAAAAAAATTAAAAAAATGAAAACAACTGCATTATTGATTAAAAAATATTGCTAAAATTCGTCACATTTATAACGGCAAAACCATTTCATTGTCTTCAGAAACTATCCAGACACCTAATTTCGAGCCTATGAAGTTTAAATGAACCATAAAGATCAATCAACGAAACATAATTTTCAGAGAATTTAAATTTATTATCACCAAAAAATCTCAAAAATGCGAAAGTTGATAACTATTCCAGTCGCCCTGCAAACTATACAGTAACCTATTATCAAACCCTACAGGACAATCCGCGAACAAATCCCTAGAGGACATATTTATATATTTTTTAAACTTGATAAAAATAGCAAGTTTTAGCAAAAAATGCTAAAATTCGTGACGTTGTTGAAAACATCATCATTGCCACTAGAAACTAATTACTAAACAATTATCAACCCCTAGAGCAGTTGTCTTCGTCCCTGGGGCTGACAAAACTAAAATATGACAAATATAAAAAAAAACTGGTAAAGCTTGTCAAATTAATGTTAAAAACCATTCCATTGCCACCAAAAATTATGCAGTAAACTATTATCAAACCATAGAAGAGGTTCATTGGTCTCTGTAGCAGGCAAGCTCGAAAAATGACAAAAAAACATGAAAACTTGCACCTTTTTGGGCTCAAAAGCTCCTAAACATGACCTTCTAACCTTGAATTACGGCCTTCCCAGAAGCTTCACCACTCTAAACACTTGAGGGATCTACTAAAAGAAGCTAAGGGCTTTTACAAAAAAGACAAAGCACCAATACAATCCAAACATGGACTGTAAAAGAACAGCAGGACTAAAACCCCGAATTACAATCCAAAGAACTGAATTAGCTAATAAAATGACAAAAAATTTTTAAATTGAGTAACCATTGAACAATATGAAGAAGAGCAAAAACACCGAACTTGATATGACAGACCATGTATATATACCGGCACTCTTTGTCAACACTTCAGGATTCGTTAGCTGTAATGTATACCGCAATAAGTAGAAAAAATATTCCAACTTCAACTGAAACTTACCACCACTCTAATTGGGAGTGGTAAAAATCACCACTCTAATTTGGCTTCTCATTGGCATGAAAAAGCCAAAAAAAGTGTCAACAGATCTTCAAAACGAAGACAGCGCACTAGCACGATCCAAAAACTTTGCAAAAGAATACTGCAAAAAGCAAGAGCACCAATATTATCCATCTCCTCGATTATAAAAGGGAGAGCGCCAAAATAATAGCCGTTGAGAGGCTGACTGCGGCTAATAATTACGTTTTTTTTAAATTAAGTGTCATCAACATTTTTTTTGTTTATGCGTAATTATCAGGAGTGCATTTTTTTCACTGAAGAGTAGACAGACAAGAGAGCGTGTTTTCTGCTTTAGTCCCGATAAAAGAGATAAAAGTTAGCAATTTTTTTTTAGAGTTTTGCGATTTTGGACGCTTCTGAAACAAATTTTGCATTCTACTTCAAATTTTTATAGCAATTTGGGAGTTCTGTCGTTATAAATTGTTAAATTAGCTGTTCTAGCTGTTTTCGCTACCTTTCCAATGAATTGATATTATTTTGAATTGTTTTGGCTACAGATCATTGTTGTTTACTTTAGGTTTTCTGTTGTTCAATTTTCTGTTTTTCCTATACATTTTAATTTTCTGCTTTTCGCTCTAGCTTCTCTTGTTCCGTCTTTACATTGGAGGTATTCCTCCTAAAAATGTCATTGGAGGCTACACAGGGTGCTTCCATTTGATAAAACAATTTTGTTTATTGTTCTTTGCATTTTTTCTTGTTGCTCAATACGTTTCAGTCAGAGTTTGAGTAGTTGAATGCATGAGCATTAGTAACAAATGTGCTTCAAAATAATTTTTGGGAAGTAGCATTTTAGCAGTTTGTTGGCAAAATATTGGGAGAATTTGGGGAAAAAATTTATTACCTTTTGATTTGGTCCTTCATTGCTTTTCACATCCTAACCGTATCGCATATTGTCTTGCAAACAGTTGTTCTGAAGTTACCACATATAAAGAACTTCTTATCAAATGCTTTATCAGCTATTCTGGACAGATACTATACTATTGTTCATTTTCCTCTTGTTGCATAAGTACAACTATTATAAAGAAAGATGTTGTTAAGCCAGTTAAGGCACGAACGAACTTTGATAGGTTGTATCCGTTTATCCTGTCTCTTTTGATTTTGCTGTTTTGACCTTGACTGTATTCACTATCTTGCGTTATTCATTGAGTGAATGGATTTAAAAACCATTCAGTTGAAACAGTGAGTGAAGTAACTCAGAAGTCAAGCGTGGAAGTCGTGACTTGCGTAAAACGAAAAACGTGATCAAAAGGTAAAGCGAATTTGAAAAAACGTAGCAGGACAAGTCCTGACGTACAATTCAAAAAAATTTACTTGACTAAACAAAAAACTAGACCTAGAACGGACTATGAGTTAATTAGGCCATTTCTAAAAAAAATCAGATAAAAAACTTTAAAAAAACAGAAATTCAATGTCAAAAAGCCGCGTGTGAACAAAAAACCACTAGCGAGAAATGGAATTTTGGTTCAATCAAAAAGCCTAGAATGAACTATGAATGGATTGGGAAAACCCTTTAGAAAAAACCTGATCAAAAAACGAAAAATAGTAAAAATCAAAAAGAAATTGCCGCATGTGAACAAAAAACCAATAGCGAGAAAGCGAATTTTTGTTCAAACACCGTATTCTCACTCGCTTTTTCGCACCACTTCCTGGTTCGGCGTAACCAAAATCACTACTCCAATTTAACTTCAAAAATCATGAAAATGTGTGAATAGATCTTAAAAAAAAGACAGCGCCCCAATACAATTCAAATTCTTTGAATTGTAAAAAGGAGAGCGCCTAATGATAGCGGTTTGAGAGGCTGACGGCGTCTATTAATAATTACACAAAACAAAACTGCAAGCAAAATGAGTTTGGCCAAATGGATGAAAAACGGCAAAAAAAACGGTTATATATATATATGCTCTATTCTCTCAAAAAAAACTTCAAAGTCGAAAAGTCATTACTCAATGCAGCACATGAACAAAAATTAGTTCACAAGGCATCTTTAACCTCTTTTGCTTTTCGGCCAAAAAACCACTTGAGCATAGACTTTTCCGGTATAAAAAAACCTTAAAACCAATACTCCTCTTCGAATCATAAAAACAAAAAACCATAATACCTCTTCGAGTCGTAAAAATGACAGCGCCCCAATACAATTCAAATTCCTTGAAACGTAAAAAATAGGGCTGCTGTAATAGCAGGCTCAGAAGATGAGGGCGGCTATTTCTAAAAAAGACAATGGCTTTTGATAATTTGCGAAAATTGGAATGAAGCAAGAAAAAAATGGCAGTAATGAAGAAGGAAAATTATATAATTTACGAATGAAGCAACTAACTGTTAGCGTCAAATCCCAAGATTTTGCATATGCCTCCATTTGTGCCAAGTTCCTGCTCACGTTGCTTGGATTCTTCTGTTTGCTTCATCAGTTTAAACCGGTCAAGCATCTTCTCCAACAACTGAGGCAGCTTTTTCATCTCTTGTGAATTTTGGTTAGCTGTATTGGAAGCACTTGAAGATTGGCCGGGCGAATTTTGGCAGTGATTGTAGTTCAAAATGACATTGCACGTTGATATGAAAGTATGTAGAAAAGAAAGCCGGAGTGACAGTTGTTTGCTGTCTGTAGATTTATGATTGCGACATGATTCAGCCTCGTTCTTCAACTGAGACAGCAACAACTAAAACATAATTAACACACATTTCTATTTACATTCAAAGCTCTTATGGCTTCCTGTGATTGTTTCCATTTTAGTCAGATATTTGAAATTGACAAATGCTTTGTGCATCCGTTGAACTGTGAGAACATCGTGCCAGCCAGTGTTAGCTATTTTTATTGTTCCAACCCCGTTTTGGGGGTGAAGTTTTATGCCAGGGGAGTTTTTTTAATACGACTCTGGAATCTTTCACTTAGAGAATTGTAAAATTGTCATTCAAAAGATCTAAAAATACTGAATCGATTTGGTGAAGTAGAATTTTTAAACTTTGCTTACTTTGGAAAACAGGGTTTGAATTTTTTCATTTATCACCTTTTCACGCCAAATAAAACTCAGTTTACAATAAAGTAATGATTTAACAATAGTCCCCGTCAGCCTCTCAAAACGTATCATCGGTGCCCTGCCCCTTCTACGATTCGAAGAGGAGTTATGGTGATACTCTGGTTTTCTACAATTCAAGGACGCGTTATGGTTTTGCCGTTTCTACAACTCGAAGTGAATTTGGAGTGACTTTTGAAAGCAAAATGAAACTCGTGAAAAAATATGAAGTGGGCTGGGAGCTGAACAAAATTGAAGAGTAGAGCGAGAAATTGAGTTGAAAAAATTCTGTAATCAAGCAAATTTTTTTCTTCACATGCAGCTTTTTAGGGTAGTTTTTCTTGAACTTTTTTAGCTTAAGAGGTTTGAAAATGATGAAATATTATATTTTAACTATTTTGGTGATTTTAAGGCTAATTTACCTCAATTTTTTGCCGTTTTTAGTTTTTCCTATAATATTAGAAAAATTATATATATATTATGATTTTCCTATTGTTTTGCGAGCATTTCAAAATTCTTTTTTGCTCAGAGCACCTTTTCTGTGGCTCAATGTGCCCTTTAACTTTCATTAAGTATTCTAGTTTTTCAAGAGCTTGTTTTTTCACGGACTGATTTTGAATTCTTTTCATGGCAAGTTTCACTAAGTACTAGTTTTTTGACGGAATAGTTGTTTGGCAGACCGACTTTCGGGTCGTTTCAGTTATTCTCATTTTTTTGGTAAATTTGTTGTGTATATTTAAAACAAGAAGCGAAATGCATAAAAACAAAGAGTTTAGGTCCCTAGAGAAAGAGATAAGAGTTAGTAAATTTTTTTAGAATTTGCCATTTTGGACGCTTCTGAAACAAACTTTGCATTCTTCTTCAAATTTTTATAGCAATTTGGGAGTTCTGTCGTTAAAAATTGTTGAATTAGCTGTTCTAGCTGTTTTCGCTACCTTTCCAATGAATTGATATTATTTTGAATTGTTTTGGCTACAGATCATTGTTGTTTACTTTTTTTTAGGTTTTCTGTTGTTCAATTTTCGGTTTTTCCTATACATTTTAACTTTCTGCTTTTCGCTCTAGCTTCTCTTGTTCCGTCCTTACATTGGAGGTATTCCTCTTAAAAATGTCATTGGAGGCTGCACAGGGTGCTTCCACTGTAATGGATAAAACGATTTTCTAACTTTGTTTTTTTTAGTTCTTTGTATTTTTTCTTGCTGCTCAATATATTTCAGCCAGAGTTTGAGTAGTTGAATGCATGAGCATAAGTAACAAATGTTCTTCAAAATAATTTTTGGGAAGTATCATTTTAGCAGTTTGTTGGCAAATTACTGGGAGAATTTGGGAAAATTTATTACGTTTTGATTTTGTCCTTCATTTCTTTTGCGTTGCATCCAAACCGTACTGCATATTTTCTTGCATACAGTTGTTCTGAACTTACCACTTATAAAGAACTTTTTATCAAATGCTTTATCAGCTTTTCTGGACAGATACTTTTCTATTGTTCATTTTCCTGTTGTTTCATAAGTACAACAATTATAAAGAAAGATGTTGTTATGCCAGTTAAGGTAAGAAACTGTCTCCTTCCGTTCGTTTTTGGAATTCTTCCGGCTGTTTTTTATGAGCAAAAAACGGAAGTTCAGGGACCCATGAAATTGGAAAAACAAAACCGACAAAACGTCGGAAGCACTGCTCTCGAACGACTAGTGGGAGTTCTAATCAATTGCAGCCTGCTAGTCGGGGGGGAGGGGGTGGAGTGAGGGAGGACGGGGAGCCTAAATGGGACTAAGAAGTTCAATAGTGGGCTTCACATAACCACATTAGAGGTTAACATATACCACTATTAAGATTTAAAGTAAAAAATGGCACCAGTTTCGGCGCACTTTTCATTTGACTTTTAGTATTAAATTGCCGCCAATTGAATTCAGCTGCTTGAAATTGTGATTGAGAGAACTTTAGATCACACGAAACGCAAGAAGTCAAGGGCGTAAAAGGCACTCGAAAAGTCAAAACTGTCAAGCAGAAATTTGCCATAAAAAAGACGCGGTTACAATAATTGCCTTGAACTTCACTCAAGAGCAATTAAACATATTCGTTCAGTTAAACAAAGTAGAAATATTGTTATTCTGTACATACATTCTTGCACATACAAAAAACGAGAAATGAAGCCACACGAAACTCTCCCTAAGCAGTGCCGCTTTTTCAATTTTTTTCGGATTCAACTTTATGTATTAGAGGGTATTGACAAAATTTTTAAATGATCACGTTGTTTTGATTGGCTTTTGAAAACAAACTAAATTTAAGGTTTTTCAGCCACTTTGCGTATTTTGACGCTATTGAGGTGCACTTTTTCTTTTCATTGCATTCGTTTGTAATTTCATCAGAGTCTTTCAAAGAAAAGAATTTTTTCTGAGATTTGAGAAAGTTGTTACAATATTTATTAATTATAGTTTTTTCACTTTTTGAAAACTTTTGGCTTGTGGGCTTACCTACTGCTGAATCAGAAATTTTATAGTCTCGATTGAGTGAAAAAAAGTTTTTGTATTGTACATTTTTGTTTTTTTTCCGCAATTTTTCAAAATTTAAAAAATTATATTTTTTTACATATAACAAATGTTATCACGATTATTTTCTTTAGGGATAACTTTTCGTCGGTTTTTGACAGAATAGTTTTATATTTTCTTAGCTCCGATGAGTTCTTCACCAAACAAGTTATTTCAAAATTATTTTTGGGTGAAGACAAAATCGAGTCGTCTCCGGAATTCTGCCGGCTTTATTTTCTTTATCACTGAACTCTCAAGCACGCACGATGTAAAAGTCATTGCCACACAAGAAAACAAGTGTTTCGGTCAATCTTTTGAAACATACCCGGCAGATTGCCGGAAAATAGCCGCCGTTGATTCCAATATGCATGATTGGGATTGAACGAATACAATATATTGAAAACAAAAGATTTTTGTACAAAAATATTTTTTAAGTCCGATTTATTTTGATGGCATTTCGTAGTTGAACATACTTCTGTTTCTTAGAGAGAGGCTACAGGGGCTACTATCAACACCAATAAGCATTAGAGGTGGTAACTAAGACTTATAGGATCGACGTTCAAATAGCGGGCATCTAAAATTGGGCTTTATGGGTTTATCCCGTTTCTATTTCTGACTTCAATTTTTTATACCGACTCTGTTCATTTTGAATTGCTTTGCTTAGCAACTGATGTTCAAATTCAATTTTAGCAGAATGAGAGAAGAGAGAAACTAGCCTAGAGAAGTCAAAAAGATTTCACGCAAAATGTCAAAAAAGCGGCAAAATGGTAAAGCGAAAAAAACTTTGACGAAGTAAAAAAAAACGAGCGCAATAATAGCCGGCTGAGAAGATGAGGGCGGCTATTAAAAAAAAATACGAGCGCAATAATAGCCGGCCGAGAAGATGAGGGCGGCTATTAATAAAAGATCAGAGAATGTTGGAATGATTTTATTCACGGATTTTTCTGAGAGAGAGAAGAAGAAAGTGACTGCCTTTGTTCACGTGCTTAAAAATAGTTTCTTAGTTTTAACACTCTGAATTCAATTTTGAGCCGTTTTGTCATTTCAAATTTTATAGCAATTTTCGTTTTCTTTTACGTGTTTTCACAGTCTAAGGTCTCTATTTTTGGTCTGTTTTTTTTTCACAGAGGCTTGAGTTACCTTTGATTGGATCGGTATCAAATTGATAATAAAGACAGAGAATTGATTTTCGACCAAATTTTGACCAGTTTTAATTATTTTTCAATATTTCTCCCTGCTCCTTATTTTCTAGGCAGCTGTGACTATATTTTTCTTCAATTTCTGATTTTTAGAATGGCTTGATGATAGTTGTTAGAAAACAGCTGATCAAAAAAGCAAACGCATTTAAAGGCACATCAAGAATTAGAATTAGAAGAGCATGTCAATCCAAATTCAGAGCAAGAGTCAATCAAAGCCATTTGGATCTGTTCACGATTCGTCTGCTATTATTAGTCGATGAATACCATACATGGGGGTGAAACTCCAACTAAAAATACCTCCACTCTCACCAAATCAATGGTGCGACGTATGTTAGACTTAAAAAATTAACGACTTCAAATCACATTTGTTATTGATTTGCGACGAGCCCAGTTGTTAGTACAGAATATTCAAAAATCGTTCTCTGTGGCTAATAAACTTCACTGATATCAAATTTACATTGAAACAGTTTTGGGAACCTAATCACATTCTGTCAACATCGTTATCTACAGTCAGTAACAGATGCATTTACAACAGGTAAACACACGAGACTATAAGTATAAATCGAGCTTGAATAAATCAGTTGCAATCTGCAATTCTTGACATCTTATACTGACATACACTACGTAATGAAGCACAACTCTTTGAGCAGTATATTACTTGCTTAATTTTCTTGTTTCTGTAAATCATCTTAATTGGTAAATTTTATTTGATGAAAATAGAATTATTTTTTCATATTCTCAACAACTTTCTTTCTGGGTAACTAAGTTGTGAATGAAACACTTTGTACGACGTACAAGAGCAGGTTCTCTTACTGGCCTTAACGAAACCTAGCAAAGGTTCACTAATTGGGTTAACGAAAGATAGCACAAAAGCCCTCAAAAGTTCCCGGAAAACAATAATACATCGGAGATAGAATCTAATTGTATTTAATTCTATAGAACTCCCATTTTCCAAATTTGAACTCATTATCTTCAGTAAAATTAGACGTTTAGAACTTCAAACTTTTCTACTTTTTGTTTCCTCTCGACATTCAAGCATCAATTTCGACTAGAACAAGGCAATTAAATTCGAAACTAAAATAGAAAAAGGAAATTAATTCTCTAGAACAAGGCAACAAAAATATAGAAAACATAACCGACTAAACGTCAGAAGAATTGCTCTCGAACGACCAGTGGGAGCTCTAATCAATTGCAGCCTGCTTCAGTCGGGGGGGGGGGGCCTAAATGGGACTAAGAAGTTCAATAGTGGGCTTCACATAACCACATTAGAGGTTAACATATACCACTATTAAGATTTAAAGTAAAAAATGACACCAGTTTCGGCGCACTTTTCATTTGGCTTTTACTATTAAATTGCCGCCAAATGAATTCAGCTGCTTGAAACTGTGATTGAGAGAATTTTAGACCACGCGAAACGCCAAAAGTCAATGGCGTAAAAGTCAATCGAAAAGTCAAAATTGTCAAGCGAAAATTTTGCATTAAAAAGAGAAACCCGTTTACAATAATTGCTATGAACTTCGTTCAAGAGCGAATAATAACTAAGGAATTGTTCTTAGCTCAGAACACAAAGAATTAAGTACACATTAACCATAGTCAATTGAAAATTAGATGCATAAAAAATTTCGCTGTTTTTTCTACTTTTTGTTCCCTTCTCGGCATTCGAGCATCAGAAAGCTGTTTACTAGGTCCGATTCTCAGACTACCATATACACTTTTGAGAAGAACTTCACATTTACTGTTATTCAAACAAGCTTTCCGTCTCGTTTTTCGTGAAAACCTTATTCCAATTATGAAGTTCGATTCCAAAAAAAGAAACACTGGTTCCATTTTTTAAAATGAAGAGAACCTATGTGTTCCGACCCTCTACTCCGATATTTTAAATTTTCCATTCGTAATCCACGTGTAATCGTTTGAAAATTAGCATTTGTTTAGCAAAATTTTGCGGTTGGCGATTGCCAAGCAGATGAAAAATTTTCGGCGGGTATTTCAAGAAAATTGTTTACATGAGGCATGATATCTTTAACAACACAACGTTTCCCTTATTTTATTTCTCTCAAAATTTGTGTTTTTAATTAGCTTATTCTTATTCATTGCTTTATTAATTTTTAATTGCTTTTTTGTCATTTTTTCTTTCCTATTTGTATTTAGCAGGCAAAACTAACTTTCACAGAAAGACGAAAAAAACTGATAGTAAAAAAAATTGATAGTCAAATTTCGAAATTATTTAATTATCTTTTCCTATGCAGTAACGTATTGCTCTTACTAAAATGGTAAAAGAAGACAATTGTAGAAAACATTACGAAAAACACATAAAACAAAAATGAGCAGAAAACTTCGGCTAAATTTGGCTTCATTTAATTTGACCACCAAATTTGGCTTCATTTAATTTTTCCCTATCATAACTAACACAAAATTGAAATCAGAAGATAACCAAAAACGCACCAAAAATGGCAAAATGACACGAACAGCTCCAAATTTCGCAAAAATGCATACAAGTTTATAATATACTTGTTTACAATTGAGAGGACATTTTCAAAGCTAAATATTAGAGTTAAACATTAAAACTGCTTTGAAATAGCCGCACGCTAACAGAAATCTTGCTCGCTCAGAAAAATGTTTTATTCATAAATTTCCTCCCTTTTACTCGCATTAATGTATGCACGAAAACCACTCTTCTCTCTGCTCTTGACTTTTGCTCAGCAGATTGTCCAAACACTTGTTTTCATGGGTTGCATTGACTTAAACGTCCTGTTTCAGTGACTTTTACCGGTTAAAAATAGCCGGCGTTGACGCGATAGACGCACATTAGGATTCAAACAGAAAAAATAAGAGCTCGAAATTGACCAAATTTTCTAAGTCACGAGTCAAAAGTGAAAATCGTGCCTTATATAAAACGAAAAACTTGGTCAAAAGAGAAAGCGAATTAAAAAAGGATAGCGCCTAAATAATAGCCGTTGAGAGGCTGACGAAGGCTACTAATAAATCTAAAAACATGACCGACTAACGTCAGGCGAATAACTCCGGCAAGTGGTTGGCTGCGGTAGTATCCAGCTTGGGCTTAGGGATGCTAGCATTAGTTGGGGATGAGCGGAGTGGGTGGGAGTCAATTGATGGGAGGACGGGGGAAGTGGGGTGCGGGGCGCGGGGGGGGAGTGGGGTGCGGGGGGAAGGGATGAATGAGGGAGGTAGGCTGACGGAGGTGTTCAAACATTAAGATTAAGAAACCCCCCCCCCCCCGCACTGAAAATTTCACCTCAAAAGTTTCGGTGAAAACCTTCTAAGCCAAAATTTCGGTTTACAGGCGACTACTTAAAAATTTCAAAAAGCAGCTAAATCCGAAATAAAAGCCAGCAAAAAGGTGTTACAATTGGTGTCCGGAAAACTAGCCGACGTTAATATTAGCCGAAGAAGTCAAAATTTGGCAAAGCAGCAGAAATAGTTGCTGCATGCAAACATAAGTGGGAAGAGCAATTATCTGACTCGCTTACACGTGAAATTATCACATTTGTCTTGCCTCGAGGGCCACGCCCATGCCTCAGTGCCCTATGGGACTTGATTTGAATCTATCGCAACCGAACAAAATATGACGTCCGTTCTCACTTAATGTCTCCTTTTCGGCTAATATTCCATTCGGCTAATTTTCCTTTCGACCCAATTTCCTAGGACCATTACGATTGATGGAGCAGAAACAGGCGAACCGATAGACTTCATAGATGACTTTGCCACATCCAGTCAGATTATTAGGATATATTATATGCGGAATTATAAATTCGCTTGTGCAATTATTTTTAAAAACTTACTTTTTCATTAGTCCCAGACGCAAAACTGAACCCATACGTCATCAGATAAACATCTTCCTCTTCAAAAACAGCGGCAGTGTTTAAAATACCAAAGCATTTGTCAAGAATTCTGAGGAGAGCTAAGCAGCACATCCGGAGACGTAAATGCTGTATCTTGATGGGATCATGTAGATAGAGGCAGGTGAAGACCGTTTGCGCTAGAGAGCTCCCTTCTAGAAAAGATACAATAGACCGCAGCACAGAATCAACTATTTCCACAATTACAGCGTTGCCGACATCAGAAGTGTTGATATCGTCCCAATTCAACAACTCTGGTTTATCATTCTGAAAAGAGTTTAAAAGTGTAAATATACCAAGCCAAAGAAGCAAAATCTCATCTCTAAACTAATACTTTATTTGCAAGAAGACCAGAATCCATTTTTGAATCCATTAGCTCTATGCCAGACATAGCTTCGAATAAAGTGAAGTTCGGACAATGCACCAGCTCGCCCAATTCGATCACTCGACATGACTGCAAAAACTTCTCTGTGATGTCATCACCAGTGACATCGAAATCCAATGAGGCCATATCACTGAAAAAACCCTCATGCCCAAATGATTAGTATTAAGATTAACTTTTCCCGAAGTCAAAGTTCGAATTCAACTTTTTTAAAATCAGACTGTCTAGAAATTATCATTAGGAGCCCCAGGCACTCCAGTCAGTCAAAAGGACCTGTTATCATAAAAACCCGGCATGCTCAACAATTCAAAAGAAGGAATTCAACAACAGAGAAGGAATTCAACGATAACAATGACATTGAGTGACAGGAGAAAAGCCAAAAAAACAGCTGCGCTACGAGCAGAAGCTGACACATTTTCCGAAAAACATTACAAATAAAAAATCTCGTCAAATGTGGTTTTGTAGTTAACAGTTCCCAATACAAGCAGCATTAGCTATTTGGATAGCAAGGGAGATTCTGTTCCAAAAACTGCCAACTCTAGGCTCATTATTCATAATACAGAGGGATTTACAAAGGTCTTTCAAAAACTCCTCTGTGTACGCTTGAAATTCAAACGCTAAAGGCTGAAACAAATAACCTTTTTCAACAAGACCGTTATACTTGTCATTCTTTCTCTCCTCGTCTTCCGCTGCAGCAATTCAAGGGTTACCACCCGAGACAGCAGACAAACGACTGGGAGCCAAAGTTTAATGATAAACTTATTAAATAGATCACTTGAGCTAGGGTACACTGAAACTATTTATTACTTGTCAAACCATACGAAGCTTCAGATAGGTTTCACTGGTATCTGACTTCTCCAAAAGCCCCATCTGTCCCTAGCTTAGACGGGTGAAGCCCTCACACCCATGAGATACCACAGATTCAAGTCATCTTCCTCAAAGAACCTCCTCATTGCAGATTCACAGGCCATGATTTACGATTCCCCAACATAAACATTTTTTCGTTGCCTGGGGCTCGGACCGAACACGTTGACAAGTTCTTGCCTCCAAAGAAAAAATAGGACTTAATAGCGTTATTCATTGTTGGCAACGATCTTTTCAACGGAGTAGAACTTTTATATAAACAACCCGAAGTTGCTGATTTACTCATCACCTGAGCAACTAGTTTGAAGAGTCGGATCTTTTCCGTTTGTACCCCCCAGTACGTTATGCGCCCCCCAGTTACAGAGCACGTGGCATTACATAGTAAATCACTATGTAAAAATATTGCACGTGCGTCTGGGGGGTGCAAATAATATGCGCCCACTAAGCTGGGGGGCGCACAAACGGAAAAGATCCGAAGAGTCTCTGTAAACACGCTTAGATCATTGACATCTCAGTCCGCGGAGATTCCACTCATAACAAGCGGCGAGTAAGGCCAACAAACGAGTTCATTGGAAAGAAAGAGGCACTGAGTTACAATACAGAGGAGTTTGTCACAAAATTTATTGCGAGTATCATTTGATAGACAACTCGATCCATATCGCGAAGGAGTCATTGGGAAGTTTCTGTTCAGTCATGAAAAACAAAATTTTGCATAACTATTTCTCGGTATCAATCGATCGACGTGTTCATCTTGCTGAAAAGGAGTGCTCTGGGAGGTGTTCTTGTGGCTGCTTCAACAATTAATTCAGTAGTAGTAGTTCTTGTATTTGCTACAAAACCACAGATTGGTTTCACGTAACACAAATTATTTTCAGCTCAATACGGGGCCGCATGTCGGTATAATTTGGGCATTTAAAAGCAGTTCGAAGGCCAATATTTCATAATTTTTTTCCTCCAATCTCATTATATGTTCAAGTAGCCACAACTAAACTCAGGTTAAAACTGAAATTACTAGAGACAGTTGTGCCAGGTACCGGCCGCGAATAAAAACAGACAGCAAATTTGTCTGCTGTATCTGTAACAAGACGCTTCACTTAACTGCTAGCTGTACCATAAGAGTTCCATAAGAACAGTATTGATGTTCTAGTAAACTCAAGGATAATCTCATTCACATCTTGAACAATTGTAAAACGAAAAGGCAAGATTTTTTAGACAAAATAGAATGGAAAAATGAAAGCCTGAACGAGAAAAAAACTAAATTCAATTCAGGAAAAAACCAATGATGAATCAAAAAAACCTCAAGAGCAAATGAAATCAGTTGCTGAGAAAATTGAAAAATCAAATAATATTATGAAAAATTTACAAACCGAAGAGAGATCGGAAAAGAAGACACAAAAACTTACAAACAATCGTTGGTGCGGTGAAACCTGGAAATTGGGTGTCAGTTCCTGAGAAATTTGCATTGCGAATATGTATTAGAGGTATCCCCGGACAAATTTCAGAAACTAACTCCGCTGATGACAGGGTAAACGTCGACATTGCTGAGGTTGAGGCTCTTATCGAATTTTTGAACATAGGGGACAGAAAACTTGTCGAAGCACAAAGGCTTGGAAAGTACGATCGTAACGAAACTTTTCCGCTAACTTTCTCAATTATTACTGAAAATCCTATTAGCCGTGATCTCAACCTACGAGCTGCCTTTAAGTTGAAAGGCTACAACAAATGTACGAGAATGCACTCTATATAAGACCAGAACTCAATAGCACGGACGCAAAAATGCAAAATGAAAGTCTCAAAAAGCGAATTTAATGTAGAGCTCTGAAAACAAACTAACCTCCAAAGAGATAAGATTTCGTAGTCTTACTCTGGGAGAGTTTGAAATCAAAAAATGGGTACCCTTCAAAAAAGTTCCGTTTATGAAAATTAGAATGATTCAAGCAGCTCAGAAGATGATCTAAACGGATTTTGACGACCAAAAATGTCAATCTTAATTTTCAATGCTAGAAGTCTTCTTGATTCACAGAGAAGAATCAAGTTTGCTTACAGTCCTAACACTTATGATTTTGATTTCATCTGTATAACTGACACTTGACTAACACAAGATAATCCGTTGTCAGCTTTTTTTCTTGATAAAAACACCATCTACAGAAACGATAGACAAATTTCTGAAGACCGCAAGACCAAACTTGGTAGTGTTCTCATCGCCGTCGAAATGAACATTCCTCACCAATATATGCAGTTAGGAATTGCAAAACTGGACTTCATTAAAATAAAATTTGGACAATGATGGGTTCTGATATCTTTTTTTTTGCAATATATACAATGCACCCTACTCTAGCCCCTATCAATGTAAATTAAAGGAAATGCAGCAGCTCGTTGATTTAGTTCATGATTCAGCAGTTGTGAAAACCATAGTGATAGAGTGATAATAATGGATGACCTAAATTTCTCACAAAGAAATTGGCGCTCTACTTCATCAAAAATTGAACACGAAAAAGAGCTATTAGGAACACCAATTGACCTCAATTTCAGCAATTTTTCTAACGACTAAATTGATGTAGTCCTTTGTAAGAATCCTGAAGTGTTAATACAATGTGATTGTCCAGAAAAATTGTTGATAGATCTTTTCCAGAACAGAAAACAATTTTTTGACCACAAGCCGATCGAAACGATAATTGAATCGTTCAAAATTGAAAAGTTTTCCATAGCAATATCTACAATGTATGCCTTCAAAAGAACAAATTGGGAGAAATTAATTGAAAGCATTGAACAAGAACCGTTTTTAACTTGTTGCTAGAGTAATGCTGACGAACTATTGCTCCAATGGTATAAATGGTTATGGAAAAAATTGACAAAGATTTTCCGAGGATAACCAAACTAATCTGGCTCCATGGATTTCAAGTCTTACATCAAATTAAATCAAATGACTGAATACACTCAAAAAGCAAACTAAAAGCTCTCTAAGCAAATTGATTAATTTGAAAAGGCTTGAAAACCAAATCAAACTGTCGAGTAAATATGACTTACGAGATTTCTAAAAAAAAATCGGTTTTTGAAGAGAGAAATTTTAGTAAGATTCAAAAGTATCTGAAGTACATGGCTTCGGAAGGCTGCCTTCATACCACCAACAGTGAAATTAAATAATGAGGAGACGTTCGTTGACAAGGAAAAGGCAGAACTATTCAATCGGTATTTGATTTCAGTATTTAGCTTGTGGGAAAGAGTAACAACTACGAATACTAATGAAAGTTTAATTAAACTGACATGTAGCGGAAAGCAAATCAGCGATATTTTATGTGATCTAAATCCAGACAAGTCCACCGGAACGGATCGAATTGGGAACCTCATTTTAAAGAAATGCCACAAAACTTTATGTAAATCAATGAAATTACTCTTCCAGACATGCATTAACAAACAGTGGTTTCCTACATATTGGAAAATCAGCCAGAATACGCCAAATTTTAAATAAGGTAGTAAAGCTGATGTGACATGTTATCGGCCAATAATTCTTTTTTGCTGTTCCTCAGAATTTTTTGAAAATCTAATTTTTGACAACATTTACTAAATTCTTGAAAGAAAATTGCACCCAAGTCAGTACGCTTTTAGGAAGCGACGATCTGCCACACTTCATTTAATCAGTTTTCCAGATCAAATTTTTGAATACAAAGATCTTGAAGCAACTAGAAGATTAAGTGTACTGATTTCGCCTAAGCCTTTGACACTGTTTTGCATTTCATCTTACTTGAAAAAATGAAATTTCTTGGAATTGGTGGAAGCATATGGGGTCTAATCAAGTCGCTTCTCTCAAACAGAAAGCAATTTGTTCAAATAAAAGGTAAAAAATCTTCCCTCCAAAATGTCACAAGCGTTGTACCCCAAAGGTCAATTCATGGACCACCTCCATTTCTCCTACTAGTTCCACTTCTTTTAGTACTACTTCTAACTCCATTTCTTCTACTACTACTACTATTCATGTGACTGGAAGCATATGAATCTAAATACAAAGAAAATTCATATACTTAACTTAAAATAAGGGCATCAAGGCAAAAATTGGGAAGAAAGATCTGGAATCAGTCAAGTCTCAACGTGATTTGGGACTCATTATACAGCAAAACTTAAATTGGAAAGATAATTGGCTTAGTGGGTCTAGGAAAGCAGTGAGAGCACTCTATCAGAAAAACGTAATTTGTCAAGCTCATGTGACTGGAAATTGAAACTAAATGCATACACTTGAAAAAGTACGACACCATGCAACAAAATGGATACTCAACTCAAATCAGAACTACCGGAATTGCTTAGTGACCTTAAATATGTTACCACTGAGTCTCTATGTAAAAATGCACGATCTTTTGCTTCTATTATCCATCGTTCGAGGGGATTATGATGAATTTATTAGCAATTTTAAAGAAGCAGTAGAAACAACACGTCAGACTTAACGGGGTGAATATCGAATCACAAAAGCGAGAATTAACATAACTAACAAAAAAGTTTTTAGAAGATCGAAATTGCTCTTCAGCTACGTTTCTAGAGTTACTAATGATTATCGAAAGACCCTAAACAAAATTACTTTAAAGAAATTATACTGGAATTTTTTCACAAATCATTATGTGGAAGAGAACAAATGCACTTGGAGATTGATTTGCAGATGTGGAAACTGCAACATACTAAAGAGGATAAAACTGATCTGAACTGTAAATTGGGTGGAAACCCAAGAGTTTGCATTTCTACTACTACTACTACTGTTTGATCACTTACATTCCATAAAGAAATAAAGGAACAATGACAATAAGTACAAACAAGTTAATAAAATGCATATAAGTTTGAGCTTATCTGGGTTTATTTAATCCAGGAAATGCTGTTCGACAAAACTGTTGAAGCGGGATTTAGACTCTCTTTTCGCTTTTTGTCGTAAGGTGATGTAGCTCATGTTGTTCCTTGAGCAATCTTCTTCAAGTTGATCCATCCACGTCTTGCGTTGACCCCCTGGAGCTCGTTTGGCATATCGATATTTTCCTGTCGGCTCCCAGGTGAAAACTCGGAGCGCTAGACGATCGTCATTCATCCTCAGGATATGGCCAAACCATTTCAACCGTTTAATCATGATCATTGCAGAAGGTGTCGACATACGTGATCTAGCCAGTACTTCTTCATTTGTCACCCTCTCCAGATATGAAAAACATAGTATCCTTCGCAGACAACTGGTGTGAAAACTCTCAAGTTTCCTTTGCGTTGATTTATTCATGGTCCACGTTTCAGAGCTATATAAGACCACTGATAACACGAGAGCTCTGTATAACTTGCATTTGAGGGGAATACTAAGTTGTTTGCTCTTCCAAAGCTTCTGAAAGCTCGCAAATCGCTGTCTCCCTTCCGCCAGCTTGACACTGATTTCCTTTAGGTCACCATGTGACACTGCAAGAGGCTGCAAAGTGCATGAAGCCAGATTCTGCAAGTCTATGAATTCGAAGAGGGTCGAAGACAGCGCGTCAAAGTTTGTTGGGCTAGAGAAAAGCCTCACTTGTCAGAAGTGCACTAGGAAATTCGCAACTGTGAAAGGCCGACGAATTCACGAGTCACGATACTGCGGCAGAGAAAAGGCTGGAAGATCTCGCATTTTCTCCTGCAATGTCCACGATCGAGATGGAGTGGTGTTCGAAAATGTAGAAGCTTTCAAGTATCTCGGTTCCTTCGTGAGCTTACTACTACTACTACTACTACTACTACTACTACTACTACTACTACTACTACTACTACTACTACTACTACTACTACTACTACTACTACTACTACTACTACTACTACTACTACTAACACTACTACTACTGCTGCTGCTACTACTACTACTACTACTACTACTACTACTACTACTACTACTACTACTACTACTACTACTACTACTACTACTACTACTACTACTACTACTACTAATACTACTACTCTTACTACTACTACTACTACTCTTACTGCTACTACTACTACTACTACTACTACTACTACTACTACTACTACTACTACTACTACTACTTCTACTACTACTACTACTACTACTACTACTACTACTACTACTACTACTACTACTACTACTACTACTACAACAACAACAACAACTACTGTTTGAACACTTAAATTCCATAAAGTATCTCTCATTCATTTCTCACCCTCACCAGATATGAAAAACATAGTATCGTTCGCAGACAACTGGTGTGAAAGCTCTCAAATTTCTGTTGCGTTGATTTTTTCATGGTCCACGTTTCGGAGCTATATAAGACCACTGATAACACAAGAGCTCTGTATAACTTGCATTTGAGGGGAGTACTAAGATGTTTGCTCTTACAAAGCTTCTCAAAGCTCGCAAATCGCTGTCTCCCTTCCGCCAGCTTGACACTGATTTCCTTTAGGTCACCATGTTGCAAGCTCACGAAAGAACCGAGATATTTGAAAGCTTCTACATTTTCGAACTCCACTCCATCTCAATCGTGGACATTGCAGGAGAAAATGCGAGATCTTCCAGCCTTTTCTCTGCCGCAGTATCGTGACTCGTGAATTCGTCGGCCTTTCACAGTCGCGAATTTCCTAGTGCACTTCTGACAGGTGAGGCTATTCTCTAGCCCAACAAATTTTGACGCGCTGTCTTTTACACTCTTCGAATTCTTAGACTTGCAGAATCTGGCTTCATGCACTTTGCAGCCTCTTGCAGTGTCGAAGCGACGTTTACAACCTGAACATACACAACTCTCGTCATCAAAGACCGCAGATGATCTGTTACTCGCCGTAGACACTAGATCAGCAACCACTGACTTCTCGTCGCTGCTAACTGTCACAAGTTCATCCTCAGCTGAACTTTTCAATCTCAGTTTCTCACCAGCTAGTGTCTCGAACCAGCCCGCATTCTTGCTCTTGCCCACCAGCACCTCCCTGCCAATGAGTAATCGGGATTGGTTTTCGGTCTCAATGAGAGTCCCATAACGGCCTTTGTGGTTTCCTGTAAGAACTTCCACGTTTTTTTGAGCAATGGGTACACTGGCTCCGGGTTTTTCGCATTTAACACCCATATTCTTTGTCTTCCCAACATTGATCGTTAGGCCAACAGCCTCGGCTGAAGATTCAATTCTGTGTAAATTTGCTTGAACTTCGGAATCAGAGACGCTCAATAGGGCAACCTCATCGGCGAAATCAAGATCAGCAACACAGCGTCCAATGTCGATTCCTCCTTGAACTGAATTAGCCAACACATAGTTTATCACAAGGTCAAAGAGAATAGGCGACCATACATCGCCCTGGCGAACACCAGTTTTTAGGTCGAACATCTGGCCCTTCTCGCCCTCTGCCTTGACGCAGCACTTGAAGCCTTCGTAACTGTTGCGGATGACATTCACAACTTTTTTTGGGAGCCCGTAATGTTTCATTATATTGTACATCATCTCGCGGTCCACCGAATCGAATGCAACGCGGAAATCAATGAAACAAAAACTGACATCCAATTGGAAGGCCATGCATTTCTCTAGTATTTGCCTCAACGCAAACAATTGGTCAGTGCAGCCCCTGCTCTTTCGGAATCCGCATTGTTCTTCTCTTAGCACTTGAACAAAAGCATCTTTGCGTCTATTCAGGATGATTGATGCAAAAACTTTTCCAGGTACCGAGAGCAGTGAAATTCCGCGATAGTTCCCACACTCATATCTTTTTCCTTTGTTTTTGTATAGCGGGACAATTTCAGCTAACTTCCAGTCTTGTGGAAGATTTTCTTCAGTCCAGCACTTGTTGACAATGTCCCACAGCCAATCAGCGATTCCATTATGCGACTTTAGCATTTCGGCAGAAATATTGTCTGGTCCACTTGCTTTACCGTTTTTCAGTTTATGGACGGCATATAGAACTTCATCAAACCGAATTGGACCTAGGTCTATTTCAAGACTCTCGGATGCTTCCACTATGCTCAACACAGAATTGCCGCTTGTCTGGGCTGGATTCAACAGATGCTTAAAGTGCTCGATCCAGCGTTCCAACCTTTCTTCTTTTGTTTTCAGAGGCTCGCCTGTGGTTGAAACTAATTTACTTATATGAGGACTCCACTTCCGACATAACTGTTTTGATTCCCCAAACACTTCCTTCAGGTCACCTTTGTCTGAATGATCTTGTATTGTTTCACCTTTGTCTTTCAGCCACTGTCTTTTGTCAGATCTTAACGCTTTTCGTACTTCTTTGCAGCAATTAGAGAACACTAGCAGCGCCTACGCGCTACTATGCTTCCTCAACTGTAACTCGGCCCGTTTCCTAATCAACGCCAGCGTTTCAACTGTATTTCTTCAGGTCCATTTTCAGGCTTTCCATTGAACCTGATTGAGCCAGTGTCCTGACATTGGGGGTTCCAATTCTGAGATTTCTATTCCACGGGAGATTCTTCGCACCCCTTACCCGGGACTCGGGGCCATTTGTGTTTGAACTCATTGCATTGGGTTTTAAGGCTAATATACAACTAGTTGCGCCACCGACTAGAGGACCCTTGCCTCGTTAGCTCGGTGGTACTATGCATCTGCCCTACGGGAAGCTGCTGCACCACTTACCCCAGGGGACACCGCAGGGAGGGGAGGTTGGATTTTGCCCCCTTACTACTACTACTACTACTACTACTACTACTACTACTACTACTACTACTACTACTACTACTACTACTACTACTACTACTACCACTACTACTACTACTACTACTACTACTACTACTACTACTACTACTACTACTACTACTACTACTACTACTACTACTACTACTACTAATACTACTACTACTACTACTACTACTACTACTACTACTACTACTACTACTACTACTACTACTACTACTACTACCTCTACTACTACTACTACTACTACTACTACTACTACTACTACTACTACTACTACTACTACTACTACTACTACTACTACTACTACTACTACTACTACTACTACTACTACTACTACTACTACTACTACTACTACTGCTACCACCACCACTACTACTACTACTACTACTACTACTACTACTACTACTACTACTACTACCACTACTACTACTACTACTACTACTACTACTACTACTACTACTACTACTACTACTACTACTACTAATACTACTACTACTACTACTACTACTACTACTACTACTACTACTACTACTACTACTACTACTACTACTACTACTACCTCTACTACTACTACTACTACTACTACTACTACTACTACTACTACTACTACTACTACTACTACTACTACTACTACTACTACTACTACTACTACTACTACTACTACTACTGCTACCACCACTACTACTACTACTACTACTACTACTACTACTACTACTACTACTACTACTACTACTACTGTTTGAACACTTAAATTCCATAAAGAAATAAGAGAACAATGACAATAAGTACAAACAAGTTAATAAAATGCATATAAGTTTGAGCTTATCTGGATTTATTTAATCCAGGAAATGCTGTTCGACAAAACTGTTGAAGCGGGATTTAGACTCTCTTTTCGCTTTCTGTCGTAAGGTGATATAGCTCATGTTGTTCCTTGAGCAATCTTCTTCAAGTTTATCCATCCACGTCTTGCGTTGACCCCCTGGAGCTCGTTTAGCATATCGATATTTTTCTGTCGGCTACCCAATGCAATGAGTTCAAACACTACTACTACTACTACTACTACTACTACTACTACTACTACTACTACTACTACTACTACTACTACTACTACTACTACTACTACTACTACTACTACTACTACTACTACTACTACTACTACTACTACTACTACTACTACTACTACTACTACTACTACTACTACTACTACTACTACTACTACTGTTTCAACACTTTAATTCCAAATATGAAATAAAGGCACGGTTGGCAAAAAATACAAATACAAATACAAATACAAACAAAACAAGAAGAGTTATTTGTTTGGTTATTCTGTGAAGTGCTGTACGACGAAATTGTTGAAGGCATTCTTTGACCCGGTTGCTGCTTTCTCCTGCAATCTGGTGAACGATACTTTGTTTCGTACACAGTCTCCTTCGATTTGACTCATCCACGTTTTCCGTTGCCCCCCAGGAGCGCGTCTGGCATGGGCGTATTGATCGGGCGGGTCCCAATCGAAGGCACTGCGGGCTAATCTTCCTGGTTCCATTCTCTGGATGTGACCGTACCATTTTATCCGTTTGAGCATGATCATCGTGGATATTTGGGGCATTCGCGATCTTGACATAATTTCATCGTTCGTTGCTTTCTCCAGATATGACACACGTAGAATTCTCCGAAGACAACCACAGTGGAAACTCTCAAGTTTTCTCTCCATTAATTTCGAAAGAGTCCAAGTCTCTGAGCTGTACAGCACGGCTGATAAAACGAGTGCTTTGTACAAATTGCACTTGAGGTGCAGGCTGAGCTGCTTGCTCTTCCAGAGATTTTGGAAGTTAGCAAACCGTTGTCTACCTTCTGCAAGTTTGCAATTGACTTCCTGGAGGTCTCCATGCTTGAGGCTGACATATGATCCGAGATACTTGAACGCTTCTATGTTTTCAAACTCGTTTCCGATAACATCTTGTACTTTGCAGGAAAACACGCGTGTGGCAGCTGCTTTAGGTTTGCCACAGTATCTCGATTGGTGAACTTTTCGGCCATTGACTGTTTTGAACTTCCTTTCACACTTGTCACAGGTGAGGCTCGCCTCTAGTTGCTCGAACTTTGACTTGTCGACGACATTCTTTGACAAACCGGCTTTGCAGAATCTTGTTTGGTGCACTTTGCGTCCGGTAACTGTACTGAATTGCCGCTGACAGTTCTGACATCTTAAAGACTCTTGATCAGCCACCGCTGACCCACTCTCATTTTCTAGCGACTCTAAATCCGCTACTGCAGATTGTTGTTGTGAAGCTACCAACGCTGGCTTAGCCTCCGCTAAGCTTTTCAATCTGAGCTTCCGGCCATCTTGTGTTTCGAACCAGCCCGCTTTCTTTTTCGTTCCCAGCAGCACCTCCGTGCCGATGGCTAGTCGTGACTGGCTAGATGTCTCTGCCAGGAGTCCTAGTTTGCCTTTATGTGTTCCAGTGAGTATCTCCACGTTCTGTTGGATACTAGGCACTGCAACAACATTTGGGCTGTCGCATTTTACGCCCATATTCTTTGTTTTGGCCACATTAATCTTCAGACCAGCGGCTTCCGCTAGGGCCTCGATTCGATGTAGGTTTTCTTGCACCTCACTGTCTGAGACCCCACGAGAGCAACATCATCAGCAAAATCTAAGTCAGCCACCAATCTCCCAATGTCTAATCCTCCATGCACCGAGTTAGCTAAAATGTAGTTGATGACAAGGCCGAATAGGATTGGGGACCACACATCACCCTGCCTAACGCCTGTTCTGACATCAAATAAGCGTCCCTTCTCACCTTCGGCTTTGACTCGACATTTGAATCCATCATAGCTGTTTCTTATGATGTTTATCACTTTTTGCGGCAGACCATAGTGTTTCATTATCTGGTACATCTGCTCACGATCGACAGAATCGAATGCCGCTCGAAAGTCTATGAAACAAAAGCTAATATCCAATTGAAACGCCATTGATTTCTCTATTATTTGACGCAGGGCAAAGAGTTGATCGGCGCATCCTCTGCTTTTTCTGAAGCCGCACTGCTCTTCCCTTAAGACGCGATCCACTGAATCTTTGCATCGATTGAGAGTAACGGAAGCGAACACTTTGCCTGGTACTGACAATAGAGAGATCCCTCGGTGGTTCGAACACTCTGACCTCTTTCCTTTACTCTTGTATAATGGGACAATTTCTGCTACCTTCCAGTCATTGGGCAGAACTTCCGTCGACCAACATTTATCTATGATGTCCCAGAGCCACTCGACAATACCCTTGTGTGCTTTCAACATCTCACAGGAAATGTTATCGGGTCCACTTGCCTTGCCATTCTTCAACCTGCGGACAGCTTCAAGCACTTCTTCAAATCGAATTGGGCTCAGGTCAATCGGCAAGCTTTCAGCTGCTTCTTCGGGATCCAATCTCGTACTGCAACTGAATGTTGAGGGATTCAGGAGTTGACTAAAATGTTCCGTCCAGCGTTCAAGTCGTTCCTCTTTCGTCCGTAAGTTGACGCCAGTGCTTGAAACTAATTTGGTCAACTGGGGCCTCCAGTTTCGGCAAATCTGCTGTGATGCCCCAAAAACCTCCTTTAAGTTGCCTCTGTCCGCGAAGCTCTGCACTTCTTGGCCTTTGCGTTCAAGCCATGCCCGTTTGTCTGCACGTAGAGCTTTTCTGACTTCCTTACAGCAGTTTGTGAACTCTAACAGCGCCTCCGCGCTGCTGTGTTTCTTTAACTGTAGATCGGCTCGTTTCCGGATAAGTTCCAGAGAATCTGGAGAAATCCAAGGTTTGTTCACTCGCTTGTCCGGAAGGAGGCATTTCACTGCTGCTTGGTTCAGGGCTTTTCGAAAATTGTCCCAAGACTGCTCTGTATTCTCGAAATGGCCGCTCTTATCAAGATGTAACTTGACCTCCCGCGTGAATAAGTCACGCGTTGTTTCATCTTGCAGCTTTGCAGAACTGATTCTGGGCGTGAAGCATGACTTTTTAGACAAAAGTTTCATAGATACCTCCGCAATGACCAGTTCGTGATCGGTAATTGTGGTTTTCCCTCTTCTGGACCTCACATTCGTCAGACATCCTCTGTATCTCTCTGCAAACAGAATGTGATCCAGCATCTTTTTTCGACAACTCGGATCGGGAGGGTTGAAGGTGTACCGATGCACTTGTCGATGCTGGAACCATGTACCACCTACGAGCAATTTGTGTGAAGTGCAAAATGATAACAACTTTTCAGAGTTTTCATTTTCTTCACCCATTCCAAACGGGCCTCTGCAGCTCATGGTGTCATTCAACTGGTGTCCAGGCTCTGCATTAAGGTCACCGATGACACAAATACGCTCCCTATGTTTGAAACTGGAAACTAGGTCTGAAAGTTGACTCCAAAACAAATCCTTCTCTTGGAGACTAGCTTCATTCGTAGGTGCGTAGCAGACAACAACAGCTAGATTGGCTCTCCTCTGAGCCGCGAACTTGACGTAGCAAATACGTTCACTTAGAGCCACTTGTTCTACGATGCTGTTTATCAATGACTTCTTTACAGCAACGCCCACTCCTCCTTGTCTCGACTTTACACCAGACAACCACGAGTCAGACAGGTAGAGCTTGTGGTCTCCGAGATCAATTTCTTTCTCCTGCAATCTCGTCTCCTGCACTCCTAGAATATCCAACTTGTATCGCGCCAGATCCATTTTCAAAGCCTCTAGAGATCCGGCTTGGGTCAGTGTTCTGACGTTTAAAGTACTACTACTACTACTACTACTACTACTACTACTACTACTACTACTACTACTACTACTACTACTACTACTACTACTACTACTACTACTACTACTACTACTACTACTACTACTACTACTACTACTACCACTACTACTACTACTACTACTACTACTACTACTACTACTACTACTACTACTACTACTACTACTACTACTACTACTACTACTACTACTACTACTTAGACGTTTGACGTCGCTGCTAGGATTTGGTCGGTAGTCGACGATCCTCGGGGGTAAAATTTATAGTTAGACCAACCATGCTAAAAAAAAACAACGGAGATGCATAAATGAACCGAACCGGAAGTTCGCATGACAGTCTTGGTCTCTAACGATCAGAAAAAATTTTCTGAATACACACTGTTGCGGAAATCCGGTCTAGTGTAGCAGAACCCTAAGTAGTCGGGCATTTTCTGTTTTCGACGTTTCATACCGTGAAAATAATTTTTTTTTGAAAAGTAGGTTCTGGGTGTTGGGAAACCATTTTTTGTCAGTGTGTTGTACTCCTTGTCTAGTATATCATCTGTTTTTGCGTTTTCAGATCAATCGTACTGGGAATTCAAGTTTTGCAGGGTTTTGCCCATTAGCAGCAGGCTCCTCTCTCTTTCGGCAACCTTAAGTGTTTCCGTCTGTGCAATACATATTTCAGAGTTGATTTGATGGATGATACAGTTTGTACCTTCACGCCGGAACTCCCCGCGCATGAAATTGTTCTGAAAAGCCATGATTATATTGAGACAACTTCCGAAGTTGCTGGCCCAAGCACGTCAGCTCCCACTACTAAAAGAAAGCGGTCCCAGCTAACAACACCAACGCCCAAGAAGAAGACGAGGAATTGTGAAAATCGGGAGATTGATAAGGACAGCCAGCTAGACTCGCAAATAAGTGCACACCGAACTCCGTATGGCCGCTTGATGTACAGTAAGTTTTTATTTAGTGAGATCAGACTTCGTAGCTATATATATATACGGTATCCATTCTGAGTTTTTTTTTAGCCGACCCGATATCAGAGGCTTCTGATCTTGACGAGATCCAACATTTGGATAGTCCCAGAGTGCATCGTGTGATAAAGAAGTCCCGCTGTTATGTGTGCGGAAGGAAATTGGCCGATATGGCACAGCACTACCAAAAATCCCACTACAGGATGACGAAGAGTGTGAGACTGTATCTCTTGGATTGTAGGAGGCACTTTAATCGTTCCGGGTCATGTAAAGATCCTGTTTATGATTGCACTCTGTGCTTGCGTCGATTCGTGAACCAAACTGATCACAAAAAGAAGGGAGACGAGAGGAATAAGAAGACTAGCAGCAGCCTCCGTGATCACTTTGACAGTGATATAGTCCGTATCAACAACCCCAAGGACCCAGGAGAGATGCCTGAATTCATTCAAGACGAGTTAACTCAAATCAGAGAGCCAAAGGTGAATGGAGGAGTGCTCCTTGAGTATTTTGTGCGTGACCTAGTGAAGAAAGCTAGCAGAAAGAATAACAGCACGGACGCAGTTCATAAACGCGTGACAAAGACTTTTCAACACCATCTTAATCGTTTGTGGGTTACCACCGGGCAGTTCAAGAGACATGACGAAGCAGCGAAATTTATTGACGAAATAAAGAAGAATGGGAACTACAAGGCTAGTAGTATGGTTGTTTTCATTGTCGTTCTCAAAAAGTACCTCAGGTACATAAAGCGAAACCAAAAACAGATAAGACTTCCGTATGACATTTGGGTTGATGTTCTGAGCGAAATTTCAAGTGATTACAGACACCAAATGAAGAAAGATCAAGTTTTGTTGATGAACAAGAAGAAGGAAGAGACCCCGACAGCAGATGAATGTGCATCGATGTTACAGTGTGTCACGGACCACCTTGATAGTCCGACGTCTGATAAGTATTCATACAACTTGCTGAAGGGTCTGGTCTTCTTTTACTTTCACTCCTTATCCGGTACCAGACCTGGACCAATTCTCAACTTAAAATACGAACAGTGGGCATCAATGCGACGAGGCGAACCCGTGTACTCAACAGATCACAAGACAGGTGCTCAATTTGCTGTGAAATTCGAGCTCACCGTGCCCCAGGTCCCATGGTTCGAGCAAATGTTTTCCGCATTCAGGAAGGAGACCGGAATGGAGCCCTTGTACATATTTCCCACCATCCTTAACCAAAAAGAGAAGTCGATCGCACGTTTCGTGAAGGACTCGTTAACTGAAGTAGCACCGAAGTCCCTCCTCACTAAAAGTTTTAACCCGACATCAATGAGAAGAGTGTTATCAACTTACATGTATGGGCAAAAAGAAAAGAATCCACAACTCTACCAAGCACATTTAAATCAGACTGCGCACGAGGACAAGACGGAATCGAGACACTACGTGATGGACCTTATAAATACAGGGAAGGTGCTGCAAGAATATGGGAAGCTTTTTCGCATACCAACAGAGAGAATCAGAACCCTCCCCTCTAACGTAACGCCTGAAGAATTCGACGAGATGAACAGAGAGACCATCTATTTCAATTGTAGCGAGCCCGGTGACCCCATTTTCCCCCATTTGTACGAACAAAAGGCTGGACCAAGCGCTAGCAGAGAAGTGAGAGAGGACCTCAGTGATAATGAGTCGGATATGGATGAGGAGGACGTGACTGCTATGTTTGAGGTGGAAGCCCATGAACAACACGTCGACGCCATGGAAGATGACAGCGACCTAGAAGCAGAGGAATTGGGTAACTATCTTCAGTCTGATGGTGAGGGGGGGATGAGGACGACGAAGAAGAATTTGACCCGCAGCAAGAAGATTTCTCAGACGTAGATGAGAATCTCTCGGTGTTTTCTTCCACTGTATCCGCCAGAAAACTCCAGAGTGTGGTCCCGGACAGGAGGAGGAAGGAGTTTATTGCTAGTCTAAACAAATTCTCTGGTAGAATTAATTGGAGAGCGGAGGAGAAAGGCCTACTTTTACTTTTTGCTCAAATAAAGACAACGCCGAATAAGCAGCAGATTTCGGCAACCATTCGTGAAAAACTGGGTAGAAATCCCCATAAAAACACCGTCAACAAGATCTATGACAAACTTAAAGCTCTAGTGAATCGGCTGGCCGAGTAAGAGACCTACAAACTTTAGTACTCAAACTGGTGAGACAGGACTTCATTGCTAATTTTGTTAAACTTCTTTTGTTTTATAGTGATGTTGATGTTGTGTTAAGCTTACTGTTGTTTTATTATCCTTGTTATGAAATCTCACCTTTGTTTATTGTTTTAATTTGTTTTAGCTACTGTGTAGCCTATCTTTCGTTATATATACATTTATGTTACTCGGATTATGCATTTCAAAAACTGCTCTAGCAGTCGGGTCCGTGGCCCGTTTCAACCATGTTTCAAAGCCCATGTATATAGAAAAGGATCAAGAGGAGACGTTAATTCAAATGTTGGGGCTACATCTTGTTTTCTATTGAGATCAGAATTAGAGACCAATATTTCAAGTGGATAAGTGCAAGAAGTGGGGTGACTACCCAGTAGTGGCTATCAGTAGGCTACGTGATCAATTTTTTGATGAATTTTTGTGTCAGGTGTCACTGTTATTACTGAGCACAGATTTCACTCAGAGGCTTGTAGAAACTTTTTATACTTTCTTGCAGTGTCCATACAGGTAGGTTGTAGCTCTAGACAGTGAAAAACGTGTTGTGAATCAACAACATGTTGAAAATGAGAGAAGTTTTTATCTTCAATATTAGCAGTAGGCTCCTCTCTCTTTCCACAACCACCGCTATGTAGGCACCACAAATAATGATTTTAGATACCTAATTCCTATACTAGGATGTCTTTCTAGGCCAAAACAATGATATTGGTGCAAAAAAAAGTCATCCAAAATGTAAATTGGGAATCTCACACACGTATAAGCACTAGCAGCGTGGTGTGCTCACCAACCTACTACTAAAAAGTTAGCCCATCTTTATAGCTTGAAATTTGAAAAAGCCGAAAACACAAATTGTAGTGGTGCTAGAGAGCTTTCAGAAAAACTTTAGATCACTTTCAAGAGCCTTAGGAATGTGCAGAAATCAGCCTATGAAAAAATATTATCACTCACTTCTGTGCTAAAAAGGGGTGTAGCAGCTAGGTCTGATCACCCACGATATTAGGGTCCACTACTAGGCCGGTAGTGGGCATTTTTCCGTCCGGCAAGTTAAATGTTAAGGTCTTATCTAATAGTAGCGATGTCGAGCTACCCTCCCAGCCAGGTTTCCGCTGTCTAGGGCCCCTAGTCTAGGCTCTGCACATAGGACGTAGTTGATCACACTGAGCAGCGGCGTCTGGGACAGCCGCTGATACGGACCCCCGCTGCTCCGAATAGCACGAAGGTCCCGCGCTCATACTACTACTACTACTACTACTACTACTACTACTACTACTACTACTACTACTACTACTACTACTACTACTATGACTACTACTACTACTACTACGACCACCACCACCACCACCACCCACCACCACTACTACTACTACTACTACTACTACTACTACTACTACTACTACTACTACTATACCACCACTACTACTACTATTACTACTACTACTACTACTACTACTACTACTACTCTACTACTACTACTACTACTACTACTACTACTACTACTACTACTACTACTACTACTGTTTCAACACTTTAATTCCAAATATGAAATAAAGGCACGGTTGGCAACAAATACAAACAAAACAAGAAGAGTTATTTGTTTGGTTATTCTGTGAAGTGCTGTACGACGAAATTGTTGAAGGCATTCTTTGACCCGGTTGCTGCTTTCTCCTGCAATCTGGTGAACGATACTTTGTTTCGTACACAGTCTCCTTCGATTTGACTCATCCACGTTTTCCGTTGCCCCCCAGGAGGCGCGTCTAGCATGGACGTATTGATCGGGCGGGTCCCAATCGAAGGCACTGCGGCTAATCTTCCTGGTTCCATTCTCTGGATGTGTCCGTACCATTTTATCCGTTTGAGCATGATCATCGGGATAGTTGGGGCATTCGTGATCTTGACATAATTTCTTCGTTCGTTGTTTTCTCCAGATATGACACACGTAGAATTCTCCGAAGACAACCACAGTGGAAACTCTCAAGTTTTCTCTCAATTAATTTCGAAAGAGTCCAAGTCTCTGAGCTGTACAGCACGGCTGATAAAACGAGTGCTTTGTACAAATTGCACTTGAGGTGCACGCTGAGCTGCTTGCTCTTCCAGAGATTTTGGAAGTTAGCAAACCGTTGTCTACCTTCTGCAAGTTTGCAATTGACTTCCTGCAGGTCTCCATGCTTGAGGCTGACATATGATCCGAGATACTTGAACGCTTCTATGTTTTCAAATTCGTTTCCGAGAACATCTTGTACTTTGCAGGAAAAACACGCGTGTGGCAACTACTACTACTACCTACTTACTACTACTACTACTACTAACTACTACTACACTACTACTACTACTACTACTACTACTACTACTACTACTACTACTACTACTACTACTACTACTACTACTACTACTACTACTACTACTTACTACTATACTACTACTACACTACTACTACTACTACTACAAATACTACTACTACAAATACTACAACTACTAATACTACTACTACTACTACTACTACTACTACTACTACTACTACTACCACTACTACTACCACTACTACTACTATTACTACTACTACTACTGTTTCAACACTTTAATTCCAAATATGAAATAAAGGCACGGTTGGCAACAAATACAAACAAAACAAGAAGAGTTATTTGTTTGGTTATTCTGTGAAGTGCTGTACGACGAAATTGTTGAAGGCATTCTCTGACCCGGTTGCTGCTTTCTCCTGCAATCTGGTGAACGATACTTTTCTCCTGCAATCTGGTGAACGATACTTTGTTTCGTACATAGTCTCCTTCGATTTGACTCATCCACGTTTTCCGTTGCCCCCCAGGAGCGCGTCTAGCATGGACGTATTGATCTACTACTACTACTACTACTACTACTACTACTACTACTACTACTACTACTACTACTACTACTACTACTACTACTACTACTACTACTACTACTACTACTACTACTACTACTACTACTACTACTACTACTACTACTATTACTAATTCTACTACCGCTACTACTACTGCTTCTCCTACTGCTGAAGTTGGGGGATTTGGGGATGAGCAGAGGTTTATTATTCTACAATACAACAAAAATGGGAAAGGGTATGATCGACCCAATGGACGGTTCAGCTATTACCCACTTTGAAACTTTATAGCAGTGGATTCAAATTTAGCGAATTGTATTTTGAACTTTCAGCACTTTGCTAGACACTCTTCTATTATACGTCAATCAGACCCTCGTGGTGTACCACAACGTTCGCTCACATGTTGACTATTCGGTGAGTCTTTTTGATGCTCAGCTTTCCGCGTGGTTATGTGTCTGCAAATTTGTCCGGCATAGGTGGGATTGCAACATGTTTTTTTGTAAATCATGAGCAACTTTAGATGCTGGTCAAAATTAGACTTTATGCATTGTAGGCAGGATTTTAGTTTCCGTATTGTCTATATCACAATAAGGTGAGTTTTCTTTTGTATCTTTTCGTTGTGTCTAATGCATAATTGGACTCTATACTCTCAGAAATGTGTGGCTGTTTTCTTTAGTTTTGGTTTATCGCTTGACTTATATTCCGCTGTTATTTATGAGGTCTTTTCAGAAAAACCTAGTAAAGAAAATTTTTCCAACAGAAGTTTTTCTAAACTCCCGAAAAATTTTCCAATTGTGTGATTTACAATGCCTGACGACCAATTTTTTGTAATTGATTATTTCAACAAATGTTTCGTTGATATTTAGGGTGGATTGCGGATTGCTTTTAGATCAAAAAACCTATTGATAGTACACTATAAAATAACTTTCATATGCTGGAGGAGAACGTAGGCAAAGAAATATAGAATTGTTCAAGTGTCTGTTGGCTTTTGGTACCATTTACAGGAAAGGTCTCTTTGTTCATCAACGTATGCTGCCTTTTACAGGAAGGCTAATTCATGTTTTTGTCCATATTTTTTATTGTGAACCCAAATTTTATTGAAGCAAATTTTTAGCGTTGTCCTTTACGATGCAATTTATGCCATCTACTTATCTTGCAAATAATTTTTGTTTTCTAGTTTGGTTAACAATTGGAAAATTTCCGCTAATGTCTTTTTCTATTTTGCGGATTATCTTGTCATTTGTTGTTCCTGTCCTTGAAAAATGAGTTCTATCTGTTCGTCGGTTCTTTTTGTTTATTTTGTTCTTTTTTGATTGATATTATGATTTTTCAGGACAATTGTCAACAAACCTAATAGAAAACCACAACTGAAATTTTCCTTATTTTAAGAAAGTTTGCCACACTTGATATTCTTCAATCCGTTGGTTTCTCCCTTAAATTCTTTGCGTACCATTCGGCGGACGCCTCTACTCCACGAATCTTTTCAAGGCAACAAAAATTTCTCTCAAACTACTCACTAACTTGATAATGTCTGCCAAAATAGGGGATTCATTAAGTTTGTGTTAATTGGGTGTTTGGCCGTTAAGATAGAATTTCTTTGACAACTACTTGTAGGCTTAGCGCGTCCAGGCTTCTGACTAACTCGGCGTTTTTCTCAACGTTCTATCTTGACGATAAAAATAGAAGAATTTTTCAAGCTTTGGATTTATTCTTTTTGAATTGTTTTCTTTCAATTTGCAAACTTTTTAGACTTTCCCATTTCTGACCTCCATTTCTCAGATTTCTGACGCAGGTCAATCATACAAACAATATTTATTCTATTCTCAACTGGTCATTTTGTAATCAACGTTGAAAGATTTTAACTGCCAGCTCAGAGTAGCAGCAGTCATTCGGAACGGCTGAAGACGTCATTCGGAACAGGGAGCCTCAGAAAATTAGGAATTAAATTCTTATCTACACAGGTTTCCAGGCAGTGAACTTTTGAGTTATCATTCTCACGTTTTTCTAAGTTTTGATTTGTTTTAAAATCAGCTCTCGTTCACCATTACTCAGGCTCAACAATTAAAATAGTCAATGGGGGTAGAACTATGCCACACAACAGCGCCAAGATTGGGAATTTGGCTCTAAAATCGGGCACTTCCGTCCCTAAGTAACAAGTTTCCTAGCCTCGCAAGACGCTTTTGTCTTGCTCTACGTGGTTCTTACCCAGTTTTGGTTTTCCTTTTTCCCGTTGAGCAGGCTCCTCAAAATGTCATTTATTTTGTGAAATTACATCTAGTGTGTGTGCAGTTCTCTATCCTCGTCCTGGTGGAGTTATCAATTATGCTTGAGGACAAACAAAGAGTTCTGCTAGCTCCTGGAGACTATGTGCTTCATCACCTGGAAGACCTATATGCAAGTGATTAAATTAATTGGTTGTCAAAGAAAAAAGCAATTAGAATCTTTACTGCACAAACGTTAATGCTATATCCAGCGAAAGTGAAATGCAACTTGATGTTATTCTATTTACAAAATAAATGTTTTCAAATTAAATAAGAAACAAAGCATTAAAGTGAGAGGTTCCTTGAAAATTGTTGATTGTTACAAACAAAAATTTCAGAAATTTCGTTTAAATTTCGTTTTTATAAATTTCTTCAAGATCTTTTAATTTAGTTTTAAGCTCTAAGTAACTTTCTACCGTTTCAGTAACATTTTGGAACATTTCAATGTTTTGATGCATATGCATTAAAGTGTAACCTTCGAATTGAGCAACATGACAACTGTTAACTAGAATTTCAGAGTACTTTTGAATCTAGTATCTATTCAAGTATCCAATCTAGGATTACACGTTTTCTATCACGACAGCCCCTGACACATTCAATAGCGCTGTGTAGGGGTTCAAAACCTATCTTTGTCTGAACAGAATTTTTTTCCGAAAATATGTCATCTTTTCCTGCAAAGATTTTTGTTGCCATTTGCTTTAAAGTAAGTTTCTCAGACCACCATGCGCCTCCCACACAGAAAAAAGGCGGAACAAAATCGCTTTCTCCTATTTCCGAAAATAAATTGTTATTCAGATTTTTAATTGCCTCGTGATATTTCTATGACTCTTTAGCTTCTTTGGCCATGACATAGCAAACAAATAATTGTTCTCAAAACGATGAACAATCTGTTGAATCTGGACCCCCAAAAGCTATTTGCTTTGATCAATGAGCGTTAATATCAGTGCTATTAGATTTGTTGTGAAAGATTTCGCCTTCTAACAACTGAAGTGATGGCTCAACTTAGACGTCATAGAAAACGTCATGCAATATTTTCGCGAACCTGTCGCTAATTTGGTTGTTCCGCTTCTTAGTATAAACCATTTTGCACAATAGATAGCGTGGGTTAGTTTGAATTTTCCCCAAAAAATGCAGTGCGCAGTCAGTGTCGATTTCGGTTAGCTCCATGATGTTGAGTTGCTAGCGAAAACAATTGGCGTTCATCTTTGGTGACGATGAACCGTAAAACGATGTCTAGATGAACTTTTGAATATTTGTCTTCGCTTGAAAGAAATCGTTCTGAGAAAGAGAGCGTTAGGAATTGTTCGAACAAGAAAATTAATTTTTGTTGAAAAACTCTGGAAAAAATAATTCGTAAATTATTTGCTATGCAGGTTTCAGGAAAGTCTCCACCGCCAAGGACTTATCCCGAAAACAACACTGCAGCCATCTACAATATCAATATCATTTCGTCTAAAAAATAAAGAGATCAGAATTTTGCGTGCTCCCTTACAATCAATTGGCATTTGGAAGCATCTTCTGGGTATTCAGTAAGATTACCATGATTGGATACGTCAATCAACAATTTGAGCAGGTTCTCCAAACTTCCTACAGGAATGCGATTGTCTGTGCATCACTTTTGCGTTCCATTGTAGTTGCACATGCTGCTCATCATTCTGACTAATGCTATACCATAAATTGCCATGGCTGTGGGATCTCCCTGGTTGCTGTATTCTTAGGACTGCTATCAAATAACGGCTAAACACAGTTTGCACGGGGCTGAGGGAATTTGATCAGCGCAGATGGAAACAAGGAAATTTTTTATATGTCCAAAACAAAAGGTCGGTTGAGCGATTGAATGCAAATTTGGCGTCTAAAAGGATTTCTGTTTTCGGGAAAATCATAACCACAACGCATGCAGTATTTAGCACACTCAATTCAACATTTCTGGCCTGGCGAAGCTGGCTAATACATTCAAAGAACAGGAGATCATTTTCAATTCGCTTCATGATACGCTTCCCAAAATTAAGTAGCGTGGTTTCTCCAATGCCAAATGGTCTAACTCCAACGTCTTTTTTGAGTGGTATGAGCCTAAAGGCCTTGTATGCGGCCAAATAATTGTTAGTAATTTTTCACTGGCTGATCTGATAGCAATTTGGATAAAGTTTGCGCATTATTGGCTGAATTCTCTTTGAAGCCATTCAGAACCTGCCAGCAATTCTTTGCGTTTGAAATTGAGTTTACCGTGGCTGCCATTGGTTTTCAAGGACACCGCTGACGTTTTCAATTATAGTGGGCTGGTATATAAAAGAATTGAAGGCTTGCGGGTCAAAAAAATTAGATTGGCTAGAGAACGTTATGAGTGTTTTTCATGGAAAATTTTAATTTCAATTTTCCAATGATTTTATTCCTCGGCGATTCCTGAGGAGAGCTCTGCTGCTAGGCAATTATTTGTGTTCCAAATTTTTCCTGTGTCCATAAAATGGTTAAAGTGTTTCAGAGCATCCTTCATTCCGCTTAGAATTTTTTTGAAAGTTTGTTTTGCAGGGATTTTGCCTCAGAGAAAATTCGTCTAATTGATCTTTTCGAAATTGGAAGCCACCTTGTAAGCTTTCGGTCACAAACCCATCATTTACAGTTTTCCCGCATGCAAAAATTAAGAGTTGAAAAATTGCTGTGATCCTAAATGAGAAGCCTTCAAACCGTTCCTCCTCAGCAAAGAATTTCAAAGATTTGACAAAACAGTCAACAAATTTTTGGGCCACTTTGTTTGAAGTCCCTGAGAAGCAGCAAAAAGCGATTCGTGATATTTATTCAGATTTTCTGCCGGGTCACGTAACAGTGCAAAAACTCGAAACAAACGCGTACATTTTATAATTACAACGGAAATCGAATTTTTCACTAATGCCACTGCAAACTTGCGGCACGTGAGTGTTATAAGAGGCAGTTCTTTACTGGAGTTTTTGAAATTCACGGTTATTTGTTTTCAATTCTTGAAAAGGAGTTTTTACTTTCATTCCTGTCTGCTGTTATCCCTTACTTGTTGGGGTTGACATAATTTCGAATCAACATGTATCAGAAAAATTTTTGAAATTCAAAAGTCAAAAATTTTTGCATTTGAAATAATACTTCAATGTCAAGTCCCGCACCACGTATTCGTCGATCGCATTTAAATGCGGTTCCAATTGTTTCATTTAGATCGCTTCTATTTTCATTAAATTTTCAACTCCGCGATATGCATCGAGAATGACTTGTTTAATTTTATGCGCTGTACCATGGACCAAAGACAGGGCTGCTGACCCCCGTGATTGTAAGTAATGCCCAGAATTTTCAACTACTACAACTGGTGAGTAGAGATTTATTCTCCAAAAATACACAATAATTAGGAACAGCTTGATCAACCCAATTGAAGAACACTTAACCTCCACATTGGAACATCACAGCAGCGGATTTAAATTTGGCGCATTGGGTTTTAAACTTATAGCACAATGCTAGACTTCAGGAGCTGCATCAAAACGTTGAAAAACCACTACTAACTTGTGTTTAACTCCTCTTCTACACACTGAACACTACAGTTATTATCAACCACAGTAACAATTCTAGTAACAAGGCAGCCTCTGAGACAGATGATTTCGCTGCGTAGGAATGCGAATATGTGTTTTTGCGTCTGAGTTTGTGTCATCATTGTTTTTCGAAGATTTTTGTCGCAATTCACTTGATAGTACGTGTTGCAGAGCATCACTCGCTTCTCACGCAGCTAAACAAAAACCAAACGGAATTGCAATTTTCAATTTCCAAAATAGGTTCTTATTTAGATTTTCTAAATGCCTCGTGTTGTTTCAATTCCTCTTTATCTGCCTTGGCCATTACTTAGCCGACAAATTAATCGTTCTCATGTCGAACAACGATCTGGTGAACCTGGACCCCACAAGTTGTTTGCGTTGATCAGTAGGCGTTAATCCCAGTGCTGTTAGAATTGTTGTGAAAGACTTCATCTTCTAACAACTGGAGTGATGGCTCAAAATCCACGTCATTGAAAGCGTCATGCATTGACTTCGTGAATGTGTCTCTAAGTTTGTAGTGCAGCTTCTAAGTACCTTTGCACAGTGGAGAGCATAGGTTAGTGTAATTTTTCCCCTTAATGCCGTTAGATAGGTCTCTTTTTTGAGATTGTACCGAAAGCACAAAAAGGTTGCGGAAATCCCTTTTTCTCAACATAAAACCCTACGCCTTCACTTTCAAGCCAATAATCTACTTCGAGGCTCTTTTTTGGATGCCAAAATGACATTTGTTTTTGAGTAACCCGCAAAAAAGATCTGTTGTCCAAGCTTTAAACCTTTAAGTCAAGTGCAGCATTGCGTTTGTCTTATCTAATTTTATCCCAAATGAAGAAAAAATGGCTGATACCTTCTTTCCAACGGTCTTGATGGCGAATGAAATTGGCGTGCATCGTCCATGACGTCCGTTCCAATGGGCTTTACAGCAGCGCCTGACTAATTGTAGTTAGTGTTTTATTTCATTGGCTCCGCGATTTGAAGTCGGTTGCGAAAGGAATTTGGCGTGCATCAGTGACGGGCGAGTCGCAAAACAACGTTTTTTAAAGTTTTGCTTATTTTTCCCCGCATCTAGGAAACAGTTCTGAGTATTAGCAATTGTTCGAACAAAAAAAGCAAATTGTTATGGAAAACTTCACGTTTAACATGACTAACGGTTTCTGCAGAATTGATTTTTGCGGGTTCCCAGTTTCTGAAGCAGCTCAGAAAAAATTTTATCACTGAGGAGACTCCAGGTAAAACTTCATTGCCAAGAGTTGATTCAAAAACAGTGCAGCGATCTACAATGTGGAAAAGTTTTGCTCTGAAAATTTAAGCAAGCTGAATTTTTCAACCAATTGATTTTTGAAGCATATTTTAGGTATCGAATGAGCTTATCGTGACCGAGTAAGTCCATGAACAGATTCAGCAGGTTTTTAAGCCTCCTACCTGTCTTCAATTGTCGGCGCTCCGTTTTTGATTTTCTCCTGGAGTTCTACATGAAGTCAATCAATGCGATTATTGCTTCATACCAAACGTTGCCATTGCAATAAGATCTCCCTGGCTAGTGGATTCTTGGACTGCTAGCGGATGACAACTACACACTGGTCGCACGGGATTGTTTATCAATTTTGAGCAAGGTAGCAGAAAACAGGGCAATTTTTTTTTATATTTTCAAAAATCATTTGTTGATTGAGCAATTGAATGCAGTATTTCTTTTAGAAAGTATATAAGAAGTACTGGTTCATAAATGGGAGAATCATAAGCACAACACACTGAATTTATAGCAAAGTCATTGCCTAAATTTTGGCCTAAGCAGAGCTGGCTAATTCCTCCAAGGAGCAGTAAGCCACATTAAAAGTGCTTCATAACACACTTCTCAAAAACATGACGCAAGGCTTCTCCAACGCTAATTAGTTTAACTCCAGGGTTTTTTTGAGTGATATGAGACAAACATAATAGGATAACAACTTTTTATCAGTAGTTTTTTTTGCTGGCTAATACGATAACAATTCCCTTTTCTTTTTCACAATATTGACTGATTTCTCTTTCAAGCCATTCAGATTTCTTCTTTTTTCCTTTGCGTCTGAAAATGCGGCACATGACCGTAGCTGCCATAGTTCTTCAAGCCCGCTTTGAGAATTGCCGCCTTAATGAAGTTTTCAAGTATATAAGCGCGGTATGAAATGGAAATTAATAAAGGGGCTAAAAAATAGTCTAGAGTGGCTTGAGAGTGTTGTGGGTGTTTTTCATAGAGTAATTCAAGTACAGTTTTTCCATTGATTGTTTCCTTTGGCGAGAAGATTCCCGAGGAGAGCTCTGCTGTTAGGTTTTTTATTGCGTTCGATAGTATTCCTGTTTTTGAGAACTTGTTAAATTGTTTCAGACCATCCTCCAATCCGCTAGATTTTCTTTACGCCGTTTGTATCACTGGGGTTCGCCTCAAAACAGTCGAGAAATTTTTAGTCCCGCTTTGTTTGAAGTCACAGAGAACCTTTGACGTTTTTTTAAAAGAACATTGAAGCGGTTCGTGTGACTATTATGTCAGAAGCTCGAAGTTACTTCTGCAATGAGTTGCATAGCCAGGCTTAAAACACGAAGCAAACGCGAACGTTATAAAGTTGCAACGGAATTGGACTCCTGGCTAAGTGATAACTAATGGCACTGCAGACTTTTGGCACGCGAGTTTTTTGATACTCAATTTTTTATGGGAAAGTACAACCAACCCAATTGATGAACAGCTAACCCTCAATGAATTATCACAGCAGCAGATTTAATTTTAGCTCATTGTATTTTAAACTTACAGCACAATGCTATAATGACTTCAGGAGCCGCATCAAACGGTTGAAAAATCACTACTAATTTGGTGTCTAACCTCCTCTCCCACAAAGAACACTACAGCTTTTATCAACCACGGTAACACTTTTGGTAACACGGCAGCCTCTGAGACAGAAGATTTCGCTGCGTAGGAGTGCAAAGTCATCGCTGTCCTAATGAAAATTATTGCATCCAATTATGTGTGCCCTTTTCTTTCCAATAATTTTGTTGCTAGTTGCTATATAGTGCCGGGCACCATGCACTCTTCACCCAGCTAAACAGGAGCCAAACAGAATTCCATTTTTCATTTTCCAAAAAATGTTATTTTTTAAGTTTTTAAATGCCTCACGTTATTTCCTTTCCTCTTTATCTTATTTGACCATGACTTAGCCAACAAATTAAGTTTTCTCATGTTGAAGAACACACTGTTGAATCTGTACACGTACAAGTTGTTTGCTTTGATCAGTCAGCGTTAATTTTTCTACTGTTAGATTTGTTGTGAAAGATTTCGTCTTCTAATAACTGAAGTGATGGCTGAAATTCAATATAAGAGAAAACATCATGCATTAATATGGCGAACGTGTCTCTAAATTTATAGTGCAGCTTCTAAGTCCCTCTGCCGAGTGGAGAGCATGGGTAGAGTAATTTTGTCCCCTCAAGGCCGTTAGATAGGTTTCTTTTTTGAGATTGCACCGAATGCACAAAAAGGTTGCGTAAATCCCATTTTCTCAAAATAAAACCGTACCCCTTCATTTTCAAGGCAATAATCCAGTCCGAGGCTCCTTATTCAGTTGCAAAACTGACATGTGTTTTCACCTAACTCACAAAATAATATCAGTTTTGCAAGCTTTCATACTTTTAAGTAAAGTGCAGCGTTGCGTTTGTCTTGTGTAATCTTATCCCCTATGAGGCAAAAATGGTTGATAGCTTCTTTCCAATGAGCTTTTCTGCAGCGCCTGACTCTGGTTAGTTAGTGTTTTATTCCGTTGTCTCCCTGATGTTGAGTTGGCGGCGAATAAAATTGGCATGCATTGTCGGTGACGGGCGAGCCGCAAAACGATGTTTACTAAAATTTTTGCATATTTTTCCCTGCATCCAAGAAAAAATTTCTGAGTGTTAGCAATTGTTCGAGCAAGAAAAACAAATTGTTAATGAAAACCTCACGTTAAACATGACTAACGGTTTTGCAGAAATGATTCTTGCACTTTCCAATTTTCTGAAACAGCTCGGAAAAAATTGTTAACGCTGAGAAGAATCCAGGTGAACCTTCACCGCCAAAAACTGATCCAAAAATATTGCAGCGATCTACATTAGCGACAAGTTTGGCTCTGAAAATTTAAGTCATCTGGATTTTTTTGTGCTCCTTTACAATCAATTGGTTTTTCGAAGCATCTTCAAGGTTTCGATTAACCTTATCATGACCGAAAGAATCTTTGAACAGCTTCAGCAGGTTCTTTAACCCCCCTACCAGACTGACATTGTCCGTGCTCCGTTTTTGCGTTTGCTTTTAGTTTTGCATGGTGTCAATCAATGTGAGTATTTCTATACCATACGTTGCCAGCTACACACAGGTTGCATTGGAATGTGTAGGAATTTTGAGCAGTATAGCAGAAATCAGGGCAAAATCTTTTTAAATGTTCAGAAGCCAGTTGAGATGTTGATTCAGCAATTGAATGCACTATTTCTTTTGAAAATCATATAAAAAGTACTGCTTCATAATTGATATAATCATACGCACAACACATTGAATATATAGCAAATTCATTGCCAAATTTTTGGCCTAAGCAGAGCTGGCTAAGTCCTCTAAGGAACAGCAAGTCACTTTAAATGTGCTTCATAAAAAAAGATCTCAAAAACATGGCGCAAGTATTCTCCAAGGCCAAATAGTTTTACACCAGGGTTTGTGTTGAGTGGTATGAGAACAAAAACATTATCCGCTGCCAACTATTTATCAAATGTTTTTTTCGCTGTCTAATACGATAACAATTCCGCTTTCATTTTCACAATAATGACTGAGTTCTCTTTCCAGCCATTCAGATTTCTCCTTTTTTACTTTGCGTTTGAAAATGATGAACCATGGCTGCCATGGTTCTTCAAGGCCGCTTTGAGAATTGCCGCCTTAATCGAGTTTTCAAGTATAAAGGCGTGGTTTGGAATGGAAAATAATAAATGGGCTAAAAATAGTTTAGAGTGGCTTGAGAGTGTTGTGGGTGTTTTTCATAGAAAAATTCATGTACAATTTTTCCATTTGATTGTTTCCTTTGGCGAGAAGATTCATGAGGAGAGCTCTGCTTTTAGGCTTTTAATAGCGTTCGACATTAATCCTGTTTGTGTGAACTTGTTAAATTGTTTCAGATCATTCTCCAATCCGATGGATTTTCTTTTACACCGTTTGTCTCGCTTGGATTTGCCTCCAAACAGTCGACAAAGTTTTGGTCCCGCTTTGCTTGAAGTCACAGAGACTTTTTGACGTTTTTGGAGAAAACTGAAGCGGTTCGTGTGACAAAAAGCAATTCGTGTGACGAGAAGCGGTTCGTGTGACAATGAGTCGCATAGCAATGCTTAAAACACAAAACAAACGCGAACGTTAAAAAGTTGGAACGGAAATGGACTTCTGGCTAAGTCATTACTAATGGCATTGCTGACTTTTGGCACGTAAGTGTTTTGGTACTCAATTCTTTTATGGGAAAATAAAACCAAATCAATTGACGAACAGTTAACCCCTCAATGAAACATCACAGCAGCAAATTTAAATTTAGTGAATTATGGTTTGAACTTATTGCACAATGCTAGACTTCAGGAGCCGCATCAAATTGTTGAAAAATCACAACTAACTTGGTGTATAACCTCCTCTCCCACAAAGAACACTATAGGTATTATTAACCATTGAAACACTTTTAGTAGCACGGCAGCCTCTGAGACAGAAGATTTCGTTGCGCAGGAGTGCATATTTATTGTTGTCCGAATGGGAATTATTGCAACCAATTATGTGTATTTTTTTGTTAGTAGTTGCTATATAGTGCCATTGCAAAGCACCATGCGCTTTTCACGCAGCTAAACGAGAACCGAACAAAAATCTTTTTATCAGTTTCCAAAAAATTTTTTTATTTAAATTTTTAAATGCTTCTTGCTATCTTATTCCTCTTTATCTTATTTGACCAAGACTTAGCCGACAAATTTATTTTTCCCATGTCGAAGAACAAACTGCTGAATCTGTACACGTACAAGATGTTTGCTTTGATCAGTGAGCGTTAATATCACGATGTTAGATTTGTTGTGAAAGATTTTGTCTTCTAATAACTGATGTGATGGCTCAATTTTGATATCATATATAACGTTATGCATTAATTTCGCGAATGTCTCTAAATTTGTCGTGCAGCTTCTAAGTCCCTTTGTACAGTAGAAAACATGGGTTACTGTATATTTTCCCCTCAAGGGCGTTACATAGGTCTTTTTCTTTTGAGATTGTACCCATTGCACAAAAAGGTCACGGAAATCCCATTTTCTCAACGTTGAACCGTACCACTTCACTTTGAAGGCAATAATCTACTTCGAGGCTCTTTTTTTTCAATGCCAAAATGACATTTGTTTTTGAGTAGCTCGCAAAAAAGATCTGTTGTCCAAGCTTTAAATCTTTAAGTCAAGTGCAGCATTGCGTTTGTCTTATCTAATCTTATCCCAAATGAGTTTTGTGCAATATAACAGAAATCAGGGCAGACTTTTTTTCAAAAACTAGTCTTTGATTAATTTTCAAAAGCGATTCATAACACACCTCTCAAAAACATAGCGCAAGACTTCTCCAACGGCAATTGTTCTGACTCCAGGGTTTTTCTTGAATGGTATGAGACCACAAAAGTTATATGCTGCCATTTATATATCAGGAACTTTTGCTAGCTATCCCGATAACAATTTGGTTTACGTTTTCACACTATTGTTTCAGTTCTCTCTGAAATTATTCAGATTTTGCTCTTCTATCTTTTGCGTCTGAAACTGACGGACTGTGGCTGCCATGGATTTTCTTGCCCGCTTTTGGAACTGCCGTCTTACTGAATTTTTTAAGTATATAGGGGTGGTGCAAAATGGAAATGAATCCATGGGGTTAAATAAATAGCTTAGATTGGCTTGAGAGGGTTTTTCATGGATTAACTCAAGTAGAGTTTTTCATTGATTATATCATTCGGCGCGAAGATTCCTGGGGAGAGCTCTGCTGTTAGAATTTTAATTGCAGTCGATATTCTTTCTGTTTCAGTAGGCTTGTTGGATGAATTGTTTCAGACCTTCTTCCTTTCCGCCAGAATTTCTTCTTAGGACGTTCATTTTTCTGCAGTTTTTTTACAAAGAAAAGGATGTCTAGGTGACCTTTCGAAATTTGAGGTCGCCTAGTAAGCGTTTTGATCACAGACCCACAATTTAAAGTTTTGACGCGTGCGGGAATTAAGAGCTGAAAAATTGCTGTAATCGTAAATGATAAGCCATCAAATTGTGCCTTCTCGACAAAAGTTTTAGTCAAAGTAGTCGATAAATGTTTGATGTAGATTGTTTTTGTTGAGCACAATGACGTTTGTTCTCCAATAAACATTTTTTAATGAATTTTTTCATCGTGATCTTCGTTTTTGGGGGTGAAATCCCAAATATTATTGAATAGGATTTCGTTGTTCGGCAATGACTTTTCTTGAAACTCATCGGATAGTGAGCCGCAAATTTTAGCATTTTTGATAAAAATTGCTTTTTCAAGTTTTTTGAGAATACTTGGGTCATTTCTCAGGTTCATGCAGCCTAAAAAGCCAAGGAACCTCCGCTATGTTTTGATAATAGGTTACAGCATAGTGGGCATTGCTAGGTCTAATGGAATGTAGTTCAAGATTTTAATATCACTTTTAAGCAATTTTCTTTTAAATTATCAGCAATTCTTTAAAATTTTCGATTGTTTATGAGTTTTCTAAATTTCAGGCACCAGTGGCCTACGGATCTCCTCTATGGTTTGATAAGGATCTCCCGCATTATTTCTAGAGTTACTGGAATGGTTGTCAATAACTCTAGCATTAGCAAATTTTTGATAGAATTTACTTTCTTTTCGAAACTTTCGGAAAATTATTATCAAGTTCCAATTTTATGGATCTTTGAGCCAGTGAGACATTTTAGGGCTTGAAATAAGGATACTGGATAGTCTCATGAGGCAATTTTATGGTTCCGAAGATATAAAAGTCACGAATTTCAGCAAATTTCTGTTAGAATTTGCAAATATTTTGAACATGATTGTTTAGACTGAGTTTAACAATCATTACTGGCCAGCGAAAGTTTTGAGGTCTTGCAGATGGGATACGTATCAGAACTCCAGAGACAAAAAATTGTTTCTGGACATTTTTTTTACAACACAATCTGGAATTTTTTTTAATTTTACAAATTTCAGTTTTTTTTTCTTTATGATTTAAGCACTAAAAAGGATAGAACACTGAAGTTGCAAAATCAAACCTCATCATGGAAAATATTCCTAGTTCTTCTTCCCTGTTGGGGGTTGCTTTTGCGTCTCTTTCGCGTTTACTTTTTCTATCTCCCAGACTCTATCTCTCTCTCTCTCTCTCTCTCTCTCTCTCTCTCTTTTTCCTTAACTCTTTTGTTGTTGTTGCGCTTCAGCCGCTTTTATGTGGCGTGATGTCATCATCTGTTACTCTAATTAACACTGTATTATAGTAAAATGCACGAAAATAAGTTTTTTAATCATAATTGAGATAGCTAGCTTTTTTTAAGAAGTCATTGTTAATTGATCTCAAGCAAATTTGTAAAAATGAATAGTCCTATTGGTTTATTTCCACGCAGTTTTTTGCGTGGGCGAGTTTTCTTCTGACCAATTTGATTTTTCGTCCTCAGAAAAGCTATAAATGATTAGCACACACTGTGCATTAATTTCCTTTAGAGCCTTTCAGCGCACTAGTTCGAAGTATGCAATTAACAGAAAGTGTTTTGGAGATAATACTTATGTTGCCAAGGGCGCTTCTTAAAAATTGATCACAATCCATCCCCACCCAACCACTAACCCAACCCGCGGCAGTTCACATCAGCCCCCCGAGCAATACCCACACCTGAATATCGTTCAGGCTGTAAGGTCATGATGCAGCAAAAGATCCCCACACCCACCGCGCCCCCTCGTTCCGCTCACCTCAGGCTAAAATTTCGTTTTTTTTGCCGTTTTGCTTCAAAGAAAAGTTTTTCGAGTTGACCTTTTGAGTTTTGCAGTCGCCTAGTTAGCGCTTTGATCACAGACTTCCAATTTAAAGTTCTCAGGCGTGCGAGAATTAAGAGCTGAAAAACAGCGGTGATCGTAAGTGATAAGCCATCAAATTGTGCCTTCGCAACAAAATTTTTTTTAAATAGTCGACAAATTTTTGGTCCGGTTTTGTTTTTTATGAAGTTTTTTCTCCAATAAACATTTCTTTATGAATTATTCCATCGTGCTCTTTGTTTCTGTTAGTAGTTGCTATATAGTGCCATTGCAAAGCACCATGCGCCTTTCGCGCAGCTAAACGAGAACCGAACAGAATTCCATTTTTCAATTTCCAAAAAATGTCGTTATTTAAATCTTTAAATGCTTCGTGCTATCTTATTCCTCTTTATCTTATTTGACCAAGACTTAGCCAACAAAATAATTTTTCTCATGTCGAAGAACAAACTGCTGAATCTGTACACGTACAAGATGTTTGCTTTGATCAGTGAGCGTTAATATCACTGCTGTTAGATTTGTTGTGAAAGATTTTGTCTTCTAATAACTGATGTGATGGCTCAATTTTGATAATATATATAACGTCATGCCTTAATTTCGCGAATATCTCTAAATTTGTAGTTAGGCTTCTAAGTCCTTTTGTACAGTAGAAAACATGGGTTAGTGTAAATTTTCCCCTCAAGGGCGTTACATAGGTCTTTTTCCTTTGAGATTGTACCGATTGCACAAAGAGGTTGCGGAAATCCCATTGAACCGTACCAATCTCAACGTTGAACCGTACCACTTCACTTTGAAAGCAATATTCCAGTTCGAGGCTCTATTTTTGATGCCAAACCGACATTTGTTTTCACGTAGCCCTCAAATAATAACTGTTTTGCAAGCTTTCACACTCTTAAGTAAAATGTAGAGTCGCGTCTGTTCTGTGTAATCTTATCCCCTATGAGGCAAAAATGGGCGATCTTTTCTTTCCAATGGGCTTGACAGCAGCGCCTGACTTAGTGTAGTTAGTGTTTTATTCCATTGGCTCCCTGATGTTGAGTTGGCGAATAAAATTGGCGTGCATTGTCGGTGACGGGCGAGCCGCAAAACCATGTTTACTAAAATTTTTTGCATATTTTTGCCTGCATCCAAGAAGAAAATCTGAGTGTTAGCAATTCTTTGAGCAAGAAAAACAAATTGTTAATGAAAACTTCACGTTAAACATGACTAACGGTTTTGCAGAAATGATTGTTGCACTTCCCAATTTTTTCGTCCAATTGCTCGGAAAAAATTATTAACGCTGAGAGGGTTCCAGGTGAATCTTCACCGCCAAGAACTGATCCATAAACACTGCAGCGGTCTACAATGTCGACAAATTTTGCTGTAAAAATTCAAGACATCTGGATTTTTGTGCTCCTTTACAATCAGTTGGCAGTTTGAAGCATATTCTAGGAATCGAATAGGCTTACCATGACTGGATTAATCCATGAACAATTTCTGCAGCTTCTATAAGCTTCCTACCGGACTGCCATTGTCTGCGCAGTTTTTATGCTTTTTTCTAGTTTTGCATGATGTCAATCAATGTGAGTAATTGTATATCATACTTTGCCAATGCAAAAAGATCTCCCTGGCTGGTGGATTCTTGGGGCTGCTAGCGAGTGATGGCTTTACACAGATCGCAGGGGTCTCTGTACAAGTTTTGTGCAATATAACAGAAATCAGGGCAAATTTTTTTCAAAAACTTGTCTTTGATTGACCAATTGAATGCTTTTTTGCCGTCTACTAGGAGTACTGCTTCATTTTTGCGTGAACCATAAGCATAATACATAGAAAAACTAGCACATTTATTTAAACATTTCTTGCCTAAGCAGAGCTGGATAGTTCCTCCAAGGAACAGCAAGTCACTTTAAAAGCGATTCATAACACACCTCTCAAAAACATAGCGCAAGACTTCTCCAACGGCAATTGTTCTGACTCCAGGGTTTTTCTTGAATGGTATGAGACCACAAAAGTTATATGCTGCCATTTATATATCAGGAACTTTTGCTAGCTATCCCGATAACAATTTGGTTTACGTTTTCACACTATTGTTTCAGTTCTCTCTGAAATTATTCAGATTTTGCTCTTCTATCTTTTGCGTCTGAAACTGACGGACTGTGGCTGCCATGGATTTTCTTGCCCGCTTTTGGAACTGCCGTCTTACTGAATTTTTTAAGTATATAGGGGTGGTGCAAAATGGAAATGAATCCATGGGGTTAAATAAATAGCTTAGATTGGCTTGAGAGGGTTTTTCATGGATTAACTCAAGTAGAGTTTTTCATTGATTATATCATTCGGCGCGAAGATTCCTGGGGAGAGCTCTGCTGTTAGAATTTTAATTGCAGTCGATATTCTTTCTGTTTCAGTAGGCTTGTTGGATGAATTGTTTCAGACCTTCTTCCTTTCCGCCAGAATTTCTTCTTAGGACGTTCATTTTTCTGCAGTTTTTTTACAAAGAAAAGGATGTCTAGGTGACCTTTCGAAATTTGAGGTCGCCTAGTAAGCGTTTTGATCACAGACCCACAATTTAAAGTTTTGACGCGTGCGGGAATTAAGAGCTGAAAAATTGCTGTAATCGTAAATGATAAGCCATCAAATTGTGCCTTCTCGACAAAAGTTTTAGTCAAAGTAGTCGATAAATGTTTGATGTAGATTGTTTTTGTTGAGCACAATGACGTTTGTTCTCCAATAAACATTTTTTAATGAATTTTTTCATCGTGATCTTCGTTTTTGGGGGTGAAATCCCAAATATTATTGAATAGGATTTCGTTGTTCGGCAATGACTTTTCTTGAAACTCATCGGATAGTGAGCCGCAAATTTTAGCATTTTTGATAAAAATTGCTTTTTCAAGTTTTTTGAGAATACTTGGGTCATTTCTCAGGTTCATGCAGCCTAAAAAGCCAAGGAACCTCCGCTATGTTTTGATAATAGGTTACAGCATAGTGGGCATTGCTAGGTCTAATGGAATGTAGTTCAAGATTTTAATATCACTTTTAAGCAATTTTCTTTTAAATTATCAGCAATTCTTTAAAATTTTCGATTGTTTAAAAATTTTCTAAATTTCAGGCACCAGCGGCCTAGGGATCTCCTCTATGGTTTGATAAGGATCTCCCGCATTGTTTCTAGAGTTACTGGAATGGTTATCAATAACTCTAGCATTAGCAATTTTTTGATAGAATTTACTTTCTTTTAACAATTTTTGGGAAATTATTATCAAGTTCCAATTTTATGGATCTTTGAGCCAGTGAGACATTTTAGGGCTTGAAATAAGGATACTGGATAGTCTCATGAGGCAATTATATTGTTCCGAAGATATAAAAGTCACGAATTGCAGCAAATATTTGTTAGAGTTTGCAAATATTTTGAACATGATTGTTTAAACTGATTTTAACAATCACTACTGGCCAGCGAAAGTTTTGAGGTCTTGCAGATGGGCTACGTATCAGAACTCCAGAGACAAAAATTGTTTCTGAACATTTTTTTCACAACAAAATCTGGAATTTTTTAACTTTACACATTTCAGTTTTTTTTCTATATGACTTAAGCACTAAAAAGGACAGAAAACTGAAGTTGCAAAATGCAACCTCATCATGGAAATTTTTCATAGTTCTCCCTCTCTGTTGGGGGTTGCTTTCGCGTCTCTGTCGCGTTTACTTTTTCTATCTCCCAGACTCTATCTCTCTCTCTCTCTCTCTCTTTTTCCTTAACTCTTTTGTTGTTGTTGCGCTTCAGCCGCTTTCATGTGGCGTGATGTCATCATCTGTTACTCTAATTAACGCTGTATTATAGTAAAATGCACGAAAATAAGTTTTTAAAGCATAATTGAGATAACTACCCCTTTAGGAAATCACTGTTACTTTATCTCAAACAAAATTTGTAAAAAAAGATAGTCCTGTTGGTCTGTTTTCATGATGTTTTTCGCTTGGCCGAGTTCTCGTCTGACCAATTTCACTTTTCGTCCTCAGAAAAGCGATAAATGGAGGATAGCACACACTGTGCATTATTTTCCCTTAGAGTCTTTCAGCGCACTGGTTCGAAGTTTGCGATTAACAGAAAGTGTTTTGGAGATAATACATATGTTGCCAAGGGCGCTTCTTAGAAATTGATCACAAGCCATCCCCACCCAACCACTAACCCAACCCGCGGCAATTCACATCAGCCCCCCGAGCAATACCCACACCTCAATATCGTTCAGGCCGTAAGGTCTCGATGCAGCCAGTGATCCCCACACCCACGGCGCCCCCTCGTTCCGCTCACCTCACGCCCTTTCAATCAGGCTAAAATTTCGTTTTTTTGCCGTTTTGCTTCAAAGAAAAGATTGTCGAATTGACCTTTTGAATTTTGCAGTCGCCTCTTTAGCGCTTTGATCACAGACTCCCAATTTAAAGTTCTCAGGCGTGCGAGAATTAAGAGCTGAAAAACAGCGGTGATCGTAAGTGATAAGCCATCAAATTGTACCTTCTCAACAAAATTTTTTTTCAAAATAGTCGACAAATTGTTGGTCCGGTTTTGTTTTTTGTGAAGTTTTTTCTCCAATAAACATTTCTTTATAAATTATTCCATCGTGCTCTTCGTTTTTGTGGAAGAAATCCCAAATAATGAACAAGTTTTCGTTCTCAGCAACGAGTTTTGTTGAAGTGCATCGGATGATTAACCGCAAATTTTAGCATTTATGATATAACCTTCTTTTTCATTTATGATTTAACTTTCTTTTTGAGTAGATTTGTGCCATATTTTAGTTTTCTGCAACCTAAACAGCCAACAATCCTCCGCTCTGTTTTGATAACAAGTTACAGTATAGTGGGCATGGCTAGGTGTAATGGAATGTAATTCAAGACTTTAATATCACAAATTTAAGCAATTATCTTTTAATTTATTTGCATTTCTTTCAAATTTTTTTCAAATGTTTCTGAATTTTCAGGCACCAGGAGCCCATGTATCACTTCCAAAGTTTTATAAGGATCTCTTGCATAGTTTCTAGAGTTTCTGGAATGATTATCAATATTTCAAGCGTTAGCAAAAATTTGATAGACTTTAGTTATTTTCTCAAATTTTCGGAAAATTATTGTCAAGTTCCAACATTATAGATCATTGAGCCAGTGAAACATTTTATGGCTTGAAATAAGGATACTGGATAGTCTCTTGAGGCAATTATATGGTTCCAAAAATATAAATATCACGAATTTCAGCAAATTTTTGTTAGAATTTGCAAATATTTTAAAATTGATTGTTTGAACTGTGTTTAACAATCATTACTGGCCAGCGAAAATTTTGCGGTCTTGCAGATGGGTTACGTGTCAGAACTCCAGAGACAAAATTTGTTTCCGAACATTTTTTTCACAACGGACTTTTTTTAATTTTACTTTTTTCAGTTTTTTTATATGATTTAATCACTAACAATGATAGAAAACTAAAGTCGCAAAATCCAACTTCATCATGGAAACTATTCCTAGCTCTACTTCTCTTTGTGTTGTTGGGAGTTGCTTCCCGTCTCTTTTGCGTTCACTTTTTCTATCTCCTAGATTCTATCTCTCTCTCTCTCTCTTTTTCTTTAACTCTTTTGTTGATGTGGCACTTCAGCCGCTTTTATATGGCGTGATGTCATCATCTGTTACTCTAATTAACACTGTATCATTGTAAGATGCATGAAAATAAGTTTTTAAAGCATAATTGAGATAACTACCCCTTTAGGAAATCACTGTTACTTTATCTCAAACAAAATTTGTAAAAAAAGATAGTCCTGTTGGTCTGTTTTCATGATGTTTTTCGCTTGGCCGAGTTCTCGTCTGACCAATTTCACTTTTCGTCCTCAGAAAAGCGATAAATGGAGGATAGCACACAGTGTGCATTATTTTCCATTAGAGTCTTTCAGCGCACTGGTTCGAAGTTTGCGATTAATAGAAATTGTTTTGGAGATTATACTTATGTTGCCTAGGGCGCTTCTTAGAAATTGATCACAAGCCACCCCCGCCCAACCCAAACCCAACCCGCCGCAATTTACATCAGCCCCCCGCCCAATACCCACACCTGAATATCGTTCAGGCCGTAAGGTCTCGGTGCAGCCAAAGATCCCCTCACCCACCGTGCCCCCTAGCTCGGCTCACCTCACGCTGCTTCAATTAGGCTAAAGCTAGCCTCACTAAACAACGCCTACTTACTGAAGGAGCAAACCGCTTGCCGGGCATTTGAGAGCTGTTCGCCCGACGTTAGTCGGTTATGTTCCCAGTGAGAACCTTGTAATCAGCATCATTGTTCATCACTACAAGCAGTTCTTCCACGCTTGGATAGTATCGAGAAGTTGACTTGGTTCTTGAAGCCACGCGGTTGATCGCATCACTAGTAGTTGTCCTGGATTATATGAAATCGCTTAATAGTTGTATCACAACAATTAGGCTATGACAAATTTGAATGGAGTGGGGAGAAAAGTCCAATTACAAAATAATGATCTACAGAATGTCATGAGGAACCGTATCGAACGCTGAGGTAAAATCCAATTAAAATACTGAAAGTTTATAAACATTTTTTTGATAGTTTTATTTAACAATCAGCATCTTTTTGGTAGTCAACATTTTGAGGTTTTTCATTCCATTGGAAATTTTCCAAAAATGAAGTCTAGTATGATCATGCTAGCAAATAATTGAATCAATAAGCATAAGTTTGAGATTGTTTGCGAATAACCACGGATTTAGGTCCATAAAAATTGAAATCACCTATGAGGCTGGTCGGCAAGTCGCTTTTGAGGCTGAGTAGTTAAGACTTTTTGATTATAGTTTAGTTTTGTTGAATCGCATTTTTTCGACTACAGGCATTTCATTTCTGCGTACTTCTGTCGAGCGTCTTCTGATTTTGCCGAATGAACTGCAAATGGTCAGCGTAATCTTTGTCTGCTAGGACTTTGGGGAGTTTATTGATCCCCAATTGAGGGGTCGACTTTATGAAAAAACTTATAAAGTCGACATGAAGGGTAATTTCCCTACCTTAAATACATGATCGACTTCCTTAGTGATCTTTGAACTAAAGTCTTTTCATATGTCGGCCAATGGTCTTTTCATATCCAATATTGGTCGACCAATAGTCTGTCAATATCCGATATCGTCGATTTAAACTCTTTTCATAACTCGACCAATGGTCTTTTCATATCCAATACGGTCGACCTTAAGTCTGCTCACAGGTCTCTTTTAACAAATGCTTGGTGCAATTTTAGGGGTTCATGGGTACTTTAAACTGAGTGTTGAGTACCCCGTATGTACAAAGATTTTAGGGGTTCATGGGTACTTTATACTGAGTGTTGAGTACCCCGTATGTACAAAGATAGCATCAATTGCAATAGAAACATGTCAATGATATGAAATAGAAGGACAATATGTTGGCTCGAAAAATTTTTTAGAAAAAAATATATTTTTTGTCTTTGGCTACAAGTTTTTGCAAACAGAAGTAAATTAATTAACACCTGAAACTACATTATATGCAAAAACGTATTTGTCAAAACTCAAAGTCGATCATTGCCATATCGGTTGACCTAAAGTCGACCATGACCGTATCGGTCGACCTAAAGTCAACCATGTCCATTAGGGTTGACCTAAAGTTGACCATGACCATAAGGGCAGACATAAAGTCGACCAAGACTACTAGCGTCAACATAAAACCATTTCATACCCAACATCGGTCGACCACTGTCTTTCTATACCAAATATTTGTCGACCACGGTCTTTTCATAATTCGACGTCTCAACTGGGGATGAACTTGGGATAGAGAAATGGAACTGAGAGATAGAAGCACTTGAATTCAATTTAAAGTTTGAAAGCAATGCGTTATTCAATTTGAAGGTGCACTCAATTAAATTAAAGAGAATATATTTTTATTTTCTTTGTACAAACAATCATTAAAAAGCCGTTGACGAGGTTAGTGATGAGACATATAAAGAGAAAATCCTACCAAATGCAACAATAAAACTTTGAAGACAATGTCTGCTCATTTAATAAATCTGTAAAACATTTATCAATCCGGGTTGGATTTTTCCAACTAAAATGACGTAAGAGTGGAGCTGAAATGGGAAGATTTTTTAGAAAAAATGCAGCTGAAAACTCTTACATATTTTCGGGCTGCACTGGGCTTCCAACGGGGGTAAAATGGTGCAAGAGTGAGGGGTAGGAGACAAATTAACCCCGCTCTTAAATTTTTTGTGGTTAAAACGATGTAAGAGTTCGGAGGTAAGGAGGAAGTTACCGTCAATCTTTACATCGTTGTACCCTACTTGACAGACCAAAAGATTTGTGACTGGGTGGTTAATTTGTCTTTTACCCCCTCACTTTTGCACCATTTTACCCCCCTTGGAAGCCCAATTCAGCCCAAAAAGACGTAAGTTTTGAGCTACGTTTTCCTAAAAAATCCTCCCATTGCAGCCCCACTCTTACATCATCTTATCTCCCTGTCGGCTCAACTCTTACATCATTTTAGCCCCTCAATCTAACATTGATTTAGCCCCCATACCTGAAGATTGCCAGTCTTGAGCCCACAACCTCTGTACCCTCAACTGCTTTGCCCTAACCTCCAGACCATCAATGCTTGTCCAGCTCTTGACTGCATATATATGAACAATACTTAATGGAATTGCCCTCTCTCAACAAAATACCCCGTCACTCCTACATCGTTTTATCCCCTCAGAACAAATTACACCCTCACTGTTACACCATTTTACCCCCCTTGGCAACCTAACTCTTACATTATTTTACTTGCTCTGAACAAATCACCCCCTCACTCTTACACCATTTTACACCCCTTGGCAGCTCAACTTAGCTAATTTTGCCCCCCTCTGGACAGATAACCCCCTCACTCTTACACCACTTTACCCATTGCAGCCCACTCTTTCATGGCAACTTTAGTCATGGGGGTCATTCCTGAAGAGTCCTCCCATTGCAGCCCATTGCAGCCCACTCTTACATATCATTTTTAGTCAGAGGGTAACTCCTCACAAGTCCTCCCATTGCAGCCCACTGTTACATGGCAGTTTCAGTCAGTCCTGAAAAATCCTCCCGTTGCAGCCCATTGAGGCCCACTCTTACATGGCAATATTAGTCAGGGTGTTTGGGGGTAATTCCTCAAAATTCCTCCAATTGCAGCCTATTGTATCCCACTCTTACATGCCAAATTGAGTTAGGGGGGATAATTCCTCAAAAGACCTCCTATTGCAGCCCAACTCTTACATCATTTTACCCCATCAGAACAAATTACCCCACTACTCTTACATCAATTTACCCCAATAGACAAATACCCCACACTCTTACAACAAAACGGGAGGACTTCATTGAGGATATTCGACCCGGGAAGGAAATTTTAGTCTTCTTAAGGTTTCTCATTGCACGTGGTAAAGAGTTTCATTTCATGGAAGTTTGATGAAAATGAATTTCCTAGAAAAACCGTTGATCTGTAGTCTGGAAAGTTGATATGATTAGTCAAATATGATATTAGTTAAAACTTTATAGGTTTAGTTACTCGTACCTTGTTCCTAATAACTATGATTCATTGTTGTGGTTTAGCACTAAATTTTTCTTTCGGAGTTGAAATATGATCTTCAATTTTCGCAAAAAAAAGTTTCCGATGTTCAAACATCAATGAAGTAAGGAGAAAAGTTACCGTTCAAATCGAAAACAATTGATTGTCTCAAGTTTTCCGTTACATTGGAAGTATTCCAGAAATGAAGTCTAGTAATATCAAAATTACTAAAAAACTTCATCCACTTGTCATCTTTGTCGTCAAAAACTATTGGCTCAAGAAATAATAGTTTTACAAAATATCCTATTAGAAATCTATATTATGCTCTATATAAATTAATTAGTAGCTTTATTCTTCCACCTATTCAAATTTTGTCCCCATACTTCACTCTCTCTTTTAATCACTTCTGTAAATATGTCATTTGTCTTTCTATGGTAACCGTTCATTTGTTTTTTATTTAACCCGCATGTTTGATTTCTTCACCCGTTAGTTAATCGTATCCTTTCAGACTACTGCTTAAAATGTTCAATACATCTCAGACGGCGAGGAGTTTTGTGCTACTCATGGGCCACTTATCAGCACGTAAAGTGTAGCGGATTCAGCACTAGCCAAGAACACCATGATAGCTTCCGCTGCGCAAGCTGCGAAACAAAAGCAACTATAATCTCTTCAAAGGCAACAACTCTAAGCCATGCAGCGGCCGATGGCCAGAAATTGCGTGCTTTTAGGGAAACTTGTCATAAGCCCTGTAGTTACTGGCTGAACTTCGAGGAAAGCAAAAAAGGGCTTATGAAAAACATCTACAATCAAGTTGTTCCTTGGAAAGCAGTCTATTTTACGCTGACAAGAAACAAAACAGACCTTAATTTCACCGATACACCAAAGAAATTCTCTCTGCCTTTTTCAGTGATTCTAACGCAGAAAACGCAATGTACTGCGCAATAGTGTTGCCTCATGCAGAACATTCAGATACATCCAGAATCACGCAAAGCAAATTTGAATTATCTAGTGAGCAATGAACATCCAAAAAACTTACTATGACACCAATCCATATTTGAAAACCTGAATGCCTCAATAGCTGGAAAGTCTACCTTGAAGACGCATTGAAGCCATGGTATTTTTGGTCTGGTTGTCAACAAAAGGCGAAGGATTTTGACATCTTTAAGTCGTCCTCAAAAGATCCATGCAAATCGATTGCTTAACTAGCAATACGCATAGCTGCGTCTCATTTGACGTTTCTTCCGCCATCTAATTTATGTTGGTTGATAGCTCTTAGTAAATGCCCCATGTACGACCGATAGGCAATGGAGACGTCCTCAGTCAATTTATTGGAAGAACTATTGCCAAATGTGTTAAAACCGACCTTAATATTTTAGGTGGTGGTCAGCAACTATGTACAGGTCAAAAAGGAGGAATTGAACATGCAATCCAGTCATTGAGAGCTGCTTTAAAAACAGATTCAGGGGGCGATTTTGCTTATCGACGCAAAAGAAGTTTTTAATAGTCTCAGCCAAGATTTTGCCTGAGGAAACATCGAAAAATAATGCCCTTCTCGCTATCATTCCATATATACTTCATATCGTGAAAAATTAAACTTGACTTTTTTAAAAAAACCAAACAATCTTCTCTCAGGAGGGTTGTCGATGTATAGAATTGAGTTTTCCCCCATAATTAAGCTTTTTGACAATTGCTTCACAGTTCAAAAAAATTAAGCGAAAGACTGCTCATAATAAAATGGAAAAGCCTTTAGAAAAACATGGTCCTGCGTTCGGTTATCATCTTAACCAAATGTCACATCATTGCCAAGGACATCAATTTGAAAAAGCACAGCATAATTTTGTTCACGACGAAGTGGAAAAAGTTGACGGTTGTAGAGTACTTGGTAGTGTATTAGGTTCTGATAATGCAGAAAAAGTTTTTTTAGAAAGATCACTAAAAAAGCATAAATTGTTGTTATAAAAATGGCCGCTCATGCCGATGTTTCACCTCAAAATGTTTAGAAAACGTTCATATCATCGGTTCAGCATAAATTGACCTTCTTTTCAGCTCGTACAACACTTAATATTGAACAACTGTTAAAAGAATATGAGAAATCAACCAGCGATGAGCTATAACCTAATCTATTAAAGAATATCACGTACAACCAAACATATCAGAATATTTTTTGTTGCCGATAAAGGAGGATGGCCTGAACATCCTTGAACCCTGAAAGCCGCTTTAAAGAAGATGAAGCACCAGTTCAACTGTTAAGTCCCTTATCAAGAAATCGTACAAGAAAAATAAGGAAAAAAATCCAGCTAACACATCAGACAAGGGGGCTCTTGAATTTTGAATAGGAACAAGATTCTCTCGCTTGACTTATCTAGTAAAAAAGCAGCATCAAGCTGTTTGAACGCTATACCATTGAACTTGTTCAGCCATGTCTGACATGATGTCGAGATCGAACCTCATCTTCAGCAGTTGCAGGGGAACCTTTGCTCTTAAATCAACGACAACAGATGATGATGCAAAATTAGATATCAAGACCAACGGACTTTGGGAATTGAGGTTCAACAAAAAATATTTTGTTTTGAATATTTTCAACCCACTGGCAAAAAAGTGTCCTGAAAGCAGTAGCGAAGCCTACAAAACCATGAATCTATTAAAAAGAACAAATATGAACAAAGAAAATTTGAGTTTATTAAAGCAACATTTCGATCGCTTGTCTTCGCATGCACTGTTCGAGCTGGCCATCAGCTTCAAAAGCGCTTAAACAACTGGCATCAAAACTCTCTGCTCGAAAACTGAACCGCTAAGATGATATATCATATCTAAGCACAAAAATCAGTCTTTCTCTCCTGAGGAGTTCCATCCTCTGCATTCGTGGATCATGGACACCTATATTGCGCAAAATTGTTGATGCCTTGATGGGAGTTGTGGTTTGAAAAAGGGAGGTTGTTAGTTTGACTCATCATTTTTGTCATTTTTTGTTTGTTTTGTAATCCTGTCTGTCTTTTGTTTTACTTTTTCAGCTGATGTTTGGGGGTGCCAAAAAACGGGGGTGTGATCCACCTATTGGAAGGAACAGTGAGCCCCACTATAAAACCTCACAGCTTCTTGTGTATATTTACCGGAAATATACATGCTCATAGCATCGAAAAACACAATAAAGGCACTATAACTCTTTTAGAACTTCGGCAAACAAATTAAATTGTTATGAACCTAGTTTCCCCTACCGGACTATGGCATTGCCAGAAATATGAATGTCAGTCGTTCATTTGGAACTACGGCATCCTCTGAGGCATATGATAGCGCTGCAGAGAAACCTATTCTCGTGCTTATGTACGTTATTGCGTCCAAGTACTTTGCTAGCTAGTGGATTAATAGTGTGCCTTGCAGAGGTTTCTACGCCCGCCATGCAGGAAAACACGACTGGAACAAGACAACTCTTCTCGACATCAAGTATACGTTGCTCATTATTGAGGCACTTCAACGACTCATGATATTTGTAACATTCTACGGAGTTTTTTTTGCATGACTATACGTCGAAGAAGAAACGGTTGAACCTGCTCCATAGGCCATTCGTTTTAATTTTTATTATCTTCTTTTCATCAGTGCCAAAATTTTGTGTATATAAGACTCGCCTTGAAGCAACTGAAGATCCGGCTCAATCTCAACATCACAGCCAAAGTCTTCCATGATCTTAGCAAAAAATTCTCGGATTAATGGGCATTCCTTGGCTCCGATGTTATATATAAAGCTGAGCACGTCTCTAAATTTGGGCTTAGTTAGTGTGAAACCGTAACGTTTAAGCGGTATAGCTGAGCCAGTTCGAGGTACTTTTTCCAGAGACATTTCTATCACATGGCGTTGCTCGGTCTGTGTCTTTCCATAATATCATTCCACTCGATCGAAATTTATTCAGGCGTGGTTTTCGTTGGTTTTGCGCTATGCGTTCTTGGGTAAGATGAGAATTAGCTAGATCTTCATCTTCAGGAAGAGCGCATGTGGTCATCGAATGCGCTCTTGGGTGATTTGAGCAATTGCTAGATCCTCATTTTCAGAAGAGCGCATGCGGGCGTACTCCATTTCGTAATCTGTTGGCTCCTTGATGTTATGTGCGCCCTCGAGGGTTGGTAGCAAAGGCATCATATGAGGCATTTATAAGCGTTTTGAGGGGATGTCCTTGCTACCAGCCCCAATTATTTCAACAAACTGGAATATTTTCCATTTGTGGTTATATTGAATTTCTCAAGTGCTTTCTCTTTGCCTGTTACAGATCCTAGAACACGAAAACCGACAACAATTTCAATTTCCGTACCCTCAGACAACCTGAGAGCTTTGATCTTTGAAGCCTCTTTTAATATTAAAAACATTTCGGGGGTGTTCACGATGTAGCCAAAATAGCGATAATGTTCAGTGAGTTGTATGAAGAACAAGAGTATGTCCTTCATGCGTCTTGCTGCGCTTCAATCGGCTGCGTACATTTTTTGCGTCAAGTGCGTATTCTGGAAAAGCATGAGCAAGGGAGGGTGGCTACTCCATACATAGCCAAAACAATGAGTCGCCTTGAGTTTTGCCTTCTATGGATTGCATTGCTTTACCTTCGACGTATAAATTTGACGGGCCTGTATATGGGTGTGAACAACAAAACTCATGGCGGGGCAAATCCTCTTGATATTTTCAAATGACAATTTATGATTGAGGCAGTTGAAGGCATTTTTGCATCCATTAGTAGAGCAGCTTCATTTTCAGTTTTTTACACTGCGAGCGCAGAGAATGAATTGAGTGTTCAATCCCTGTGTACTTTTGGCTTAGGTAAAATTGTGTGTTGCCGCCCAAGAATTGGAGTTCATCGATACGCTTGGTGATGAATTTGTCTATGGTGCGACTAAGAACTTCTACGCCAATTGTTCGAACACCCGGGTTTTTGTTTGAGGGGACTATTCTGCATGCGTTGTACACTTACGAGATTGTTGTCAGACGCTTTTTCAGTTGCCAGACGAATAGCAATTCCGGCTAACGTTTTCACTTTGCTTGCTGAAACTTCTTTGAAACAAGTGAAAATTCTTCTCTACTCGTTTTCGTCTAAACAGTACGTTCCGTGGCTGGCATGAGTTTTCAAGGCTGCTCTTTTCACTGACGATGCGCCTATGTTTTTGAAGATTGCAGGGTGGTACGGGATTGACTCAAACTAGTGGCTTCGTCAACTATGTAATTGAGGTTTACTTGGGATTGAGTGGGGTATTTCTCTTCGACCACTTCTTATAGAGCTCCGTTAATTGTATCCTTTGGCGATAAAATCCCGGACGATTGTTCACCAGTGAGACACTTGATGGCATTCAAAAATTTTCCGGTCTCCATGAAGTTGTTGAACTGTTTCACTTTATCAATTTGCCTTTTTATGGGTCTTACGAAATTTATACTGCAGAGCTCTAGTTTCCAGAAGAAGCTCGTCGAGGTGGCCTTGGCACCATAACTGTAGACGTCGGGCGAGTGTAGTGGTAAGTGACCCGTGGCTTGTCGGTTTCACACAAAAAGAACCAGGTTGGGGAAGATAGCGGCAAACTTCAATGAAAGTTCTTCATAGATGCCTCTTTCTGCAAACTATTTTATCAAAGCATTCAACGAACTTCTGCTTTGCTTTGTTTTTGTTCAGTATTTTGAAGTTTGCGCGCCAGTGACAGATCTCTCATAGATTCTGTCAATCTTATGGGCGTTTCCTGGCAGTGTATGCCATAACTTTTCGTATTGTTTGAATCTATTATCATTTTATTGGAAGAATTAAACAATACGAAATGCTTTTTGAAGACGTAGTGCTGGGAGGGCCCCGGACCAGCCAATATTCTCCCAGTGTTGGGTAGGGGCATTTCTTAATTTACCTTTCCAAAAAATTGATCTCAAACAGAATGTCGTGAGGAACCGTTTCGAACGCTGGGGTAAAGTACTGAAAGTTAATGTAAATTTTTTAAAAATAATTTTAGTCATCTTATTGGTCTAGGAACAGCAGAAGTTGAACTGTCGTAGACCTGCGTTTGCGAAAACCATGCTGACTTTCATTTAGATGATTTTTGACTCTACTATAGATGGTGTCAAACATGACTTCTATGATATAGATTGTGTCACATATCTGTATTTTTATCTTGTGTTGTCGTAATGAGCATTTCTCTATTCCCAAATTAGTTTGCAGAAATTATGAGTGAGACTCACATGAGTCAGCCCTCTGGCTTGCGTCATTTTGACTCGCTTCAGCCAGAGAACGATCACGAGATACATAACCAGCATGTGTTGTCCTTCCTCAACTTCAAAACCGAGGACATGAATGATCAGTCATTCGTAAATGAAATGAATCAAAACTCTGATGATGCTGATGGCGAGGTAAAGCGACCTCTCCAAACTGCTTCAGAGAAGAAGAGACGTGATATGATTAAAACCGGGTACGACAAACTCGCGCAAATGTGTCTACGAGGATGCAGTCAAACTGAAACCTCAAAACTTAGTCATGCAAATATTCTTACTCGGGCATCTGCGTATATTGATTCTCTTGAAAACGACATAAAATCGCTCCGAGAAGAGAAAGCTCAAATTGAAAGAGATTTAGTGGCTGCAGGAACTATGAAACATATATGCTCATCCGTCATCAATTCGAATAACAGCGAGACTAATCCGAGATCAGTGTCGCAAGTGCAAGCGTTTGCAGTATTTAGGGAAGTCATGGATCGTTTGTACGACTCTTTTCGCCAATATGTTTGCATGGATAACTTTCCCCGTCTTGCCGAAACGCTCCTCAAGTGGGCTGAACTCTACTGTACCCCTCATTTCCTGCATCAGTTTGCTGAGAATTCTCTCGTTAGAGTGCGTACTGCGGTGACGCCTCTATTCAGATCTAGCTAATGGGTTGTTGCACAAAGTAGTTAAGTTAATTTCGAATATTGAACGTTAATTTTTTTCATTTCAGCGGTATCTATCGGTGATATATCTGCGTTAATGATGAATCTATATTTGTTTTAGTTAAATTTACATATTTAGTTCAGCTTCCATAGTTCATGTTTTGGCAGATGTGTAATAGATAAGCAGATGGGTAAAGGAGTTCTTACTTGTTTACACTTGCTTATAAAACTTCTCCGAAGTCGAGTACCTTCCGCGAGTTGAAAGCGGCTTTTTGGTCGGAATGAGCGGGAGATATTAAGAATGCCACATTTCTCGAAAAGTGTCGATTCAAAGTTGCACATCACGATAGACCATATTATCCCAGTTGGGCTTGACAAGCTTTCTGATCCAACTTTTTTCAAAAAGTGAGAAAATATATGTCAGGCAATCATGATAGAACTGATGTTCTTTTGATGCAATTTTTTGTAAAACCAACTTTCCGTCTGATTCTTCTCGTTTGAATATGTGACTCTTCTCTCTTAAATACGGGATAAACGGTGAACCCGGAGGGCATTATGTTGCTTGAAGCCATACGGTTCAATAGTCTCAGGGTATGCGATTCACCTCTTCTTTCTATATTATTTCTGTTCTTTCTTTCTCATATGCAGCTTCTGAGCAACTCCTTTAAAATTTGAAACAATTGTTTGCAACTTTTATTCTCATTTTTCTATCTCTTCCAATTCCTCATCCAACTTTTTCGTCAAAACTTTTAGTAAGCCAATCCAACAAACCCGTCACATTGCTTGTATATACATCTTTTTGTTTCAACCAGTACAGAAATACAATTCATATCATTTTTTTTAGATGACACTGCGTGTCCTCAGAAAGAACAATGCGACTCTTTATATGAACAATATTAAAATCTCTTTAGAAAGAACAATGTGCCTCTTTGGGATTTTTTTAGTCTGATTTAAGATTAATGGCTAGCTGCTGGCACAATAAATTGAAGTCGCATAATGGTTCAATCACTTATTCGATTTCCTATCGCTGCGGAGCTGTAGTTCCAAGAAGCTTTGACAATTGTTTATCCTTGATGACAATTTTTTTTAGTTGTGAGTCGATTAAGATCTTTTAGCATGTGACTGCTTTTTATCTTCTGTTACAACAGTTAATCGTAGTGGAAGAGTTCCGAATAAGAATTCTATTGAATGTCATAAAAATCAGTTTGTTCGCAATATTCATCCCCGAAGTTTTGATTGTCTGCTTGTAACTGTAGGTAGCAACCCTGTACATTTTAAGGTCGTCGAGCAAGTCAGAAAAAGGTACCAGAGGACTCGCCTGTAGTTGGAGCATTTGGTGCCTTGCGTGGAAGTTGTCAAAAATGTTCTTGAATTATTTTGGGTAATCTCCATGGCTTTCATCAATACGATTGAGCAATTGGTCTGCGTCTGAATGATTCGTTTTGCAAGTGTTCTATAAGCAATAGTGTACTATAAGCAAAAGTAGCAACTGTTTACTTTTAATTTCAGGAACTAAGGTTGTTGGTTTTTCTCAGATATAATCCCTGTTGGGCTGGACACAATATTCGATCCAACGTTTTTCAAAAAAATGGAAATTTATATGCCCGGCAAGTTTCTTTTCTTCTGTAACTTTTCACCCTGTTTGCAAGTGGAATTGAAAAAAGAAACCCGATCCTGTAACTACTTAGTCTTTGTTTTGGTTCCTATAAAATTCTTAATTGCTCTCAAACGAAGTTTAGCAATCATGTTAGCGGTAGCTATCGGTGATGTATCTGCGTTACTGATGAATCTATATTTGTTTTAGTTAAATATACATGTTTAGTTCAGCTTTTATAGTTCTTGTTTTGGCAGATCTGTAATAGATCAGCAGATCGGTTAAGGAGTTCTTACTTGTTGACACTTGAGAAAATATATGCCAGGCAATCATGTTAGAACAGATGTTCTTTTAATGCAATTTTTTGTAAAACTATTTTTCAGTCTGGTTCTTTTCGTCTGAATGTGACTCTTCGCCCTCAAATACGGGTTAAACGGTGAACCTGCAGAGCATTATGTTTCTTGAAGCCATACGGTTTAATAGTCTCCAGGTATGCGATTCACCTCTTCTATCTATTTTATATCTGTTGTTTCTTTATCAGATGCAGCTTCTGAGGAACTCCTTTAAAATTTGAAACAGCTTCTTGCAAGTACTTTATTCTATTTTTCTATCTCTTCCAATTCCTCATCCAACTTTTTCTTCAAAACTTTTAGTATGCCAATCCAACAAACCCGCTACTTTCCTTTCACATATATCTTTTTGTTTTAACCAATACAGAAATACAATTCATATCAATTCTGTTACATGATACTGTGCGTCCTCAAAAAGAACACTGCGACTCTTTATATGAACAATATTTAAATATCTTTAAAAAGAACAATGTGCCTCTTTGAGATTTTTTAGTCTGATTTAAGGTTAATGGCTAGGTGCTGGCACAATAGGTTGACGTCGCATGATGGTTTAATCACTTATTTGATTTCCTATCGCTGGGGAGCTGTAGTTCAAAGAAGCTTTGACAATTGTTTATCCGTTATGACAATTTTCTTGGTTGTAAGTCGATTATCAGCTTGTAGCATGTGACTGCTTTTCTTCTGTTTTAACAGGTAATTGTAATGGATGAGGTGCGAATGAGAATTCCATTGATTGCCATAAAAATCAGTTTGTTCGCAATGTTCATCCCCAAAGTTTTGATTGTCAGCTTGTAACTGTAGGTAGCAACCCTGTACATTTTAAGGTCGTCGAGCAAGTCAGAAAAAGGTACCAGAGGACTCGCCTGTAGTTGGAGCATTTGGTGCCTCGCGTAGAAGTTGTCAATAATGTTCTTGAATTATTTTGGGTAATCTCCATGGCTTTCATCAATACGATTGAGCAATTGGTCTGCGTCTGAATGATTCGTTTTGCAAGTGTTCTATAAGCAATAGTGTACTATAAGCAAAAGTAGCAACTGTTTACTTTTAATTTCAGGAACTAAGTTTGTTGGTTTTTCTCAGATATAATCCCTGTTGGGCTGGACACAATATTCGATCCAACGTTTTTCAAAAAAATGGAAATTTATATGCCCGGCAAGTTTCTTTTCTTCTGTAACTTTTCACCCTGTTTGCAAGTGGAATTGAAAAAAGAAACCCGATCCTGTAACTACTTAGTCTTTGTTTTGGTTCCTATAAAATTCTTAATTGCTCTCAAACGAAGTTTAGCAATCATGTTAGCGGTATCTATCGGTGATGTATCTGCGTGACTGATGAATCTATATTTGTTTTAGTTAAATATACATGTTTAGTTCAGCTTTTATAGTTCTTGTTATGGCAGATCTGTAATAGATCAGCAGATCGGTTAAGGAGTTCTTCTTGTTGACACTTGAGAAAATATATGCCAGGCAATCATGTTAGAACAGATGTTCTTTTAATGCAATTTTTTGTAAAACTATTTTTCAGTCTGGTTCTTTTCGTCTGAATGTGACTCTTCGCCCTCAAATACGGGTTAAACGGTGAACCTGCAGAGCATTATGTTTCTTGAAGCCATACGGTTTATTAGTCTCCAGGTATGCGATTCACCTCTTCTATCTATTTTATATCTGTTCTTTCTTTATCAGATGCAGCTTCTGAGGAACTCCTTTAAAATTTGAAACAAATTCTTGCAAGTACTTTATTCTATTTTTCTATCTCTTCCAATTCCTCATCCAACTTTTTCTTCAGAACTTTTATTATGCCAATCCAACAAACCCGCTACTTTCCTTTCACATATATCTTTTTGTTTTAACCAATACAGAAATACAATTCATATCAATTCTGTTACATGATACTGTGCGTCCTCAAAAAGAACACTGCGACTCTTTATATGAACAATATTTAAATATCTTTAAAAAGAACAATGTGCCTCTTTGAGATTTTTTAGTCTGATTTAAGGTTAATGGCTAGGTGCTGGCACAATAGGTTGACGTCGCATGATGGTTTAATCACTTATTTGATTTCCTATCGCTGGGGAGCTGTAGTTCAAAGAAGCTTTCACAATTGTTTATCCGTTATGACAATTTTCTTGGTTGTAAGTCGATTATGAGCTTGTAGCATGTGACTGCTTTTCATCTTCTGTTACAACAGGTAATTGTAGTGGATGAGGTGCGAATGAGAATTCCATTGAACGTCATAAAAATCAGTTTGTTCAGAATATTCATCCCCGAAGTTTTGATTGTCAGCTTGTAACTGTAGATAGCAGCCCTGTATATTTTAATGTCATTAAGCAAGTCGGAAAAAGATACCGGAAGCTTCGCCTGTTGTTGGAGCATTTTGTGCCTTGCGTAGAAGTTGGGAGCATCTTGAGTTATTTTGGATAATCTCCATGGCTTTCATCAACACGATGGAGAAATTTTTCTGCGTCTGAATGATTCGTTTTGCAAGTGTACTATAAGCATATGTGTACTATAAGCAAAATTAGCAAATTTTTACTATTGATTTCAGAAATAAGAGGTATTTGCAGGAACTAAGTTTTTTTTTACTTTTTGTCAAAAGATATAATCCCTGTTTGGCTCGACACACTTTTCGATCCAACTTTTTCCAATAAATGGAGATATATATGCCCGGCAAGTTTCTTTTCTGTCACTTCACCCTTTTTGCAAGTGGAAGTGAAAAAAGAAACCCGATTCTGTAACTACTTAGTCTTAGTTTTGGTTCCTACAAAATTCTTATTGATTGCTCTCAAACGAAGTTCAGCAATCGTGTTAGCGGTATCTATCGGTGATTTATCTGCGTTAATGATGAATCTACATTTGTTTTAGTTAAGTTTACGTATTTAGTTCAGCTTCTATTTTTCATGTTTTGCCAGATGTATAATAGATCAGCAGATGGGTGAAGGAGTTCTTACTTGTTTACACTTGCTTATAAAACTTCTCCGAAGTCGAGTAGCTTCAACATTTTTCGAAAACTGAGAAAATATATGCCAAGCAATTATTTTAGAACTGATGTTCTTTTTATGCAATTTTTTGGAAAATCAACTTTCCGTCTGATTCTTTTCTTCGTCTGAATTTGTGACTCTTCGCACGCAAATAGGGGATAAACGGTGAACCCGGAGGGCATTATGTTTCTTGGAGCCGTACGGTTTAATAGTCTTCATGTATGCGATTCACTTCTATCTATATTGTTCCTGTTCTTTCTTCTTCATCTGCAGGTTCTGAGCAACTCAAAATTTGAAACAATTCTTTGCAGCTTTATTCTGTTTTCTATCTCTTGCAACTCCTCGTCCAACTTTTTCCTCAAATCTTTTAATAAGCCAATCCCAGAAACCCATCACATTCCTTTTATATAGAAATAGTGTCATTTAGGCACGCAGTGTTATATAGAAATTCTTTATATATATATATTTATTCTTATATATATCTTTTTTCAACCAATACAAATAATTCATAAGATTTGTGATAAGAATTTCTATATGACACTGCGCGTCGCTATGACACTATTTCTGTATAAAAGGATTGTGATGAAAGAAAAAGTTGGATGAGCAGTTGGAAGAGATAGAACATAGAATAAAGTTAAACATTTGTTTCAAATTTTAAAAATTGCTTTTTTTCAACCAATACAAATACAATTCATACCAGGTCTGTGTTAAGAATTTCTATATGACACTGCGCGTCCTTAAAAAGAACAATGCGACATTTCAAATAAACAATTTTAAGTTTTCCTATTTGAAAAGAACAATGTGCCTCTCAAAGAGAACACTGTGCCTCTTCGAATGGCCAGGTGCTGGCACAATAGGTTCACGTCGCATGATAGTTCTAGCACTTATTTGATTTCCTCTCGTTGCGGAGCTGTAGTTCCAAGAAGCTTTGACAATTGTTTGGATGTCAATGATTTGGATTTAGTCGATTATCAGCTTGTAGCATAAGTGACTGCTTTTTGCAAAACCAGCTTTCCGTCTGTTTCTTTTCTTTGTCTGAATATGTGACTCTTCGCCCTCAAATACGGGATAAATTGGTGAACCCGGCGGGCTTTGTTTCTTATTACGGTTTAATAGTCTCCAGGTATGCGATGCAACTCTTCTACCTATATTATTTTTGTTCTTTTTTCAGATGCAGCTTCTGAGGAACTCCTCTAAAATTTGAAACAACTGTTTGCAATTTTATACTATTTTTCTATCTCTGCCAACTCCTCATCCAACTTTTTTGTCAAAACTTTTAGTAAGCCAATCCAACAAACACGTCACATTGCTTGTATGTACATCTTTTTGTTTCAACTAGTACAGAAATACAATTCATATCAATTTTTTTAGATGACACTGCGCGTCCTCAAAAAGAACACTGTGACTCTTTTTATGAACAATATTAAAATGTCTTTGAAAAGAGCAATGTGCCTCTTTGAGATTTTTTTAGTCTGATTTAAGATTAATGGCTAGGTGCTGGCACAATAGGTTGACGTCGCATGATGGTTTAATCACTTATTTGATTTCCTCTTGCTGCGAAGCTGTAGTTCAAAGAAGCTCTGACAATTGTTTATCCGTGATGACAATTTTGTTGGCTGTGAGTCGATTATCATCTTGTAGCATGAGACTGCTTTTCTTCTGTTTTAACAGGTAATTGTAATGGATGAGGTGCGAATGAGAATTCCATTGATTGCCATAAAAATCAGTTTGTTCGCAATGTTCATCCCCAAAGTTTTGATTGTCTGCTTGTAACTGTAGATAGCAGCCCTGTACATTTTGAGTTCATTGAGCAAGTCAGTAAAAGGTATTAGAAGACTCGCCTGTAGTTGGAGCATTTGAAGCCTTGCGTAGAAGTTAAGTCATGTCAATATTGTTTTTGAATTATTTTGGATAATCTCCATGGCTTTCTTCAACACGATGGAGCAATTGGTCTGCGTCTGAAAAGTGTGTTGATTTCGCAGGAAGTAAGTGTGTAGATTTTTCAACAGTTTTTTTGTACATCTGTTTTCCATTTATTTTTTTAAAAGTCTGTTAGTTAAGTGGAAACGAGTTAGCATTAAAATTTTGAAACAGTTACTAGAAACAATCTTACAGGAAAATTTTTTAAAATGTATACGTAAACTACTCTAGTTTCCTAATTGTTGCTGTTTTTTAGATTATCAGCACTTTATCTCCACTTGTTTGTTATAGTAAATTTTGGTCTTATTTGTTTTCGCCTATTTGTGTGCTCATCTAGTTGCCTGATAGCATTCAAGCATTAGATTTAGATGATGCGCTCCATGATTTTTAGGCATGATTTGCAAATGTGTAGGACAGTTTTGGGAGAAAGTTGTTGTTACTTCAAGTTCTATGTGGTGTCTTTAGGCAAAGTCATGCAATTGTGGTGCAATTCTGTTTGTTATTGGGATTTTTAAATTTTTTCAAGGTTTAAATTTTTAAAAGAATTTCTGCCGTCTTTCAACTTTTAATATTTGCCGTTGTTGCTGACCTGACCGGATTTTTTCATGTTTTTAGGTTTAGAGATTTACATTGCATGGAAGCGCTCTCTTTCTTGTTGGATCGGACCTCATCTAGGGTGAATATCGATGAAACAAACAAAAACGACAGGAAGGTTTCAGCTCCAATTTTAAGGGCGTGATTATACAATTTCTGACCGCATTTTTTTGTTGCTTCTTTAAAGCTTTTCGAGCACATTGTTTTTAGTGACTATACGCTGCTTTATTTGAGAAAACTTCTTAGTTTTACCACAAATCAGTGAATTTTTGAGTCTTGCCCTTTTTGTGGATCTTTTTAGCTTTCTTACTTAGGATGAGTGATAAGTCTAAATGGCTCCCTGATGAGGCATAAACATTATTGGTTTCTGGTTTCATTTCGTAACTATTAGTTTTTATGACTTTAACATCTCATTTAATAAAACTTCATAGTTATTTCTTTTTTTTAAATGAATTTAACACTATTTGGAATATTAGTTTTTGATTTTTTGCCCGTAATTTTTGTCGTTTTTGATAATTTGATGTTTAGGCTTGATTCTTCAGGGTTTTTTAAATTTCTAAAGAGATATAGGGGAATCTATTGAGGTGTTGCAGTTAATATTTGATGATTAATAGCCGCGAAGCGATAGCGGCTATTTTTGGGGACATCGTGTTTTTACAAGCCAAGAAATGGATTGTATTGGTGCTCTGTTTTCTTTACAATTCAAAGAATTTGAATTGTATTGGGGCGCTGTCTTTTTACGACTCGAAGAGGAGTATTGGAGAAGTCCTTTTTTTAATCAATTTTATTGGAGTGATTTTTGAAGCGGGAAATGAAACGCGTGAAAAAATTTAGAGTGATTTTGGGGCTGAACAAAATTTTAGAGCGGAGCGAAAAGAGAGTGGTTTTTGTTCATACAGCTGTTTTTGAGAGAGCGAGAAATTGATGTGTGAAAAATTTTTCTCTAAGCGAGCGAAATTTTTTTGTTCACGTGCGTCTTTTAAAAGCAGTTTTTTGCAACTTTTGATGGTTATGAGGTTTGATTATGATATTCTATTAGTTTTGGACTTGTTTTGATAGGAAGAGAGGGTTTCAAGCAGTTAATTTCGAGTTTAGTGCTAATTTGTAGGGTTTTGATCAGTTTTGCTGATTTTTAGACGAAATTTAATGATTTTTTGCCTGTTTTTTTTGTATTAATGCTTTGAGTGGGATTTGAATAGAAGCTTGTTACTTCAGGAATATTCAGCTACCAATTGACTGCAGTTTTATTGGTGTAAATCATTCCTTTCTTCGGAAAATTGACAGAAAAATTGAGAAATTTTAAACCATTTTTCTTATTTTTTTGCTGTTTTTCTTTTCTCTTAGTCTTAGACAAGTTTCTTAGCCTATTATGACTTGCCCATATTGTTTTGCGAGCTTCCATTGCCCTAATTGGAAAGGAATTTTACTCGGCTTTATGTTCCCTGGTACTATTAAAAATACCTCTTAAAGTTTTTCTAGTTTTTTTTATTCAATTTGTTTTTGAATGCCGTTTCTTCTCTTCCTTAAAATTTTATGGCGGTTGTGGAAGTTCAGGCTCCACAATAGTTATTCTAGGTGTGTAGTCGAAAGTATGGACAATTTTCTCCTTCGAGTCGTTTCCGGAATTCTTCCGGCTATGTTTTTTTTAAGATCTGTTCACACATTTTCATGATTTTTAAAGTCAAATTGGAGTAGTGATTTTTGTCACGCCGAAACAGGAAATAGAGCGAAAAAGCGAGTGGTTTTGCGGCGTGAATTTTTTTCGCTCTAAATTTAAATAAGAGTGAGAAAACGGTGTTTGAACAAAAATTCGCTTTCTCGCTAGTGGTTTTTTGTTCACATGCAGCAATTTCGCTTTGATTTTCTAGTTTTTTCGATTTTTTGGATCGGATTTTTCTCTAAATGGTTTTCCCAATCCATTCATAGTCCGTTCTTGGTCTATTTTTCTGTTTAGTCAATGAAAATTCTTTGAATTGTACGTCAGGACTTGTCCTGCAATGTTTTTTTATTTTTGTAAGATGTTTTCACACCTTTTATGACTTTGAGCTTTCAAAATGGGATAAACAGGTAAAGCTCAGCGGGCATTAAGTTTAATCAGAGGCCCTTAGCCGCGTTTAGTAGTTCTTCAAATACTTAGAGTGGTGAAGCTACTGGGAAGGCCGTAATACAAGGTTAACAGGTCATTTTCAGAAGTTTTTGAGCCCAAAATGTTGTAATTTTTTGCCTTTTTTGCAGTTTTTGTTGGACCAGTCTGAAATTGCGGTTTGTAAAAGTTGGCAAAGGTCTTTTGCAAGACCTAGTTACTTTTTATGGCCATTTTAAGTGCTAATGTATTGCTACACCAAACATAAACAGGGTAATTTTAGTTTTTTGAATATTTTTGTTGTTTCAGCTCTTGGTGTCACAATAATAGGTTTTTTTTATAGTTTCTAGTGGTAATGGAATGGTTTTCAATTTCAAGAATTTTACCAATTTTTTGATAAAACTTGCAGTTTTTTCCAATTTTCTGACATTTATTGTCATTATTCAAGTTTTCCAGCTCCAGGGGACAAGAAATCTCGCCTAGGATTTGCTAATAGTTTACTGCAAACTTTTTATTGGCCACGGCATAAGCCAATTTTTTTCAAATTTTTGAAAATTGTCCATTTTTAGGTTTCTCTAACCTGAACAGTCAAAACATTTCCTTTAGGTTTTGATAATAGGTTACTGCATAGTTTCTAGTGGTAATGGGGAATGTGTTTCAAGATTTTAATATTACAAATTTTAGTGATTTTCAAATTGTAATTTTTTCTTTGACTTCTTGAAATTTTAGTCTTTTTCCTCAGTGGCCAGGGGTTTGCTGCTACTGAGTTTGCTAGTATGTTATTGCAGAGTTTTTAGTGGCAACAAAATGGTCTTCTGTTTTTTTAGATTTCAAATATAAGTAATTTCAAGTATAAGTAAGTATATAAACATAAAGTAATAAGCAAATATAAGTAATAAAGCTTGCAATTTAAAGTTTTTTGATTGTTTTCAAGTTTTTTGAATTTTTTTTGTCATTTTCTGAGTTTAACTATCTTTATTGGCCAACGAAACTTTTTAAATGTTGCAGATGAGTTACAAGGAAGATGTTGCAGATGAGTTACAAGGAAAAAATGAATTTGAACATTTTTTCTAGACACATTTGCGAAAAATATCTTTAAATTTTTCCTTTTCATTTGAAGCATTTGTCACATTTCTTTTTGAAGCGTTTGTCATTTTTTTCGAGATTATCCACCATTAGTGTCAAATTAATCTCTTTCAAGTCTTTTGCGTGAGTTAATGACTATATTGCATTGTGTCATAAATGGCCTTCAGGTTAAAAGCTTCAAGAGTTTTAGGAATAATTGTTTTTTTTGTTTAGTTTGATTCTTTTAGTTTCTCAACTTTCGAGATTTCGTCTTTTTGGCTGAGATTGTTCAATTGGTCTGCTGTTAAGTCTGCAGGTACATTAAGTCTGTTTTTCATTCAATTCCTTGGATTGTATTTCAGGACTTGTCCTGCTATGTTTTTTTAATTCGTCGTCTCCATCGATGATTCTTGCGACCTGACTTCTTGGAATTGACGTCTTGGAATTGACTTCAATTACTTCTAACACTGTGCCTCTTCGAATGGCCAGGTGCTGGCACAATAGGTTCACGTCGCATGATAGTTCTAGCACTTATTTGATGTCCTCTCGTTGCGGAGCTGTAGTTCCAAGAAGCTTTGACAATTGTTTGGATGTCAATGATTTGGATTTAGTTGATTATCAGCTTGTAGCATAAGTGACTGCTTTTTGCAAAACCAGCTTTCCGTCTGTTTCTTTTCTTCGTCTGAATTTGTGACTCTTCGCACGCAAATAGGGGATAAACGGTGAACCCTGAGGGCATTATGTTTCTTGGAGCCGTACGGTTTAATAGTCTTCATGTATGCGATTCACTTCTATCTATATTGTTCCTGTTCTTTCTTCTTCATCTGCAGGTTCTGAGCAACTCAAAATTTGAAACAATTCTTTGCAGCTTTATTCTGTTTTCTATCTCTTGCAACTCCTCGTCCAACTTTTTCCTCAAATCTTTTAATAAGCCAATCCCAGAAACCCATCACATTCCTTTTATATAGAAATAGTGTCATTTAGGCGCGCAGTGTTATATAGAAATTCTTTTTATATATATTTATTCTTATATATATCTTTTTTCAACCAATACAAATAATTCATAAGATTTGTGATAAGAATTTCTATATGACACTGCGCGTCGCTATGACACTATTTCTGTATAAAAGGATTGTGATGAAAGAAAAAGTTGGATGAGCAGTTGGAAGAGATAGAACATAGAATAAAGTTAAACATTTGTTTCAAATTTTAAAAATTGCTTTTTTTCAACCAATACAAATACAATTCATACCAGGTCTGTGTTAAGAATTTCTATATGACACTGCGCGTCCTTAAAAAGAACAATGCGACATTTCAAATAAACAATTTTAAGTTTTCCTATTTGAAAAGAACAATGTGCCTCTCAAAGAGAACACTGTGCCTCTTCGAATGGCCAGGTGCTGGCACAATAGGTTCACGTCGCATGATAGTTCTAGCACTTATTCGATTTCCTCTCGTTGCGGAGCTGTAGTTCCAAGAAGCTTTGACAATTGTTTGGACGTCAATGATTTGGATTTAGTCGATTATCAGCTTGTAGCATAAGTGACTGCTTTTTGCAAAACCAGCTTTCCGTCTGTTTCTTTTCTTTGTCTGAATATGTGACTCTTCGCCCTCAAATACGGGATAAATTGGTGAACCCGGCGGGCTTTGTTTCTTATTACGGTTTAATAGTGTCCAGGTATGCGATGCAACTCTTCTACCTATATTATTTTTGTTCTTTTTTCAGATGCAGCTTCTGAGCAACTCCTCTAAAATTTGAAACAACTGTTTGCAACTTTATACTATTTTTCTATCTCTGCCAACTCCTCATCCAACTTTTTTGTCAAAACTTTTAGTAAGCCAATCCAACAAACACGTCACATTGCTTGTATGTACATCTTTTTGTTTCAACTAGTAAAGAAATACAATTCATATCAATTTTTTTAGATGACACTGCGCGTCCTCAAAAAGAACACTGTGACTCTTTTTATGAACAATATTAAAATGTCTTTGAAAAGAGCAATGTGCCTCTTTGAGATTTTTTTAGTCTGATTTAAGATTAATGGCTAGGTGCTGGCACAATAGGTTGACGTCGCATGATGGTTTAATCACTTATTTGATTACCTCTTGCTGCGAAGCTGTAGTTCAAAGAAGCTCTGACAATTGTTTATCCGTGATGACAATTTTGTTGGCTGTGAGTCGATTATCATCTTGTAGCATGAGACTGCTTTTCTTCTGTTTTAACAGGTAATTGTAATGGATGAGGTGCGAATGAGAATTCCATTGATTGCCATAAAAATCAGTTTGTTCGCAATGTTCATCCCCAAAGTTTTGATTGTCAGCTTGTAACTGTAGATAGCAGCCCTGTACATTTTGAGTTCATTGAGCAAGTCAGTAAAAGGTATTAGAAGACTCGCCTGTAGTTGGAGCATTTGAAGCCTTGCGTAGAAGTTAAGTCATGTCAATATTGTTTTTGAATTATTTTGGATAATCTCCATGGCTTTCTTCAACACGATGGAGCAATTGGTCTGCGTCTGAAAAGTGTGTTGATTTCGCAGGAAGTAAGTGTGTAGATTTTTCAACAGTTTTTTTGTACATCTGTTTTCCATTTATTTTTTTAAAAGTCTGTTAGTTAAGTGGAAACGAGTTAGCATTAAAATTTTGAAACAGTTACTAGAAACAATCTTACGGGAAAATTTTTTAAAATGTATACGTAAACTACTCTAGTTTCCTAATTGTTGCTGTTTTTTAGATTATCAGCACTTTATCTCCACTTGTTTGTTATAGTAAATTTTGCTCTTATTTGTTTTCGCCTATTTGTGTGCTCATCTAGTTGCCTGATAGCCTTCAAGCATTAGATTTAGATGACGCGCTCCATGATTTTTAGGCATGATTTGCAAATGTGTAGGACAGTTTTGGGAGAAAATTGTTGTTACTTCAAGTTCTATGTGGTGTCTTTAGGCAAAGTCATGCAATTGTGGTGCAATTCTGTTTGTTATTGGGATTTTTAAATTTTTTCAAGGTTTAAATTTTTAAAAGAATTTCTGCCGTCTTTCAACTTTTAATATTTGCCGTTGTTGCTGACCTGACTGGATTTTTTCATGTTTTTAGGTTTAGAGATTTACATTGCATGGAAGCGCTCTCTTTCTTGTTGGATCGGACCTCATCTAGGGTGAATATCGATGAAACAAACAAAAACGACAGGAAGGTTTCAGCTCCAATTTTAGGGGCGTGATTATACAATTTCTCACCGCATTTTTTGTTGCTTCTTTAAAGCTTTTCGAGCACATTGTTTTTAGTGACTATACGCTGCTTTATTTGAGAAAACTTCTTAGTTTTACCACAAATCAGTGAACTTTTGAGTCTTGCCCTTTTTGTGGATCTTTTTAGCTTTCTTACTTAGGATGAGTGATAAGTCTAAATGGCTCCCTGATGAGGCATAAACATTATTGGTTACTGGTTTCATTTCGTAACTATTAGTTTTTATGACTTTAACATCTCATTTAATAAAACTTCATAGTTATTTCTTTTTTTTAAATGAATTTAACACTATTTGGAATATTAGTTTTTGATTTTTTGCCCGTAATTTTTGTCGTTTTTGATAATTTGATGTTTAGGCTTGATTCTTCAGGGTTTTTTTAACTTTCTAAAGAGATATAGGGGAATCTATTGAGGTGTTGCAGTTAATATTTGATGATTAATAGCCGCGAAGCGATAGCGGCTATTATTGGGGACATCGTGTTTTTACAAGCCAAGAAATGGATTGTATTGGTGCTCTGTTTTTTTACAATTCAAAGAATTTGAATTGTATTGGGGCGCTGTCTTTTTACGACTCGAAGAGGAGTATTGGAGAAGTCCTTTTTTTAATCAATTTTATTGGAGTGATTTTTGAAGCGGGAAATGAAACGCGTGAAAAAATTTAGAGTGATTTTGGGGCTGAACAAAATTTTAGAGCGGAGCGAAAAGAGAGTGGTTTTTGTTCATACAGCTGTTTTTGAGAGAGCGAGAAATTGATGTGTGAAAAATTTTTCTCTAAGCGAGCGAAATTTTTTTGTTCACGTGCGTCTTTTAAAAGCAGTTTTTTGCAACTTTTGATGGTTATGAGGTTTGATTATGATATTCTATTAGTTTTGGACTTGTTTTGATAGGAAGAGAGGGTTTCAAGCAGTTAATTTCGAGTTTAGTGCTAATTTGTAGGGTTTTGATCAGTTTTGCTGGTTTTTAGACGAAATTTAATGATTTTTTGCCTGTTTTTTTTTGTTTTAATGCTTTGAGTGGGATTTGAATAGAAGCTTGTTACTTCAGGAATATTCAGCTACCAATTGACTGCAGTTTTATTGGTGTAAATCATTCCTTTCTTCGGAAAATTGACAGAAAAATTGAGAAATTTTAAACCATTTTTCTTATTTTTTTTGCTGTTTTTCTTTTTTCTTAGTCTTAGACAAGTTTCTTAGCCTATTATGACTTGCCCATATTGTTTTGCGAGCTTCCATTGCCCTAATTGGAAAGGAATTTTACTCGGCTTTATGTTCCCTGGTACTATTAAAAATACCTCTTAAAGTTTTTTTTATTCAATTTGTTTTTGAATGCCGTTTCTTCTCTTCCTTAAAATTTTATGGCGGTTGTGGAAGTTCAGGCTCCACAATAGTTATTCTAGGTGTGTAGTCGAAAGTATGGACAATTTTCTCCTTCGAGTCGTTTCCGGAATTCTTCCGGCTATGTTTTTTTTAAGATCTGTTCACACATTTTCATGATTTTTAAAGTCAAATTGGAGTAGTGATTTTTGTCACGCCGAAACAGGAAATAGAGCGAAAAAGCGAGTGGTTTTGCGGCGTGAATTTTTTTCGCTCTAAATTTAAATAAGAGTGAGAAAACGGTGTTTGAACAAAAATTCGCTTTCTCGCTAGTGGTTTTTTGTTCACATGCAGCAATTTCGCTTTGATTTTTTAGTTTTTTCGATTTTTTGGATCGGATTTTTCTCTAAATGGTTTTCCCAATCCATTCATAGTCCGTTCTTGGTCTATTTTTCTGTTTAGTCAATGAAAATTCTTTGAATTGTACGTCAGGACTTGTCCTGCAATGTTTTTTTTATTTTTGTAAGATGTTTTCACACCTTTTATGACTTTGAGCTTTCAAAACGGGATAAACAGGTAAAGCTCAGCGGGCATTAAGTTTCATCAGAGGCCCTTAGCCGCGTTTAGTAGTTCTTCAAATACTTAGAGTGGTGAAGCTACTGGGAAGGCCGTAATACAAGGTTAACAGGTCATTTTCAGAAGTTTTTGAGCCCAAAATGTTGTAATTTTTTGTCTTTTTTGGAGTTTTTGTTGGACCAGTCTGAAATTGCGGTTTGTAAAAGTTGGCAAAGGTCTTTTGCAAGACCTAGTTACTTTTTATGGCCATTTTAAGTGCTAATGTATTGCTACACCAAACATAAACAGGGTAATTTTAGTTTTTTGAATATTTTTGTTGTTTCAGCTCTTGGTGTCACAATAATAGGTTTTTTTTATAGTTTCTAGTGGTAATGGAATGGTTTTCAATTTCAAGAATTTTACCAATTTTTTGATAAAACTTGCAGTTTTTGCCAATTTTCTGACATTTATTGTCATTATTCAAGTTTTCCAGCTCCAGGGGACAAGAAATCTCGCCTAGGATTTGCTAATAGTTTACTGCAAACTTTTTATTGGCCACGGCATAAGCCAATTTTTTTCAAATTTTTGAAAATTGTCCATTTTTAGGTTTCTCTAACCTGAACAGTCAAAACATTTCCTTTAGGTTTTGATAATAGGTTACTGCATAGTTTCTAGTGGTAATGGGGAATGTGTTTCAAGATTTTAATATTACAAATTTTAGTGATTTTCAAATTGTAATTTTTTCTTTGACTTCTTGAAATTTTAGTCTTTTTCCTCAGTGGCCAGGGGTTTGCTGCTACTGAGTTTGCTAGTATGTTATTGCAGAGTTTTTAGTGGCAACAAAATGGTCTTCTGTTTTTTTAGATTTCAAATATAAGTAATTTTAAGTATAAGTAAGTATATAAACATAAAGTAATAAGCAAATATAAGTAATAAAGCTTGCAATTTAAAGTTTTTTGATTGTTTTCAAGTTTTTTGAATTTTTTTTGTCATTTTCTGAGTTTAACTATCTTTATTGGCCAACGAAACTTTTTAAATATTGCAGATGAGTTACAAGGAAGATGTTGCAGATGAGTTACAAGGAAAAAATGAATTTGAACATTTTTTCTAGACACATTTGCGAAAAATATCTTTAAATTTTTCCTTTTCATATGAAGCATTTGTCACATTTCTTTTTGAAGCGTTTGTCATTTTTTTCGAGATTATCCATCATTAGTGTCAAATTAATCTCTTTCAAGTCTTTTGCGTGAGTTAATGACTATATTGCATTGTGTCATAAATGGCCTTCAGGTTAAAAGCTTCAAGAGTTTTAGGAATAATTGTTTTTTTTGTTTAGTTTGATTCTTTTAGTTTCTCAACTTTCGAGATTTCGTCTTTTTGGCTGAGATTGTTCAATTGGTCTGCTGTTAAGTCTGCAGGTACATTAAGTCTGTTTTTCATTCAATTCCTTGGATTGTATTTCAGGACTTGTCCTGCTATGTTTTTTTAATTCGTCGTCTCCATCGATGATTCTTGCGACCTGACTTCTTGGAATTGACGTCTTGGAATTGACTTCAATTACTTCTATTGCTTTGAAGTTAAAATTTGTGTGCATGACGTCATTTCTGCTTTTAGGTCAATTGCGTGACTTACCTCACTCAAAAAATGACTTCGAAACTCACTTATGAAACTTTAAATTTTATGAACATTTTAGCTAAAGATCAATAGTGTGCATCTAAGTAGTGCCAAACTTATATGCCCTAAATCTTGAGTATTAGTCTTGAGTTTTTGATTTCGAATATCAATTTTGAAAAAGCTCTCTGAGCGAATCTAACCAAAAAGTCTTAGTGGTCTATTAGAGGACTAGTGGTCAATCTGTCTATCTTATATCTTTACTTGTTTCAATTCACGGAAGGCCACAAGCGTCTATCGCGGCAGTTTTCCGGCAATCTGCCGGCTATGTTTTTTATTTGGCTGTTGATGAAGAGTTGGTGAATTCATTTTTGTGTTTCAGTTGATAGTTAATGGTGTTTGTGGTTTCGACAATATTTATTTACACAAGTTTTGTGAATTTTTGACTTTTTTGTTTGAATATCCTGTTGCTTGAGCTTAATACTCATAGTTCTCATCGCTTTTCCGATGGAAAAAAGTGAATTCATTTTGTTCTTTCAGTTGATAGCTGCTAACTGTAGTGATCTTTCTTTTTGTTTTCATAATTTTTTGTGAATTTTAGTTTTTAAATTATATTCTGTTTTTTGGTCAACGAGGGTCATTAATTGTAAATCTCCTTAAAAATAGTGAGGCATTGACTTTCTAGTGAGACTTAAGTGACTCTATTTGAGGTTTTTTGGTTTATTTTTAATGCCTTTTGCCACTCACACTTTTTTGCTTAAATACAATATTGTTGGTTTTGACTTTTTGTCTGTTTTCTTATCAATCTGTCATATTATTGAAAGATTGCATCTGATGTGTTTATAGAGTTAAACTTAATTGAATAAATTGATTGCAGTTTAGAACTGACAGTTTTTAATTGCTCTTGAACGAATTTCGTAGCAATTATTGTAAATGTGTTGGTTGTTACGCATTTTTTTTGCTTGACTTTTGCGCTTTTCTTCTTGAACATTGTTTGACTTCTCAAGTAACTATTCCACGCTTTCATTCTACTTTTTTGAGTGATCTTTATTGCTCTCCCTCCGAAGTAAAGCCTGTTGCGAAAGTAAAATCGATTTCAGCTCAGCTAGAGGAAGGGCATGATAGCCGAGTGAGTAGTGCTTCTGGTGAGGGATACGAAGGTCAATTGTTCGAATCACGGCGTGGTCAACTGTTTCTGCACCAATAAAGAAAAACTTATCTATGCTACAGCCCCTGAATTAAATTGCATCGCCTGTTAGTTGGTTTGTGTTCATGACTTTGACATTTCTTTTCACAAAATCAGGTTTTCTGAGTTTCTGATATTAACCTGTGTTTGTTGTTCCTTTTAGTTTCATCGCTGAGAGGTCTTATTAGTTATATATGCTTTCTAATGCTGATATATAGTTTGATGTGTTTAATGCTTTTAATAGTTTGGTACGTATGTAATCGACTTTGACGGTACTGTTTAAAACACAAATAGAACTCGGTTTTCTCAATTTTCTTGTTTTTTATTCTACCACTTTGTCTGCATTATTTTGCTGCGCAACTGCTGTATGTTTGTTAACGACGCGTATTGTGAAGGGTAATTAAGATGTTTTTTTTTCCGGATTTAATGACTTGAACACCTTTTTTTCTAATAGAAAAGAATTGATTATTTTAGAATTTAATTTTGATTTGTTCATGTTCTTCTGTACCTTTATTTGCTTAGGTAACCACTGAGAGTTGTTCCTCTGAATTGGTTGACAGGCATGTTTTATTCATTTCTTTGAATTGTAATTGAGGGCTTTTTTTACTTTGTCTGTATAAGCACTAATAAGATAACTTTTGTAGGCCCTGAGTGAACATAGTGCTCCGCTTCAAGCCCCATCCCAGCCTCGCAGCGAAAGCAGACTGCAATAGAGTCAAGCGCCCATCAGGCGTTCGATAGCAATTCGTGCAACATTAGTCGGTTATGTTTATGACGTGTTACTAGTAATGGAAAAATGCTGCTCGGAAAAACACTGCAGATAAAACGATATGAAATATACAAATTAGTGTCTCTCATTTTACAAACAAAATATCTAGTATCTCTATTAATATTACATCAATTAACTCCATCATGTTTGAGAGTTTTCTACATTGAGTAAGGATTGAAGTACTGCGAGTTTGCGAACGCTGACATTGCCACGGCACTGTGGGGCGAGTAAGATCCGTGCACACCTGTTGTTCCTCCGCCATTAGGATGAACTGCGCCTCCTCCAGTTGCTGCAGCGATGTACATACTGGACGCTGGACCACCAGTACCTGGCCAGTAACAGGCTCCGGGGTGGGAACCGAAACCCATATTTGCGGCACCCCCAGTTGCACTTATCATTGCAGCAGTAGGACTGTGGAAAAAGCGACTGGCTTGATGATAACCAGTGGTTCCAGGAGCAAAGAAGGGAATTTCGGCGGGATAGCGGTATCCGGGATCGCCGGCAGCAGCAGCTTGTGCTTGTGCCAAGCCGTTGAAGTCAAATTTATAAGCGTATCGTTTGCCGTGTATTTTGGTCATGATGTTTTTGTCATAGTAATATCGCAGTGCGCGAGACATTTTGTCGTAATTCATGTTGGGTTTGCTTTTGCGTTCACCCCAGCGTCGGGCAACCTCATCAGGGTCGGTTATTTTGAACTCTCCGTTAGTTCCTTCCCAAGCTATGCAGCTAGAATTTTTGGTCTCGGATAGAAGTTCGAGCAGAAATTGCCAGAGTTGAATTTGTCCGGAACCTGAAAAGGAAAATTTGCATATTACACACGGGCTCTGCTGTACAAGATAGGAAAAGAAGATTTAATTGACTGGCTGCCTTAAAATGTATAATTAATTGTATTGTTTCCTGATCGAAGACTATTTATATTTAAGGCTAGCAGTTGAGGTGTTTTACAGCCATCATAAATAACTTCCTTTATTGCTTTCTTTGGGTAATAATACATTGACAAGAGTGGGGGCTTGGAATTTATAACAATTGTTTTGAGATGCAAAGTTATCGTTTTATGTTCTTATAAATCCTTAAGAAGTTGCCCTTATAATGAACTTTTTCGCACCTCTTGAATTAATTGTCGGCAAGTTCACAATCTGAAAATGGGCTGAAAAAGCCAGAAGTAAACTCACAATTTCTTAAAACAATTTCTTAATTCGCTCAAGTGCGTTCTAATTGTGTGAACTTGAACTAATGTTCTTTTTTGAACACTTCGGCGATCACTGCTTGTAAAAATTGATGTATCTCGAGCCTGTTTAACTGCTCTGATAGTCTTTAATAACAATTAAATATAGTGATATCGTTTTGTTGTTGTTAATATTGTTTACCTTTGTTGCAAAGACCGGCTGGTGATAGGCGGTAATGAGCTGAAGGGTTCGAGGCCGGGTTTTGTCCCAATAGTCCGTTGGATGGTAGCAGCATGCCTGAAATTGAAATTAAGTCATTTATCAAATATTTGCTGTTTTTGTCATCCCCTTTCAACCAAAGTTTTAAGCCGATTCTTCTTCCATATAAGGTGTGCCTTCTTTTAAATTGAAAAAGCCATAATTGGATGGAAATATTTTTCAAGCATTTTCTGTTGCCTCCACAGTTTCTCATTCATTAAGTTGTCCCTAATATGTTTGTCTTTCTTGTATAGACACAGCATAGCTAACAGGTTTTTGTCAAAGGGGGAAAAGTTGTAAATTTGTGGAAATTTTTGGGAAATTTATTGAAGTTTCCCAATTTTAATATCCGCATCTAAATTGTTTAATATTTTTTGTGCGAGTTTAGTCAAATTCTCATTTGGCGGCAGAGTTAGTGGTGTCAAATTTTGCTTCCTTAAATTGGGCGCAGTGTGAGGCCGGTCGGCTTTTAAACAGAGTTGCAATATAAATCAATTTGCGGCTGAGGCGAGTGATAATTTCAATAAACAGTGTTGTTTACACTTCCTATGGAAGTGAGAATACAGTGTAGACAAATTGCAGCGTATTTAATGAATAGTGCCCCTAACAAGAATAATATTGGAGATTGGATTGCTTTGGGAAAAGGTGAGAACGCGAGTCGGAAAGTAAACAGTTGCCAATTCACTTAATAAAGCTGTTTGTATCTCCCCCTTTCTTTTTCTATATCCCAGATCACAACATTCGCGATTTTTCCTATCTCACATGATGCGATTTGCTTCATTACTCTCCTTAGGTACTGATGTTTGCTCATCGGAAAAAATTGGCTTATATTCCCAGGTTTAAAAAATGATTGACTTCATGAGTTGCCAGGATGTTCCAAGTACAACACATTACGAATAGTTATTGGAAAGATCCATTAAAAAAGTATAAATTGATGATCTAGTGTATGAATTCAATTCGAGTTTCAATTTTTGAAGCTATCGAAATTGCATTGTTGTTTTCAAATAAGAGATGTCTGAATGTCTGAAATTTTTGCCGACTTTCTTCAAGAATTTTATGTTAAAATTTTCCCCTTTAATAATGGAACTTAAGTGGCATTTGGACATGAAGAACAAGAATTAATCTTGATGGCTATTTTGTAATCTTTATCTGGTATTATTTTAATTTGCTATTGTGTGAAAGTTGTGAGCGAATAGATTACCTGAGTTCTTGTACAGCTCGAGCTCCGCATCCTCAAAAGTGGCCGCACTGAGAGCTGTTCCTAAACAGGACTGAATTACAGCCATAGTATAACGAAAGAAATAATCGTGTATTCATTGATCTCATTTGTGTCATCTTTCAGATGCAGTGCTCGGTTCGGTAAATTTTTGCTGGGATGAGTATTTGAAACAAGGCTTGTACATAACTCATTTACTTTTCCCATTATGTCGACTCATGTCAGGAGACTTTTGGTTGTGAAAAACTGGCATCTACGAAACATCATCATCAAATCGTGACGGAAGTAGCTGACCTACCAAAAACTATAGCAACAAAATCAAGCAAAACAAAGCAATCTAAATTTCATTATTAATAATAGATCGTTTCATAATCGTGAGATCTAATGAAACTCTCCCAACATAATTTAAAAATGAATCAGTTTGATTAGATCTTATGATTTTGAAGCGATCTATTATTAATAATGAAACTTAAGATTGTTTTCCTCAATTTTGTTTCTATAGTTTTTGGGAAGTCAATTATTTCCGTCCGTCAGTTTTTGATGATGAATATGTTTCGTTATTGTCAATTTTCGCAACCAAAAGGCACTGTCCTTGACAACTCAATTTTTTCAGTAACATATTGTGCAGTATTGAGCTTACCTGCAACTGCGGCGGCGTTTTTCACGGCTGACATCTGTTGCTGGTGCAGCTGTGTCTGAGAGATTGTGTTCTGGATCCAGTTGCTCATCGACTCGCTGTCGAAGCCCCCCGCTGTTGCTCCCATTCCAACTCCCCCGCCAGAGGCTACCCCTATTCCACCGGATACCGCCGAGTAAGCGCCCCCTACTCCTCCCGAGGGGGGCACTGTCGTTCCGGAGCCGATGAAGGAACTCGGGAGGAAAGACGATGTCTTGTCGCCTGCACCCATTGCGTTGATTGGAGTGTCCGTTCCGAGGGGCCCACAGGATAGTAGTTGTTTTTCCGGGGGTGTGGTTGTGGTGAAGTGGGAAGTCATGTTGATGGTTGTTGAAGGGGGTGAGTTGATTTTGAGTTCGAGCGCTGCCGTGGAGACTGTTGATGGGTGGTAGGGAACGAGGGGTGGGTACAAACCCGGGTGGGCTGCTAAAGCAATTTCTGATTTATTTCACACTGTTTAACTGGCACTGTTAAAGGCTTCTTGATATTCTAATTTCAATTTATCTCAATATTTATCTTAAAATAACTGGCTGGTTTTCCGGAAAAAATAAATACAGGTTTGATCAATACGGATGTCATCTTAACCACAAATTATTGGGAGAAAAGCTTATATTGTGACTCTAATGCAAAAATCTCAGTCTTAGGAAAAGCGTAAGGTTCATCATTAGACGACTGCTGTTACCTGAATTGATGAACTCGTTCAAGTTTCCATGGCCCAAATGCGTGCTCTCTAAGTAGGCGTTGTTCATAGTTGCCCCAACTTGAAGGGGACTGCTGCTTGGGGTCACAATTACTGCCTTCTTTTCCTCGCTGGTTTCTTGTGGAATATCCGGACTGGCTCCGTCGACCACTCTCCTGGATGTGGGTTTCCGGGCGTCGTGCTGCTGGCTTGCGGATTCGTATGACGAGGTGACAGTCGAGCGTGCTTCCCGGTGCGTTGACTTGTGACCTTTTGAACATGGTCGATGTGTGCCGTTGTTTTCTAAAAAAAGAAAACATCTTACTATGGTAGTCTATGGAGAACTTTTTTTTGTGGGTTACTTTTTACTTCAAATATTCAGATATCGCAAGCATTGACCCGAAAACTTGTCTGATTGTTTTAAGGCATAATTTCTTTTCATAGTTGCTAATATTTGTTTCCTGTGTATTATATGAGAACAAATCTATCAGTTCGCGTGTCGAAATTTCCTTTCGTTGTTTCTTTTCAATTTTTAAGCGAATTGATTATTTAGTTTCGTTTATATTATTTTTTGTAGTTACTTACTGTGAGTGAGATTATGTAGATTGATCTGATGTAAGTCACTGAATGACAGACCCGTTGATTGGACTATGTCGTTGGCGTCTTCGAAGCGCTTCAGGGAGTCGTTAGCTTGTACACTTTCAAGCTGATTTTGAGAGAAATATTCCAAATTCTGGCCACTATTCAAGTTGAATTTCGGGTTGTTGTCATCTGGAGATACCGAGGTTCGAACCGGAGCCAAAGGAAGAGCGAGGGACGTTAGAGCGGTACCGTTGTCTGGATTACCGTTGTGGCTTGAGAATATTGGAGGAAGTGAAAGCAGGGAAAAGTGATGATTATGTTCATGATGAGAAGTAGTGGTAGAAGTCAAGCCCACTGGTAGATGATTGTCGCTGTCATGGTGTGCCCCAGAGTTCGATTTTGTTTGGGGTAAAATATGGTTGAGGCTGTTGCTATTGGCAACTGTGCTGGAGACGTATGGTGCACCGGATCTGAGTATCTGAGTTCCTGTTGCTGATGCAGACTCAGAGTGGGTGGTTGTGGTGTCGAATTGAGGAGATGAGTTGTGCTTCACACCAGAGTTGTGTGGGAAGGATGGAGTTGATAAGATGTTTGCCGATGTGAGTTGGTATTGGTGGAAGTGGGTGGCAGCGGTTGTTGTCAGTAACTGATGTTGTTGTTGTTGTGGTTCGCTAAGAGCAGTTGGGCTTGATGTTAGTTGTTGTGGTTGTGTTGGTTGCCGTGGTGGTATTGGCAATGCTTGTGCGTGGTGTGAGTGAGGGGGAATAAATGTTTCAAATAAATTTTCGGAAGGGGCTGCGGAATTCATGTGGGAAACAGTGTCGGAACTGGGTATGTGGATTGGCCGTAAAACTAACAAAACCAAGGATTTCCGAACAGGAGATTAAACCTTCCTCAGAAAGAGCCCTACTGACTACTAACTATAACTACCACCGCTACTCTGATTGCTAGCTGACTGACTGACTGACTAGTGCCAAAATAGAGCTGCGCTCAAAATGATTCTTCCCTAATCAATATCTCCCTAACAACTATTTAACCCCATCTACTTACAATACCTCTCTACCTGTAGCCGGCTACATCTACCATTTCAGCACTTCTCATTGGCTGACTGCTTTATCCAATGACAAGGCTAAGATTGCCCAATTTTCCTTGCGTTATCCTCTCTTTCCCAGTATTTACCTGTTTAAAACGGGAGCGATAACAGTGGAAGGCTATCTGGAAGTGAGTTTATTCAGCGGTTGTGCTTTTATTTGCCCATTGAATAGAAGGATAATTTGGTTAATTGAACACACTTTAACTAGGGCTACTTTCTCCCACAGCTATCGCCGCTTGATCTCTCCATTGTTGGGCTACAGAGTACGCGTGGATGCCTTTATTTTGACAACACTAGTTAGGGAAGTTAGAAGATTGATAAGGTAATTGATTGTTGAACTTGAATGTGTGAAAATGTGCCATCCTTTACAACACACTTGTGAAGATTCCCAAGATCAATTTTAACTCGGTCTCATTTTTCCGCCATGTCAATTAGCTAGTTAACATTTTGGGATCTATTTAATTCTTATGGTGTGTTCGTATAAGCTTGATTGGTAATCAGCGTCGAGATCTTTAGAAGCCAATGCTATATTACACCCATTAAAAATTATGAGCTGAAGCGTTTGCTGAAAACGACGTATGTAGAGAATTTTTTTCATTTTTTCCTTGGAATTACGCAGCTTTCTACTTTTTAAAAATCTAATATGAGAAGCATTTGGTCGACGTTTTTTTTGCGTTTCCCATATTTAACATAAAAGTGAGTTTTGATCGCGTGTGTTTTGCTGTTTGCGGTTCTTTATTTAGATTAAATCGATTGACGAGGCAAGATCTCGTACGCGAGTTTTTTTTAATGCTGTTTCTATAGATACTCTTTTTCTTAAGTGCTTCGTTCAACCTCGGTGTTTAAATGTTTTGAAATAAAAAGGGGGTTTTAAGTTGAAAAAAGTTTTTAAGCAAGTTGGAGTTACGTTATAATTGCATGGTTTAGGTTAATAAGTTTAATAATATAGTTGACTTTTGTTGTTTTTTGTTGTTTCTTTTTATCTTCTGTTCTTGCGCTTTTCATATGTGGACAATGCTAGTAGCTACGTCCTAACCAGACAGCTCGTGTACTAGCTGTTATTCATTTGGTAGGAACTTGTTAGTTTTCAGATTTTTTAAAAATAAATAGATAGGTTGAGGTCTTTACTGATCTCAACAGAGACCAAGGTAACTGTGTGGCAATTTCCTTGTCTTGTATTTAGCATGGGGAATAGCAAAACTTTTCGCCCTATTAATCTAAGCATCCATTAAGCATAATTGATTGACTCTAAATAGACTCATATCCCTTTTATCTCAGTCCACCCCCCGCCCTTACGATTTTTAGTTGATGAACCGTAGATTGACGTGGAATGAGTAGCTGTGGCTCGGCTAAGCCTCGGTCTCTCGAAGCTGTTAGCTCTGGTGTCCTGTGGAGCTACAATAACAGGTCGGAAGTGAACTGTAGCCCTATTGGGCAATGTCTATTGAGACCCCTCCGTGGAGTGAATTTCCCCTCTCCGGAAACTAATTATTCTCCCCTTTTACATCTCTTGCTCTTTTCTCTCTTTGCTCTTGGGGCTTTAATTAGCCGACGTTCGTTCAGTATGCCAGAATATAGATATACCTGTAATAATAATCTGCAGATAATCTAGAAACGTTTTTGTTAATGGCGTCATGCGTTTTATGCCTCACGTAGCAATTTTTCAACATAAAAAAAGTGAGGAAATATTTTATCTGGAAACATTTTAAAACGTTAGGCTGAAACTTTTTTTCGCCGTCGTTGAAAACCTGTATAAATAGTAACGTGGGGGAGTTTCTTAGGTTAGTTAAATTAAAGATAGTACAAGATTTTATCCCGTACTAGTACAAAATTTTATCCCGTGCTCCAAACATAGATTTCCATAATTTTTCGCCAAATACATCATGTCGTTGTCATCGTTTCACATTTCAATCAGTCTAATTGCCTAACTGACAAATGAGCTGATTCGTTCACGCATCATTAGAGTTGATTACGGTTAGATTTTATGGGTGTGTAATTTTGAAAAGACCGTAACTGGCGAAGGCTTAAAAGCAATGGAGTTGAACAGTGGAATTAATGGATGGTCATTTGAGTGCCGCGTGTTTGCTGTTAAAGCAGGAAATGAGCATATCAGTTGCGAGTAAATGAGTGCTCTTTTGTGGGCAAACGGAGTAGCTATTTCAGCTGTATTGGCATGGTTTTTCATCTCACTTTTTAATGCGCCCATCGGCAAATATGGTTAAGGCTCATGAGTGACTAGCGTTGAACGCTCAGCGCTCACAGCATTTACTGTAGACAAAGTTTCCGAGCAATTGAAGTTGTGGTTTATTACATTTGTAACGTTTTATAGGATTGAGGTCACTGGACGGTGAAACACGAGCAGGTCTAATAATGGGAGGGCTGTCTATGAATTTATTGATATACCTTTGTTTCAAATGAGAGGTTTCTTTGCTAAAACAGCAAATAAAAGTTTCGACATTGATAGAATCTTTCACTAGTGTTCACAGCGCGTTGCCCTCGTAATTGTTACAATTATTTCATTCTTTAAATCTTCGTCCTTAAAGTCGAATATTATGTATTTCCGCATTTGCTACTATTTTTCTCCATATTTTTGCTTCAATAATTCAACCTTTTTGCCTTTTCAGACTGATTTGTTTATTTAACCAAAGTGCAAGTGGTTGTGTGATATCTGTAGAAATGGCCGACTTCGTGCTGCCTAAGATAACAGACAACCCTAATGGGTGGGGGCCGTGTGCTGTGCCTGAGAAGTTCAAGGATATGCCATACCAGCCATTCAGCAAAAGCGACCGACTTGGAAAGGTGAGTAGCCTTTCCATATCCTATTTTAACATAACCCTAAATGCAGAACTATGATTAGCTCTGGAATTGCTGTATAGGTTAAAATAATTTTCAGGCTTCTAGTTGAAGCTACGGCTGCTGAAAATCTCAATTATTCGATTTTTTTTTAAATTCAATTTCTGTGATTCCTCTCAAACGAAGTTTTTAGTAAGAGCAGAGCATTGTAAGTCAAATTATCCGGGGAGAGTGAATTCCCCGAGTTTACGATTTTAGTGCAGGAGTACCAGCAAACTCTTGGGGTTTTAAAGTCAACCATAAATAATTCTTTGGAACTTGTATTTCTATATCTCAACCAGTCAAAATGCGCCGAATCTTGACACTAATGCTATAAGGATAGCGTGATCAGTTCAACTTGGTGAGAAAGTATATCAGAATCAATCCGAGCAAACTTTGTCGAGCTCAATGATGTCAGACTAACTGAAAACTCTGGCCGATCAATCCAGCAAACATGGAGCGGAACACAAGCAGAAAACTAGTATGATTACCTAACCCCCCGTGTTCCTTTCAGTCATTAGAAGTTGCTTCCAGTCATTAGACCTATTGAAAAAGCTAAGCTAGATACAATTCTAACTCCATACGATTTAAATGTATTAATTAAAGGTGATGCAACCAAAACAACGAGTAGAAGTCAGTTTAATCAATTACTTTATTGGAGATTCTTTTGTAGAGGCCATTTCTTGTTTCAATGGCGATTCTTTTTTTAAAACTGATCATAAAGCAATTTTTCTAGTACTTAACAACAAAGTATTCTACAAAAGCAAGCCTACAACAAAAACGATTTATGATAAGAGTAACTATTCAGCCGAGCAATTTCAGAAACTTTTAGAACAAAGCGATTGGATATCTTTCTATAGTTGTGATAACGCAGAAGGCAGGTTTAAAGAATTTGTTTTGAATGTTTCAACGGTTATCGAAAAATGCGCCCCACTCAAAAAGTTTTCATCAGGAACAACAAAAATCCGATAAAAAACGCAGCAGATGATATCATCCGAAAAATGTTCGATGAAAGAACAACTGAGCAAGATAAATGGCAAATTATTAATAACGTAAGAAGTTCCGGGAAATCAGGATGCTCAATAAACTCTTGGAAATATTTTTAACGTTCTTTTAACACAGCTAAAGTAAATGGCTAACTTTTTGAACTACAAGTTTTAAAAACTGGGTGATACATTTTCTTCAACACCAATAAGTCCTTCTAAAGACAGTTATCATAATACTTCTAAGTAAATTTCTTTTCGTTTTATAACCGTTTTTTCGTGCAGAAATGTTTTAAAATCATTAAACCCACGGAAAGCCCCGGGACCTAGACGCTTACCAGCTTGGGCATTGAAGGATGAGAAAACTCAACTTCGTAGCCACTAACGTTTCTAATCAAAAGATTTATGAAGAGAGATTCTCCACTGATTTAAAACGAGCTATTATTATACCGCTCTACAAAAAAAAATGGAGTCCAGAAGACCAAGAAAACTACAGGCCTATTTCGGTAACAGGAGCATTATCCAGTGTTCGAACGATGTTTATATAATCAAATAGAGGAAGATATGCTCAATGAAAAACTAATTACAGTTTGGCTTCAGAAAAAGAATATCAACTACTGAAGCACTGATATATTATACCGAAAAGATTCGAAAGGAAATAAACGACAAGAAATTGGTTTCTACAGCTTTTTTAGATCTCTCCAAAGCTTTTGACTCTATCAGCCATGAAATTCTATATTCCAAGCTAAAATATCTCGGGTTTGATAAAAAATACAATTTTTCTAATTAAAAGCTTTACCTAGGGCCGAATACAGAAAACAAGTGTAAACAACGTTGAATCAGATTGGCTTTCTCTTTATAAAGGTTTTCCTCAGTGGACTGTTTTAGGATCGCTGTTGTTTAATTTGTACATAAACGATATCAAGTAGATAAAGACATCCGAATATGAGCATTTACAATATGCAGACGACAGTCATTCTATGTTTTGATCAGTCTTGAAAAAGCGTCGAAAAGACTAGAAAATGCAATCCATGAGGTCTCAAAATACTTTGATCAGCATAAACTAAACTTAAAGGCCAAAAAACCGAGTATTTATTTTTTTGCAGCAGTATCACTTAGCAGTATATCAAAAACCTGATAATATCTTTAGAAAAACAACTAAGTTGGTCTGTTAAATTATGCTGCGACAGACGCAAATATGATACCTCCTCAGATTTGAAACTGAAACATGAGATACTCCCAGTTAGTTTCTTTCTAAAATCCAAAAATCATAGTTTATTTCTACAAAATAAATCAAAACAAGATTACTCCATACAGAAACCTAGATTTCTCAAACTCAGATTATAAAACAAAAGCGTACCGGTTTGTGGTACCACCCTATGCGGTCCAACAGCCAAATTCTCCAGAACTCAATTTTTTGTATTAATTGTGATTTATGGAACAATGTAATACTTAAGTCAAATCTCAAATGCAATAATACCAGTCTGAAGGCTTTCAAAAAACGACTAAAAGCCCATTTTGTGGCCGAATTTAAGATTCAAAACAGATAGCGTACGGTAGACTTCCATGGAAGGATTTTAGATATGAACGTTACTTATTTCTGATGTATTTCTCTTGTTCAACTGATAAACTATCTTTGATATATACTGTCATACACTGCAAGATTGTATTCTACTATGTCAACGTTCTAATTGAGTGTTCTTTTTTATTAGACATGTTTTAGCGTCGATAAAAATGTGAATTTGGTATTGAATCATTGCGACAGTTTTCAACCAACCAAGGGTGCAGGCTTGTTTTAATTAAATGTGCTGACTTGTGGCGAGCCTCCAATCAAGACTACTCAACTATGTCAGTTAATGATCCGTTATTTAAACTTTTAACTATATCTGTTAATCTGTATTCACTCATTTTTCACGGTTTTCTGATAACGGGTTTCTTAAATAATTGCTCTTAAACAAAGTTTGTTGCAATTACCTCAGTCCTGTTGGTCTTTTTGTGCGATTTTTCGCTTGACTGATATCTGGTCTCACCCATTTGAGTTTAAGTCCTCAAAAACGGGCAGGTAGCGTCTAGCGGGCATTAAGATCTCTTAGAGTCTTTCAGCTCACTAGGTCTACAACTATGCTAATAAAGGTGTAAAACCGTTATCCAGACCGAATTGTTAGAAGTAATGGACCAAAATTCAACGAAAGTTTTTACTTAAAATTGGGTTGAACAATCTTTTTCTGATCTTTCTACGTATATTAGGACGCATTTTATGCGTATTTTAATTCTGATTGGTTAATGTTTTTGTGCTTTATACTCACTCGCTTTCTTTACCCGGTAACACATGGGATTCACCCCTGCTGCCCTCACCTCACGCCCCTTCAATTAAGCTAAAGCTGGCCTCACTAACGACTACTGTCGAAGCCAACCGCTCGTCGGTCGTTTGAAAGCAATTGGCCCGACGTTAGTCGCCTGTTTTGATATTTTTTTGCAAAGAGCGACGTTCTTTGTGTAATTGAAATCGTACTTTGCGTTCTGATTTTGTGTACAGGAGCAACTGGAGTTAATAATTGCTGCAGAATTAACTTAAAATGTTTCTTTAAATACTTTGATTTACGTAAGAATTCTATCGGCTCGACGGCACGGCTGGATGTTTTATAGATAATAGCGTGCGGCCTGTTTCCATTCACTCTTCCTTCTACTCTTATATCGTGCAATGTGACGTCAACAGATCTGGCGATGTGCCAAACCAATTTTAAATCACCCGGTGCAGGGTTTAGTTCCACTTTCGACAAGATTCGCCTTCTTACGGTCTAGTTTAATACTCGTGTCGAGTTTCCGGCAAGTCGTCAGCTCCGTTTTCTCTGTTTTCTTTCGTAAGGTTGTTAGCTCTAACGCGTTCGTGCGATTTAGCGACAGCGTGCTTCGAACAACAGAAGCGATTAGTAAAAGGTATAATAATACCATAGTTGTTTGGTTTGCTCTAGTGGAACAAATTTCTTCGCACTTAATTGTTTTGGCAACCAAAAATTCAAATATTTTCTGTTATTGCCATTCTCTTGCATTTTGTTATGACTGGCCGCAGTATATGAAGTATTGAAACATTTTTTTGTTACATAACCATGCTACTATTGTTGAAGTTTTGAGCAACATATTGTGCTTGGAAAACCACAGCTGAAAGAGAAAACATTTTTCATCGTGTTGTTGCTATTACGCTTTCTACCAAATCTATCTTGGGATCTTTTTTACTTTTGAAAACGTAGGAAAGGCTAGGAGCAAAGTCAAGATAAATGTTGAATTGCATATAATTTTATCACAAAAAATTAGATTCTCCACTATTGTATCAGTTTATGGAAAACATCCTTGGCTGTAGATGTGAAACGCTTTCTTAAAGCTGGGCATAAAAATCCAATACACCAAATTTTAACAAAAATGTTTTCCTTTTCAACCCATTTTCAAATGGATCCCCTCCCAAATCAAAACAAAAGTTCCGTAGTAATGCAACATTGCTACGTTACCCTTCCCAGTGCAGTGGTTTAATTTAATTGCAGCAGTATATGTACAGCCAAATGTGGGAATATTCTGTGCAACGCATTGAATCAAGCGAGCCCGTTTATAAAGCTTTTCTGTTGTCTGTCGAGTATACCTTTTAGGTAATAATAACTAAATCTTTTTTATGCTATTTAAACTACTTTTTGCATCTATTAGATATCTAATCTGTTTATTCAATCCGTTTTATTAGTATCTTTTTCTAAAATACCTTTAATTAAAGATATCTCTGTAAGGATCAGTTCAATTTTTCTAGTCTTTCCAGAAACAATATTGATTATTGAAAGTTAAACTTAACTAGACCTTCATGAACAATAAATGATTTCAGTTGCAACCGCTGCCAGGAAACTTGTGCGGTTGGAATATAGGCTCCTCCATCTTGTGAAGCAAGAAAAGCTAAAACTAAAGCCCCCTCCTGTCATCAGGAGCCATTTATCTCACGGTGGTAGTTTGTTCAATACCGTGTATCCTGCAGGTTTCTGACTGGGCTGTTACGGGGAACCCAATGTACAATGACAAGAAGTACAACAACAAGTATGCCTCTCAGTTTGCTACAACAGGGGCTGGACAGTATGCCTACTATCATGAGCACGACGACCAGTTTCAAGTTGTGGACACCCTCAAACCCAGCAAGTGAGTGTCTAATTTTTCGAATGTTTAAATTACGGTCTGTATTTTGCGATCTTACCATTTCTGCCCCTTCAGGGTAGTTGGTTCATACTGAAAAATGGGGGTTAGGAGCTTCACAGCAGACCTAAGTTTTTTTGTCATCTACCAATTTTAGCCGACGGATCTCTCCTGCGGAGAGGTACGAATGCGGTACCATTAGAAAAGCCCTTGAAAACTGAATAGATTGCTGCGGAGACTTTTGAATAATTTTTTGATTTCTCGAGTCAATGTTTAAATTTACCACATTTTTTTTCAGTTTTGGGCCCCGCAATATTCTCTCAGGAGAGACAGCAGTTATACCATCGAAATGCTCTTAAAATTGAATCAATCGTTGAAAAGATATCTTCAGCTTTTTAAAAAATATTTTAGCTTAGATACGACAACGCACTGTATTGATAATTCTAGTGTCACAAAATCTGTGGGATTGGAAACTTGTTATCAATAAAAGTCCTAGATAACTACTTACAGCTTTAACATTAACAGGCTTGAGTTTAAGGACGTGAATTGGAAGTTTTAGGACTTATATTCAATTGTATATTTAACTGCGCAGTTTTCATTATAAAAGCCGTTTGTTTGCTTTTAACCAGCGAACAAATTCTGTCAGGTCAGATGAAGCGGAATCACTGTTTGACACAAGTCATTCAAGTTCATTGAAGTCTTGTTGTTTTAGGCCTTTTGTTGTCACTATTTGGAAAAAGAGCGTAGTTTCTTTGACGTCAAAGCACAAGTTTTTCTTAAAAATGCTTGAAAAGCTTTGCAATTAAAAGATCTGAAAGTTATTCTATGTTTAAAATGTTAATCGTTGTTTAAGGCCCATGTTCCGTGGAATGGCTCGAGGAAGGTTTATGCCAATGCAAAGGGGAAGAGGTCGTGGCGTACCCGCTCCAACTAGGCCCAACAATCAAAGTGGCAATGCATGGAGAGGTAATAACAATAATCAAGCTAACCGGGGTTGGCAGCGTGGTAAGTTCCAGCGAGGTGGCCGCAATAGGAACTGGCAATCGAATAACAGGAATCAGGTATCGCGAAAGGCTTCTGTTGAAGTTAAGCTGGAATGGGATGAGATTGATTACTATGACTTCCCGAGGTTGACCAAGCTAAAGCTTCCTGACGTCAACAAGCCAGTGGAATTGATACAAGCTGGAACTCTTGAGTACTATGATAAGAAATTCGATAAGGTGAACACAAAGAGTGAGCGAAAACTAACCGATATCAATCGAAGGATTCCTACGGTAACGACCACTTTAGATCCCATTATTAGGAAAATAGCGGCCAAGCATGGAAATGTGTACGCGACTGATGTTATCCTGGCGACGTTAATGTGTTGCACCCGCTCAGTGTACTCATGGGATATAGTGGCAACTAAAGTGAAGGGAAAGATTTTCCTTGATAAACGAGAAGACAGTCTATCTTTTGATTGTCTAACTGTAAACGAAACAGCACATGAGCCGCCATCATTAGATCCGAATGAACTCAAGTCACTTTCAGAGGAGAGTACACACGTTAATTATTGCTTCACACAGCAAGTGTTAAGAACTGATATTGAGCCACATGGGTTCAAGGAACCAAATCCTTTCGAAGACGACGATGACGATGATGAGGAGGAGAACAGGTATCCTCTGGCTCCTATCGGCTACAAATACAGAATGTGGGATCTCGGCAACAACATCTCACTTGTATGTCGATGTGAACAAGATGCTATTAGTGTTGGACCTGATGATAAGAAACAGTTCTTAACAATTAAAGCCCTAAACGAGGTCGAACACCGAAGCGATTGGCATCAGAAACTAGACCAGCAAAGTGGAGCTATAATTGCAACTGAAATGAAAAATAACAGCTTCAAAATCGGAAAGTGGTGTTTGCAGGCATACCTCGCTGGCTCTGACATGATCAAACTCGGTTTTGTATCTCGGGTCAACCCTCGTGATAATAAGATTCACGAGATTTTGAAGGTCCAGACATTCCAGCCCAGTGAGCTGGCCAGCAGTATCAATCTGAATTTCGATAACTGCTGGGGTGTGCTGAGAGCCATCATTGATGCAATTAATCGTCAGCCCGAGGAAGAAGGCAAATATTTGCTGCTAAAAGATCCAAACAAAACAACTATTCGACTGTACAAGATTCCAATGAATACTTTCTCTGACGAAGAAGACTCAGATGAAGATGACACAATACCCGAAGAGAATGAGAATAATTAAGCAAATTTATTGATTCTTGCAGCGCAATTTTATCCGTGAAAGCTGAAACACAATACAATGATGTAATGTGATACGTATTTGGTGTATCTGTGAGCTATGATGGTTGATGTAGCAATTCTTTGATTTGTCAATATGCATGGGATGTATTTATGCTTTGACGTTTCCAGGTGAAATTTGAATTGAATTTTCGGCTTCCTTACGTTTGGTGCTTAGATGTTTCAAGTTGAGAACATAGTTTTAGCCATTCTCTACTTTTGCAAGCTATGAAGTTTTTATTTGCTCTCGAATAAAGTTTGAAGCAATTATTGATTATTGTAAAAGTGCGTGTCTTATATGCATAATTTTGCAATTTTGCTTGAGCGTTTTGTTCAAGAGCATTCTTTCGATTTCACTTCTCGACTTTTTCACGCTTGACTTCTTTATTTTCACGTGACTTGAATTGCTCTTATTCAGAAATTAAATCTTGCTAATGCAAAAGCAATGTGCGATAGACTAACGCAAGGCCCTGATAGTCGAGGAGTAGCTGTTTCAGTCTAGCACGGTGGATGCCGAGGGTTCGAACCCTTCCTTATTCGGATTTATTTTGCACCCATGATATTTTATCTAGGATAAACACCCTCTAATTAAATTGCTCCGCCTGTCGTTCAAGAGAAATTTGTCCAATTTTAGTCGGTTACTGTTTCTGTTCCTTCTCTCCAAATCTTTTTGGGTATAAAAAATTCTACGTCAGAGTGGATGAGTAGATTTTTTGTCGCTTAATCAGTTTTCACCAATTAATATTTGGAGGGAAAAGGGACAAAAAGCTATTGTTAGAAAGCCCGTGACCTTTGAAAAAGTCGTGGATAGAGAAATCTAAGAATATCCGTAGAATATTAAGCCTTGATGAACAAAGAGCTTCTTGGTTGCTGAAGCTTTCAGCGCTGGTCAAAAAAAACTTAATTTTTTTTTGTCAATTTTTGGCTAGTTTTCAATCATGACATAAAGGTACACATTATTACGCTGCATTTATTGCAATGTCTTGCCATCATTTGTTAATTGTTTAATTGCTTGCAAACGAAGTTTGTATCAATTTTATTATTCCTGCGGTTTTTCGCGAGACCGATTTTTTTTTTCTGACCTATCTGACTTTTCGGCCTCAAAAACGGGATAAACAGGTAACGCTCGGCGGGCATTAGCTTCTCTTAGAGCCGTACGCCTAACCAGTCTCAAAGAATGCGTTGTTTTGAAGTGAAAATTTTAGGTTGTGAAGTGTGGTTCTAAATCTTGAGAGTTTGACACCCCACACAATCACCCGCCCGCTTACCCCTCAAGACCTTCCTCCTCCACCTACCAGATTGGATTCCGTTCTTGTCCAGCCCCCCAAATTTACCCCCGCCCCAATCAGTTCTCACCCCCCCCCCCCCCCCCCACCCCCTCCCATTTTTGCATCTCTGAGCCCCAGCTGGGTACTACCGAAGTCAACCACTCGCCGGTCTTTTGAGAGCAATTGAACTTCAACCGACTCGCCTGAAGTAGTCGGTTATGTTTAAAGGATTAAGTGTGTTCTATTAATCGTTTTGAATCGAAGTTTTAAACAATTGTAATAGTCCTTTGATCTGTCAATTTTTAGCTGGATTGTTTCTTCGTCTGATCATTTTAACTTTTCGTCCTCAAAAACGGGATAAAGAGATATACCCCTGTGGGAATTGAGTGATCAGCTTTCTTAGAGCCCTGTACGTTTCTAGTCTCTAAGTATGCAATTCATCGAAACCATAAATTCATTTTGAAGGGCAGCTTATAGTAGTTAGAAATTTGACCCCCTTCTTCAGTCCATCCTCTCTCTAAGTCACCCCTTTCGTCGAGTCCCCTGGTCTCATTCCATCCCTAACCCCGCATGCTTGACCCCGCAACCCCTGAGATCCGACTGCACTCATCCCCAGCTAATGCTGGCACCCCTACTCCCAGGTGACTACTACCGAAGGCTGCCGCTTGTCGGTTGTTTGAGAGCAATTGGCTCGACATTAGTCGGTTATGTTTGATCACAATGATCCCAAAATTGCATCAATTGTTTGTTGCTTTGAGAGTGTAGGTGTTAAACAAAAATCCGAGTGTTAAATCTGTGCTTGACATGGTTTAATTGTAACGCTGTTATCAGAAAATACAATTGGTGAAACACTGCTGATAATTTTTAAAATACTGAAGCTCGGTGACTGTGTATCACATCACTGGAAAATTTGTTTGCCTAGGTACGCGCCCCAGCGTTCGCTATTTTTTAAATAGAAAACAGCTCAAAATGGCGATTTTTTATATGCTAGTTGCTGAGCAAACTCTTAATTGTCAGCTGGATCTTACTTTTTGGAAATTGATTTTAAAATATTTTCCTGGCTTTTCAAAATTGGAAGAAGTTCTAAGAATTTTTGCTCCCAACCTGTTAATTTTATGTTTTCCGAATCAGGATTATGTCACTCTGCCATATTGCTTTTTAATAGCCGCCCCTATCTCAGCAGGCTTTTAAGCGGCCCTAATTTTTTGTTAACTTCGTCGAATAGAGTTGTTTCGCTATGCCTTAGATACAGCTTATTCAACATTTTGCGTGAAAATCTTTTTGACTTCTCTAAGCTAGTTGCGTTTGTCTCTCTGTTCAAAGTGCTTTTAAACAGTAGTTGCTCAGCAGACCAATATTATATGAGCAGATTCAAAGCCGAAAAACGAAATCAAAAATTGAAACGGTATAAACCCACAAAGCCTTATTTTAGATACCCGCTACTTGAACTTTGTTCCTATAAGTCTTATTTACCATCTCTTGTGCTTACTGGTATTGATAATAGCCGACACATCCCCTCATTAAGAACAGATGTATGTCTAATAACGGAATGACATCAAAATAGTTTGTAATGACATCTTTATAGTTTGCGCTTTAATTTTTTTGTACAAAATACATTTTTTCAGTTTTTGTCTCTCCAATCTCAATCGGGTTTATTGGAATTCATGGTGGCTATTTTGCGGCAATCAGCTAGGTACATTTATATATTGGGCAATTTTGAGCCAAAAGTAACACAATGGGAAAAATCGACGAAAACATCAGAATTTTTAATAAAAAAGGGTTTAGTTTAGGTCTCCCCTTACTATTGCTCTAGCTTGGAAATAAAAAGGTGTTGAAGGGTTCGGTAAAGTAAAATTGAGACTCCTATCAACAGTTGTTGGTACCTCTTTTTGAAAAAGAGAAACACTTCTAGTGTTTTTAAAGAAATTGCTCAAGAAATGGCAGGCAAATTTTTAGTTAAAAATCTTTTGGGTATGTTACTGATGGCAATATCTTCAATTCGGAATCCCATATATTATTTAGAGTTTGAACAGCGTAAGAAGAACTATCATTTTAAATAGTTTACAACCGCTTTCGTCCACTCGAAGGGCTAGTTTTTAGATGCTCATTAATTTCGCTTGACGCGTTCCGCAAGTTTTCTGTAAGTAAAAGTTTTTGTATTTATGTCACTATATTAGCAAGCGAATGGACTATAATTTGTCCCAATGAATTGCCCGAGTAGTAAGTAAAAAAAAGTGGCAAAGTCTAGAAAAATTGGATTACGCTGGGAATCGGGATTTATTGCACTAGGTAATCAACGTTTTATTAAAGTAAATGCTTTAAGTATCAAATTTGCTTTCCTTCAATTTGTAGGCTGAGCTTTAGTATAATTACTATGATTTAATGAAACTACAGCTTAAATAACTACGATTCTTGACACTTGGATGAAAAACAAGCTGTGAATTTTTTTCTGCATCAGTTTCAATTTAAAGTCGGGGCAAGAGAACAGCAGGTTGTTTTCCAGTAATATGACGGCTATGTTTAGAAATTTTGACAGTTGGAGACTTTCTGGGCAATAAATTAACTAAGGAAAACTGCGCGTCTTTGAAAACTTTCAGCAGGAGGGCATTTAATTTGAGACATTACTTCAATGAAACCATGGATGTTTGAGTTCTGGTGAAAAGAGAAATTGACTAATTAGACATTTCAATAGGATTGTACTTCTTTCGAGCGTACGTGATTTCCTCTGGAACGCGAGAATTCTGAACTCCATATACAGTTGTTAATAGATTTGGCTTTGCTCGTATTTTGCATGCTCAAAGTAATGTAAATAATTTCCCTTCTGAACGGAATACGTTACTAATGTTATTGAAAATGACTTTTTTTCTGATTAGAAATGGAAGGCCACATCCGGGGAAACTCGCAAATTCTAGTCGAACGTCCATTTGTATCTGGCACATTGTTAATAATAAAAAAGTAAGTTTGTCCTTGAATGTAATTATTTAATTGGGTTTGCTTACAATACTTTTTGATGAAAAGAATTGTTGATGGGGTGTAAATATTAGGTTTGCTGGTGGGCATATGTAGGAATGGACCCACAGACAAAGATTGGAAATAGTGGATTGGGGAAAGATTGGAAAGAATGGAAAGCGGCTTAACTTGGGGAACATGTAGTCCTAGATCTTTTTGGGTGAGATTGGGGGCTCAAAAAGGTCCTCCAACAAATCTTGTGTATTTCATCAATCATCTTCATATATAAATTCGGAGCAAAATTGTCCTAAATTTGGAAACGTGCTGTTTTTGCTTCAAAATATTAGAATATGGGCTTAATGAGCTGGAAAAATATCGAATTAGGAAAATCTAAGTGCCAAATTTAACTAAGGTTAAACTAAACCGTGAGCAGTTATTTTGATTAATTAAACTAAATACAATTTTTGTTCCGACCCCACGAGTAGAGAGTTGCGTGTGGTATCATTAAAAAGCCCGCCCAGTGTAGAATTTTGAATTAAAAAGAGTTTTTTTCGCTTTTTTAGTGGATTGGGGAAAGTGGATTGTGGATTGGGGAAAGAATGGAAAGGGACTTAACTTGGGGAAAATGTAGTCCTAGATCTTTTTGGGTGAGATTAGTGGCTCAAAAAAGGTCCTCCCACAAATCTTGTGTATTTCATCAATCATCTTCATATATAAATTCGGAGCAAAATTGTCCTAAATTTGGAAACGTGCTGTTTTTGCTTCAAAATATTAGAATCTGGGCTTAATGAGCTGGAAAAATATCGAATTAGGAAAAGCTAAATGCCAAATTTAACTAAGGTTAAACTAAACCTGGAGCAAATATTTTGATTAAACTAAATACAATTTTTGTTCCGACCCTACTAGAAGACAGTTGCGTGTGGTATCATTAAAAAGCCCGTCCAGTGTAGAATATAGAATTAAAAAGAGTTTTTTTTTAATTTCGTTCTTTTTTTCGGTGAAACATCGAGGTTTAAAGTTTGTGAATGGTATACCGATTTTTGTTGTTTTTGTTCACATTTTCCGTAATTTTAGCCCAAATTTTCGTGAATTTTGCAAAATTTCGTTAAAATTCTCAACAATGGTGTTATTGGTTTTACCTCTAAAGATACAGGAGGGTTTTAGGGGTTTTGAATGGTTTGATCCGAGTTTTTCTTTTGCTAAACTTTTCGAGTTTCAGGTTTTTCATCAAAATTGTTGCCAAATATGCTTTTTTTAGCTCACATTGTGAACGTTTGCCAGAAGTAGAGACCTGAAAACTCAATCTTTTTAATTGCTCTCGAACAAATAATTTCGTAGCAATTATGGTAAGCGTACTTGTCTTTTTTTTCAAAAAACTGTCAAAGCGCATTTTTTTTTGTCGCTTTGACAGTTTTTTCGCTTCTTTCTATAACCTTATATGACTTCTCAAGTGACTTTTTCACGCTTCCGTTCTTCAATTTTTGAGTGATCTCTACTGTTCTCACTCTGAATATAGCTTGTTGCTAATATAAAATCGAATGCAGTGTGGCAATAAGAAGAGTCTGATAGCCGAGTGGGCAGTGCTTCTGGTGAGGGATTGGGAGTTCTAATCCCGGCGTGGTCCCTTTTGCACACATAAAGGAAAATTTAGCGCCTTAATTAAATTGCTTCGCCTGTCGTTCGAGAGCAATTCTTCCGACATTAGTCATGTTATTTTTCAAGGCTAAATTTTTTTCAGCTTCCTATAATTACAACTCCTTGAATTAAAACTGTTACAGCTTCTAATTTGAAATCTTCTTTCGAGGTATTTGACATTGAATCTCCTGTTTTTCCGCAATTCTCACATATTGATCAAAAATAATTGGTGTATGAGTAAAAAATTTGCTTCCGACTCGAATCATTCAGAATAGCAAATAATAACAAATTAGTCGGCCGACAATATTAGTCTTGCCACTAATTAAGACTTTGAGACAGGACAAACAAAGAAATCAAAGAGCAACAAAACACATTTAGATCCAAAACCCAATAGCTATTTTTCTGAACAAAATTTATATAATAACGAAGTCAAAATAGCATCCGAAAACCTAAAACTAAAGAAATAAGTTTGTATTTCACTAGAAACAGCATGGTACCCTTCCTTGATGAAACTCAGTAACAGGTTGACAAAAATGACCAAGGGCAAGGTTAAAAAATACGTCCGTTTTATTTGAAAACAAATAATTACAATTTATGAAAATTATTGGATATCAATTGTGATCTTTAATTACGGTTTTGCTCATATATACCTCAATATGAACACCTCGAGACATGACATTTTCCGGAATATTTTGTACTTCTACATTAACAAATTACAAATTCAGACGAAGCATTCTTTAAGATTTTGCGAGAAAACGCGGTAAAAAGCAATAAACTCTGGAATCGATTAAATGCATAAACTATTCTGTAACAAAAATTTGTTGCGCTTTTTTGAACAACTTTGTGAGATATGAGACCGCTGAAAAATGAAATTAGGTTACAAATATTTTAAAAAGAATAAAGAAAAAGTTAAAAAAATAAATTTTTATTTTTTGAAAACAATTAACAAAGACAGAAACTTTAGCTATCAACTGAAATCAATATATAGGTTCCTTCAATTCTTGAAAGAAAGCCATTGGGAGCTTTTATTTTTAGGTAGAAAAGTCTGAATATATCATACGTCTACAAAAAGAACAAGAGTTGAAAATCATAGATTGGAATAGTTTTTGGCGAAAAACCGGTATCGAAGCCATTAAAACAATAAGCAATTTACTAAAAACCTTAAATATGTTCAATTATGGGCCTTCTTCAACAACAATAATGCGATATGCGAGTCGTAATTAATGAGACTAGGTAGCAAGTAGACAAGAAAAAACAGAAAATTGCAAAATTTCAGAAGTTTTTTTCAAAACATAGTTTTCAGGGTCATGAAAAACCTTAGGTTTCAACTGCAATCAGTAATTTAGTTCCTTTGTTCATTATAAGAAAGCCGCTAAGACCTGCTTTTATACAGAAAATATCGGAGGACTGCAAAAAGAACGAAAAATAAGGACGGCACAAATTGAAAATTTTGAGCGAAAAACCGATAATAAAGCCGTGAAAGCAGTAAGCAATGCACTGAAAACATTTGATATGTTCAATTCCTCCTCAATGCAATTTCTTTTATATGCAATCTGTAATGAATGAGACTAGTGAATACAAAAAACACCGTAAAAAATACGTCTATTTATACATATAATATATAATGTATTATATATTTATATATATATATATATATATATATATATATATTTATATATATATATATATATATATATATATATATTATTTATATATATATATATATATATATATATATTTATATATATATATATATATATATATATATATATAAATTATAAAACACGATTTCAAAGTCGTGAACAACTTTAGCTATAAACTCAAATCGTTAAATAAGTTCCTCTGTTGATGCAATGGAATACGCTTAGACCTGCAATTACTGAGAATTTATCTTACGGCTACAAAAACTGACAAATAAATACATGCAAAAAATTCCATTTAATTCTGCTGGAAGATTGTGTCGAAGCATTTAAAACCATACTGATATGCTCACTTGTGCGTTTTCATACGCTAATGATGTGATATCTGAGATTTTCAATAAATTTTACAAGACAAGAAAATGGACCTCAAAGACGGGAACATGTCCATCAAAAAAAAGTTCCGACTATCAAAGCAGAAAAAACTATTACTTCAAAATGTCCAGCTGAAAAAACATTAAATCTCCAACCATTAGAAAGACGATGCGACTTGTATTTTTCCACCTTCTGTTAAAGTTTGGCCAAAAAAGTTGGAAATCTTACTAATCCATTGTTCTTATTTGGAAATGTATTTTGGAAATGAAAAGTTAAAATGAACAAAAGCTTTAGAACAGAAACTAAGATAGGTTTCCTTGAGTGTCTGTAGGAAGTCAAATAGACCTGTCTTTAGTAAGCTTTGATTAGTGTTGTTCTTTTCTGTAATTAGCCGACAGAAAAGGAAAAAATGCGGAAATCTTTTTTAATATAAGATCATTTGATTATAATAATTTTTTTTGGGCCTGATAAAACGGCGATTACACCAATCCTAACCTTAATATTGTCGTTTGGCTATTGAGAACACTTTATTGCTCCGAGTATTTTGGATCTCTATAATTTGACTACAAAACATCGGAAAGAAGTCGTTTATTTTGCATAATTATGGAGTTAAATTAGCAAAAAACGGGCAAAATTTTTTTCAAGAACACTGAAAAGATGCACAAGTCAAATTAGCTTTCTTTAGACTTAAAGACAATAGTGTCAACAGTTTTCAAGTAATTTAATCCGGCAAATCTTTACAAAGGTCTAAGGAAGCTTATTTCGTGACATTTTTCCAGGAAAAAAGGATACATTTTGAAAAGTTCGAAAAGAAATTGGATCAAACAGTTCAAATACAAAGGTAAAACCAACAAAACTTATTTTACAATTGCGAAATTTTTTTGCAAAATGGCAAAAATGCTCAAAAAAACGGAAAACGTGAACAACGAAAATCACTTAAATGTTCACAATACTTTGAACCTCGATAACTCTGTGGAAAAATACGCTGATTGTTGTGGAATCCTGAATGTCTCTGGTTTACAGGTAGGCGCATAAATCTCAAAATAGTCCAGTCCTTCTAGTTGTTTGAAGCTCTTCGTCAAATAGCTCGCTTTGTATTTATCGACTTGACGACTGGGTCCCAATTGCTCTTTGTAGACCCATTTGCCCGGTATGACGTCCCTGTCTGGGTGGTCTCACTTGGTTCCAAGTCTCGTTATATTGAAGTGCCTTGACCTCGTCCCTCATTGCCCGGTGCAACTGGTCTCAATCGTCACCTTGCTGAGCTTCGAAGAGTGTTTTGGGTTCCACATAGTCACCCTCAGTCACAGCAAGATGGGTACTGACTTCTCCGAAATAGTGCGGAAGAATTCTTGCTGTTGTCCCTCGTCTGGGCTCTGCCCTGTCCGATTGCTCCAGTGCCTCTTCAGTGAAGCCAACGGTCTCTCACTCTGAGAAGTCCTGTGTCACTGTCCTCCAGTGACTCTGAGACTCCCTCTGGTTGCAATAGATCCTCCAACTAGTGCTGCTTCCTCAACATTCGAGGCATCTCGTCTATGTCGTTTCTTGAGTGTGCAAGCTCTGTGTCGTGCCACTCCTTTAATTGCAGTAGATGCTCCCTGTTTCTTGTTGCCATCGTTTTCATGACCATCCTCTGGGTGCCAGATTCACATTTGCTGTGACCCCTCATCTAGTAGGTCGGGCGTCTGTGTTGTCAGGGATCGAGTCCACTTCGGACTCCTTGATGATCACATCTCGAACTGCCACCACCTTCCGTGTGCTGGGTACGTACACCAGGTATCCGTTGTCTCCTTCCGTGTAACCCACCAACTTTCCTTCCAGTGCGTTGGAGACAAGTTTGCTGACGTCTCTGTCCCACTACATCATGAAGACTGCAACCAAAAGTACAGTTTACTAATTGAAAGCTTTTATACCTCGTATCAGCTCTGCTGGACACTTTTCTTCTCGTGTCACAATCAAGTTTCTGATCCTTGTTGCGTGAAGAATCGATGCTCCCCACATCTTGGGAAGTCTTGAGTCAATGAGCAAGCATCTTACCATCTCCAGCAGTGCCTTGTTGCACATGTCAGCTAACCCATTCTGTTGTGGCGTCTCTGGTATTGTCTTCTCCTTTAGAATGCTTGTATATAAGTAGTACATTTTGTACTGCTCTGAGAAACGCCTTCAAATTGTCTTGCCTCAGCTTCTTGGGCATCCCCACACTGGCAACAAGTTTCTTCAGGCTTGCCAGTTCTTCACTCTTTGCCTTAACCAAGTCCACAAACACAAACTTTGTGTGTTGGTCTGCAAAAACAATGCAGAACCGGAACCCTGGTAGCGACTCTTACTATGAAAGGTCCCATCAGATTTTTGACACCCTCTACAGCTTTCTTCTGCTTGGGTCTCTGCCACTCTTGTTACTGGAGTCTTTGTGATCTTGAACCACTGTCTCTTGTGCATTCCTGACCTCATCTGCTTGATTCAATTGACCCAATCGTATGTGCCACTTCCTTGCACTGACAATTTTCACGCTGTTAGAACTCATCTTGATTTCTAGAACGCAGCAGGGTAAGTAAAACAAATTATTTTTTTGTGTTTGTTTTACCCGAGTTCCCTTCTGTTGTTTCATACAGCTATGTCTTTTCTCGAAAGTGAAGCTATGTCCGCACTCCCTGCATCTTGAGACTGATAGGAGGTTTGAGGAATAGTCAGGCACACACAAAACATTCTTGAGTTGCATTGGAATTCCTTCTCGTTTGAGGTTATGCTGATCCTCACACAGGCTCTGACCACCACTCTGAAAGCCTCTCCGTTGGGATTTCTGACCACTGATTGCATGGGCACAAAGTCCAGGAACGCTTCGATGTTTGTCACTCTGTGATCTGTACAACCGCTGTCCACTAGCATGCCTGTTGTCTTCCACTGACTAAGAGCTGCCCAATTTTCTTCGTCTGGTGTAGCCATTGTTGGACCAATTGCAACTGACTCATGTTTGCGTCCATCTCTATCTCGCATGCCCTGTCTAGGTCGCCCTTCTCAACGCATTTGCTGCATTGTGCGCTCTCCTTTCTCCTGCAGTCCTGGGCAAAGTGTCCAAGCAAAGCAGTTGCCTCTTTTGGGTCCCGTCTTGAAGTCACGCTTCACTGTCACTGCCATTGAACCACCCTGTCCTATGTGTCTGTGGTGTGCTCTGATGGAAGTTCTACAGCCCTTTCCTCAACTCTGTGAAGTTCGTTGCCGGGTTGAAGCTTTCCTGTATAACAAAACTGTACTGTCATTCCTCATTGGCAGACCATTGAGAACAAAGGTCTTGAAGAGGGTCTGTGAGACTGCTTCCACTGCTTGTTGTAGCATTGTGAGCAACTCCGGTCCTCTAATGAAGATGTTGTCCAAATCCTCAGAATCATTGAGCTGCAGTCAAGCAAGCTGTGCCGCCAAAGTCACCACTATCGGCGTCTCCACACTCTGAAATCTCTCTTGTTAGAGCTTCCAAGCCTTCGCTCCATATCTTATGTCGTCATCTCCAAAACAGTCATGTCTCATCAGCATGAGGGTTGTTGCATCTCGCGTCAGTGCCAGGTGGCACCACACATTGATTCGTTTCTCCTTGATGTCTGCAACTTCCTTCTCATATGCATCCTTCAGCACCTTGTGGTTCTTCTAATCATTGCTTGCCCCCTCGGCTAGTGGTGCAGGCTCATTGGGTTGCTCCTCTGTCCCATGTAGTGATTTGTTGAGTCCCTTCGTCTGCATCCTCGCCAAATTTCTCGTGCTCCAGATTGGAAAGTCCTGTGACTTTCCTGTGTAGGTCAGAGCTTCACTGTCTGTTGATCCATCGTAGTTTGAGCAGGCCAAAAGGTTGTAAAAACATAAGGTACTAAGCAGAAAAGGATTAATTCTCTCAACAAATTGGTTTTGTTTTAGCAATTTGTTTTATGACTAGAAAATGGCTGAGCCCATAACCTGTTGGGTTATGGACTTTTGCAAGCGGAGTAAAAACCATTTTTAACTAAGTAGAAAATTAGCTAAATGGCTGCGCCCAATACCTTTTGGGTTTTGGACTTTTGCAAGCGGAGTAAAAACCGTTCTTAACTAAGTAGAAAATTAGCTTTTCAAAATCAGAGAACAAAAATAATATTTTACCGTAGAAATTAGAGATTTACAGGAGAGATCTGATTATTAGATCAAGATGGTGATTTATTTTTGGGGATGAAAATGGGCTCAAAAAGTAGCTGTATATATACCCATCATCAGTGCGAGAAATTCAAGATACAAAACTAATCTTAGCACCATGATTTACAGTGGGTGTCGCAAGGGGTACCCAATAGGGTTTGCTTCCGCAATTTTTCTAGAAATCAGTTACAAGGGATACCATAAATAGCATGCAATAGTATTTAAACTTTTCTAAGAATTCGTTCACATTTCCGGTGGTATCATAATCATTCAATACGTGCTGGGATGATTTTACATCAATTAATCTCACTCTCATAGTAGTTATCTAGATTCACGAGTTTGAACCAAATACTGATTCTAAGCACCATCAATTGACGATTTATTTATATAAATTTTGTTACTAGAATCAAATATGCTCTTGTCTATGTAATCTGGGAAGTTAAACTTTCTTTCTAATAACTCTAACTAAGTTAAGGACTATAGTTTGATCGAATTTAACGAGTTGGATTACTTAACGAGTTTTTTTAAAACTTTTTTAAGTCCTTTTTTTCTGATTTTCTACACAAAGTTCTAGTGTCCTTTCAATATTTCCTTTAATTTTGTTTTTGTTCATATGTTTTGTGACTGAAATGACTTTTGCAAAATATCTTCAATATATATCAGTTGATGTTTTTCAAAGAAGTTTCTGTGTTAGCGAAAAAACGTTACAAGCGACATTTTTCAAGCTATGCTGTGATGTACTGTATGGTATACCTGAAACCACTGTAATCTTGATATAGCTAAAAGTAGTTATTGATGTTTTGCTAAGCTATTATTAAACGACGGAAAAGTTAGAAAGATGAAGAAATGGCGTAGCATAAGGAAAGCGAAGGCAGGAAGTTAAATAAATTCGGCTTGTTCTTATGACATTTTAATTATCTTGACATTTTTTTATTTGAACTTTCATTCGAGAAATGGCACTACGTTGTTGAACAAGGCCAAAATTTATTCAAGTAAAATTAAAATCTAAAATTAAAAGTGTATCTTTATTTAGCATCCTTATAAAATTTTGCTCTCGATTGAAGTTTTAAGCAATTGTTGTAGTTGCCTGTGTCTTTTTAATGCAAAATATCTGTGACTGTTATGGGCTTTTAAAGTGAAGTCAAGTGCAATGTTCTGCACCTATTTTGGTTTCATTTTACGTTTTGGATTTTATAGTAGCTTTTATAGGCTCTAATAAATATGATTTGAAGCCACTTAGTAAATCTATTGCTCCGCTAAGACCCGCTCCATGGCCCTGGTCAGAAACAGGCTACTTTAAAATCTACTAAAGATTTAGAAAACAGGCTACTGAATTTGTTCTAGAGCAACGTATGTCGGTTATGTTTGTTTTTTTTTAAAAAAGTTTATTTCAACTTTGAGCAGCAACTATTTGACAATTTTACCAGTTAGTTTAATGGGAGCTGATTAATTTGAGTCTTTGTCGGTTATTTAAATAAAAAGTATTGTTTTGATTTATCGTCAGAATTTGATTGTCTTGAAGGCATTCGGTTCATTCAGCTGCGTAAAACTTGGGACAAAATGCCAAACTTCGGACAGCATGGGCTATCCGTGTTTCGGAACTTGTTATTGCACATGCAGACTTGAAATAGTAAGTAAAGTCATCATCTTGCGTTCCTTTGTAACGACTCCTTACTTAAGGACAGTTGGTAGTTGAAGCAACTCAAACCTCTTGATGGAAATTTGGCTGTCAATTGATGGAAATTCAGTCGACTGGCTGGCAAATCTTTCTGTAAAATTGAATTATAAGTCTTTGAACGGTTTAGCCTAATTGTTATGAAACTTAATTAACATAGTTTCAAAAAAATGACTGATAATTTATCTTGTGTATCAAACTCAAATGATGAAATGATCAACACTGCGACATTACTTCTTAATAATCATTATGACCTCTCGAACTTAAGTAAAAGGCAAATTTTGCTGTCTGTAGACAAAATTGTGGAGAAGCGGAATAAAAGGCTGGAATATATGGAACGACAGTTAGAGAAATGTCGTGAGCCAACTGTAGAAAATTTGAATGGCTTCCATGAACTGAACTGGAGGACTTGAGAACTTGAGCGATATTCTCGAAAAAGTTGCCTCGTGTTCTCAAATATTGAAAGACAACCAAGTTCCACGTCCACAGTGCTGTCCATTATAAATAACATCTTAAAGGTGGGTACTACTGAGCATGACATTGCAGCTTGTCATCGTTTGCAAAATGGTCGAGTCGTCCCTGTTATCGCAAAAACTTTGTATCACAAGCATCGAGATCTTCTTTGGCGACGAAAATCACGGCTGCGAGGAATTTTAAAGAGTGAAAGAAAACCTGTGATCTTTGAGGAGCTCATGATCCCAATTGATTGAGAGATCAGGCAATAAGCAGTCCAAAAACGATGCAGGGTTTTTTCGAGAAAATAAAAAGTATACGCGTTTAATGTGAATAAAGAAGGTGCCAAAGCAGATGAGATCGAATTGATTGATGAATTAAGACCAATGAAAGTTTAACGTGTCACAAGGAAGAAAACAGAGAAAATTTTCGGTATTCAATTTGAACCAAACATCGCCGCCAAGTCTTATGAGGAGAGCGTCAAGCGACGGACGCCTCCAGCAGCATGCGGAGAAGAGATTTCACATATCGCCTCTATTAGAAGATGAAAACATGGCTATTGATCAGTCGGAATCAAGCATGCAAGCAATTTTGTCGAAACAGTTTAGCAGCATCAGTTGATGATTCTGCTAATTTTCAGTTAAGCGACAATATGGACAAAACCTAAACACAATTGTACTTCACTTTAACTTTCGATCTTTAAAAGCTCACTTGATGAGTTTTGTTTCTTTTAGTAGTTGTTATGTTAAGCCAAGTGTCATCTCTTTGACTGGGACTTTGTTAACAGAAGATGAATTGATAGAACACTTCTACAGACCAGGTTATCAGCGAGTTCTAGCAAAAGCTAGGTGGCGATACCGACGTGTTTCTCCTTGAATCAATCAAATATAAAATAAAAGACTAGTTCACAGTCAAAGCTGCTGAAAGCCTAAATCTGGAAATCTTTATCGGAAATGAAATTTTTCTTTTAACAGTCATTTATCAAACATCAAAGACTTTTGTAATAAGTTTAAAAAATTTATTGAACTGCTGAACAGCCATTCCTGTTGCCCGATCATAATAGGTGATTTTAATCTCAATTTTTTTCTTCAACCATTCTGGACTATCTTAACATCATTGAGAGCTATTGTTTTAGAATATTCATTGCCGATGCCACTCGAGAATCTAAAAGCTCATAATCTCTTCTTGATCATGTCTTGGAAAAATATTGTTTTGTCCGAAATTTGGAGACTGTTGCGCATAAGGTTAATGTAACTGGCCATTATCAAATTGAATATAGCCCAACCCCTCCACCGAATAACAGATCGCAATTAAAAATTTCTCAAGTCAAATAATTAGAAAGAGTTCTTTTCCTGGGTTAATTCTAAGATTCACTCTGTTTTGTATACCAGAATTAAACGATCAGTGCATCAAATTGAACAAGGCTATTTTAGACCCGCTAAACTTATTGGCTACTAAAGTAGTTTTTTTGCTTTAAATTACTATGAGAATCTATCTAATAAAAGAGACCGTATTGCAGCAAAACTTCTTACTGATTGTTTCAACGGCTCAGTAAACCAAGAGCACATGTTTTGCGAAACAAAGTAACAGCAGCTATCAAAAAGGCAGAAAAACATCATTACACAAATAAAATTGAAAGTTCTTGTGGAAGCCGGGAAAAATATTCAGTCATAAATTAATTTACGGGAAAAGTTCAAAAAAACTGCGCCATTTCAAATTAATATTGATGGATTATCATTTCAGAATAAGCGAGAAATAGCATGTGAGGTTAACAATTTCTGCAGCAGCATTGGAGCAAGACTGTCGAAAGGCTTTGATACCATCAGTCTGATTGAAGTTAGCCCCCAGCCTTTCTCAATCTACATGCAAGAGCCATCCAATTTTTCTGCTGAAAATACAGTTAACCAGTTGTCAGCCTCGTCTACAATTGATCTTCTTGATTGGTCTTTTTTTTATTGAAAGCTTGCATTTCTTTACTGGCTTCCATAATTCAAGATTTTTCAATGTTTCCAGGAGTGTATTTCCCCAGTGTTCAAACGGGCCAAAATTCTTCCCGTACATAAATTTTTTATCGAAATTTGATCTTAATATCTATCGACGAGTATCGATTCTTTCGTGCGGAAGTAAGATAATTGAAAGGGTCGTAGTCAATAATCTTTGACTAACTAAATTTAAAATTTTGTCTGAATGTCATTACGATTTGCGTCCGAAACATTCAACTGCAATCGAGGAGTTAATCGAAAACATAAGACTCCTGCTTGGTCGTAAAACGTCTGTTCCGTTAACACGTTATCTTGATTTGAAAAGGCATTCAATACCGGGATCATAATCATTTTGGCGCAAAACCGAAGTACATATGGCATGCGCGATCCTTTTTGAAGTTGCCTAAGGGCTTTCTTGCTGAAAGGAAACAATTAGTAGCCGTTGGAGGCATCCAATCAGTTCTGTGCGAAGTCTCTGGTGTCCCCCAGGGCTGCGTCATGGGGCACCTGTTGGTTTGAGTTTTTATAAAGGACCTTAGTGATCACTGCACTCTATCAAAAAATTTTAACAATGCTGACGATACTTCTCACTTGTTTGCCCTAAACACTAACCAAAGTGAAATTTAACAGGAGTTGAACATCATTAATAATTGGCTCGTTAGCAAAACAGAGTTGCAATGTTCCCTAATTATAGCAACGTTTTCATCTGTTCAAGAGACGAAGATAGAGTTCAGGGACGTAACTAAATACCCAGGTGTATGTATTGATAAAAATTTTTGAAGACCATGTGATTGAGGTTGCAAATAAAGGAAGTAAATTGATTGGCTTAGTTTTTGTAGCACGAAAATACGTAAAAAGAAGTGCTCTACTAAAGTTTTATAATTTCTATATTAAGCCAAAAAATCAACATGGTCAACTTTTCTATGGTGGCTTTTCGAAAACGACTCTCGAACCTCTCGAACGTATATAAAAAAATTTCTATGCTGTAGTAATTTTCTCCTTAAGGGAAAGCGCTAAACAACTATTCGAAAAATATCGAGTTCTTCATGTTCAAAAGCTATACAATACAGAACTGCTCAAGTTTGCTTCGAAGTCTTATAACAACGTGCACTCATTTGAAAAAGCATTCGATACCGGGATCATAATCATTTTGGCGCAAAACCGAAGTACATATGGCATGCGCGATCCTTTTTGAAGTTGCCTAAGGGCTTTCTTGCTGAAAGGAAACAATTAGTAGCCGTTGGAGGCATCCAATCAGATCTGTGCGAAGTCTCTGGTGTCCCCCAGGGCTGCGTCATGGGGCACCTGTTGGTTTGAGTTTTTATAAAGGACCTTAGTGATCACTGCACTCTATCAAAAAATTTTAACAATGCTGACGATACTTCTCACTTGTTTCCCCTAAACACTAACCAAAGTGAAATTTAACAGGAGTTGAACATCATTAATAATTGGCTCGTTAGCAAAACAGAGTTGCAATGCTCCCTAATTATAGCAACGTTTTCATCTGTTCAAGAGACGAAGATAGAGTTCAGGGACGTAACTAAATACCCAGGTGTATGTATTGATAAAAATTTTTGAAGACCATGTGATTGAGGTTGCAAATAAAGGAAGTGAATTGATTGGCTTAGTTTTTGTAGCACGAAAATACGTAAAAAGAAGTGTTCTACTAAAGTTTTATGATTTCTATATTAAGCCAAAAAATCAACATGGTCGACTTTTCTATGGTGGCTTTTCGAAAACGACTCTCGAACCTCTCGAACGTATATAAAAAAATTTCTATGCTGTAGTAATTTTCTCCTTAAGGGAAAGCGCTAAACAACTATTCGGAAAATATCGAGTTCTTCATGTTCAAAAGCTATACAATACAGAACTGCTCAAGTTTGCTTCGAAGTCTTATAACAACGTGCACTCATCGCCAGCTCTTAACGATTTTCGTCAAGTTTTAGATTGTAGGTACAATACTAAAAATGAACAGCAAGGTTTCTGTTCTGTACCGAAATTTATATCAAATTTTATGAGAAATTCTTTACAATATCGAAGTGTTAAACTATTTAATGCTTTATTCTTGTTCGGTGATATTAAGTATTGCTGATACAACTGCGAAAGTCCAAACGATGGCTCATATCTTCAATGATAGTATCTTACTCTATGACTCTACCCTAGAGAATAACGTGTTCTAACATGTGTTTTAATTTTAGGCCCTGCCTCGTGTGCCGAATTACGCGATGCGAGCATCCGTCTAACCCCTCGTGGGTTATTCTGGGTGCCCCTGGCGATGGGGACCCCCTTTTTGGTTTCGTAGCTGGGGTGTCGTTTAAAGGGTGCAATGGTGCTCGTTTGGCATTGCCGTTCGCAATGCTGGAGAAATTGTTAATTTAATTTAATTACTCTTTTTTCGCAAAGGATTTTGCAGCAAAAATGAATTCTAATTGTATCAGCTACTGTGTACTTTGGTCGCTTCCTCTCTTTTTTAGGTTTTTTATTTATTGGATTTTGTAAATTCCATGGTTTTGGTACATGTTATTTGATCTCCAACATACTTGGTCCAAATAGTTTTCAGGGATTACTTTTGGTTGAATGCTTTACCGTAACATTTTCAAATAACCATAGGAACTAAAACGCTCTCGTTTGGTAATGCGGCAGCTGCCGTCAATTTCGTTTCCCAGTATTACTCTTCAAGTGGCCCATGTTAAAATTTAATTCCCCAAGGTTCAGCAGCTAACAATTAAATGTTCCACTTACTCTTTGTTTAAGAACAAGTTGTCTAACTTTGTCCGTTTATGTTAGTATGTTCAATTTCGGATTGCGTCAATATTTTTAGTAGATTCTTTCATTTTAATGGTCCTTGTTGGGCGGTCCGTTGATCAAAACCAAAAGAATACGTTAAGTGGCTTCTGATATGTTGAGGTGCCTTCATTAAAATTCTAAACATTTTTAGTGTTTGAATGCCTGTTCCTGGTGCGGGGATGTCGAGGGCCTCTGCCCTGGCCACGTCCTTCGCCCGCAACTGGTACCTTTTGGATGCCACATGGCAGCAACCAGTACATATAGCACAGAAATGCTCGGCTATCTTACAAGGCCGACATAAACCTATATTTGCATGGAAGCAAGACTGCGGTGACCATGTTGTTGTGATGAATTGCGCAAAGGTACGAAAAATGTTTGCAGTGGCGTTCAATCTTGCGGTGTTGTTTATCATTACGTCGCAAAAGCTTCATTTTCTCTAAAAATTTAGCTCGAAGTCGGCACTGTTTTTCCACGATTTGCTCTTAAAGCGGCAATTAGGCACAAATAAAGAAGGTCAAATTTGTAAGCAATTGCATAAAATGTCTTTGTAGTACTAGGTGGATTAAGAAGATAAATGGCACCGTAGCTTTTCTCGTTAAGATGCGTCTTGAGAAAATTTGATTTCTACGTCGGTTCTCAAGTAATTAATAGAAATACGAGAAATGAATTTTAAGCTAACTGATGCTTTTGTCACTGCTGTCCACAGAAGCCTCGTTATGGTGTACCTCTTGCAACATAATGATAAACGTGAGCTAATTAGTCTTGTCTGTACAATTTTGGGTTAAAGTTACTGTAAGCATATCATAATGAGGATGCAGTTTAAATTCTTGGCTATTAACATTTGAGAGGTCAACTTGTTTTTAATAGCCGCACAGCGATAGCTGGGGCTATTATTGGCCTTCTCTTGGTTTTTTTACAATTCAAAGAATTTGAATTGTATTGGGGCTTTGTCTTTTTTACGACTCGAAGAGGAGTATTGGAGAAGTCCTTTTTTTAATCAATTTTATTGGAGTGAATTTTGAAGCGGGAAATGAAACACGTTAAAAAATTTGGAGTGATTTTGTTGCTGAACAAAATGAAAAGTGGAGCGAAAAGAGAGTGGTTTTTTGTTCATATCGCTGTTTTCTAGAGAGCGAGAAACTGAGGTGTGAATAAAAATTCTGTAAGCGAGTGAAATTTTTTGTTCACGTGCGACATTTTAAAGCGTTTTTTTTTTCATTTTTTTTGGTTAAGTGGTTTGGTTATGATTTTCTTTTAATTTTAGGCTGGTTTTGGAAGTGGTTTGAAGGTTTCTGGAAATTTATTTGATTTTTATGCTAATTCGTTGGTTTTTCATATATTTTGACGATTTTTGGGCTAATTTTTGCGATTTTTTTTTGTTTTGTTTTACTGCCTCTAATGGGCACTGAAAAGACCCCTATTACTTGAGCAATTTTTAGTTTACAAGTGGCTACAGTTTTGTTGATATAAAGCTTTTTTTGTTGAAAAATATGACAAAAAATGGCGAAAATTGGAACTATTTTTCTTAATTTTTTGCAGATTTCGTTTTTTTTTCTGCACTTTAGACAAGATTCTTAGCCTATTATGGCTTGCCTATTGTTGTGCAAACATTTCTATACCCTATTGGCTGGAGAGAATTTTTCCTTGAATTTAGGTGCTTGTGTAATATTAAAAAATTTATAAACTTTTCCAGTTTTTTAGTCGAAGTTGTTTGTAAGAGCTAATTTTTTTCATGATTTGGCTTCAATTATTTTTAAAAATTCTCATGAGTGGTTTTAGTAGATACTAGATGTGTTGACGAAGTATTTTTTGGCGGAGATAGTTAATTCGGGAGCTGAAGTTATTGCAAAATTTGATCAGATTTTTTTTATCATATTTTAATAGATTTGATTCTTTTAAAATTTTTTGCATTACGGTTTTGTTTCAAGATAATCTAAATTAGTGGAGGCACGTTTTGTGTAATGAGTAGATGGAGGGCCTTTAAGTGGATTTGCACTTCGAGTCGTTTCCGGACTTCCTCCGGCTATGTTTTTAAGATCTGTTCACACATTTTCATGATTTTTGAAGTCAAATTGGAGTAGTGATTTTGGTCACGCCGAAACAGGAAGTGGAGCGAAAAAGCGAGTGGTTTTGCGGCGTGAATTTTTTTCGCTCTAAATTTAAAGTAGAGTGAGAAAACGGTGTTTGAACAAAAATTCGCTTTCTCGCTAGTGGTTTTTTGTTCACATGCAGCAATTTCACTTTGATTTTTTAGTTTTTTCGATTTTTTGGATCAGATTTTTTCTAAATGGTTTTCCCAATTCACTCATAGTCCATTCTAGGTCTAGTTTTTCTGTTTAGTCAATGAAAATTATTTGAATTGTACGTCAGGACTTGTCCTGCTATGTTTTTTTTTATTTCGTCGTCATGATTTTTGTTACGACCATATGACGTCACAGCCACTTTTTGTTCATTCGTTCATGCAATTTCAACTGAATTGCATGTGTGACGTCATTTTTCGCTCTTAGTGGAACGAGTTTGTTTGTTCATGCGCGTGATTAAATTTTTGGTCACACTTGACTTACCTCACTCTCAAAATGACCCTCACTTTGAAATTGACTTTTATTTACTTTAATTCAAAGAGATAAGGTCAAATGGGTGTGTGTCACTCTAAACGAAAGTTATTTGAGATCAGCTAATAGAGGCAGCAATAACTTATACAGATTTTTAAATCAAAATATAACAGATCAGCCTTCAATGAAAAGACGAGTTTTTTGGTCTGTCTTTTTTTACTGTTTTTTTAGACTGTCGATGTACGAATCTATTGCGGCTATTTTCTGGCAATCAGCCAGCAATGTTTTGGTTTGTTTAGATTGCCATGTCAGAGTTTGAGTGGGAATTTCACCGCTTCATTGATAACAAAACAACTAGACCTGGAGATAATATAATCACATTTGCATGGGAGTTTCTCCGAGATGACCCTCAACAGATTATCAAAAGAACCACCAAGCTTTACTTAGAAAACAAACGTATCGATTTCAGAGACGCTTGGCTGACCAGACTGCATTGTTTTAAAGATGAAGATATACCAGACAGTATTTTGAAAAATGTTAATTTTGTTCTGCCAAGAAAGAAGGCGCCCAGAAAACTGTCAGAATACACGCAAGAAGAGATTGATAATTTTCCTGTAATTTGGGCCAAAGATGATGAATACAAATTTTGAAAACTTATTTCCTAACATGAAATATAGTCTCTTGTTTCAAGTCAAATTACAATTGAGCTTTACAATGTGTCTGACCCGTTTTGAACCACACGGAGCATGTTCTGTATGCAAACTATAATTACCAGCTAATCTCAACCAGATCCTATTCTTTGAGGTTAAAGACATAGTTGCGTTAATAGATAGTTTGGTTGCTGCCACTGTTTAATGAGAGAGGAGAAGTTCATTGAGGTAGTTTTTGTCCTGTCAATAGATTTTTGTATATCGTTGTGAGTTGTATTTTTAGAAAGCGTGAGGCGCCTTAGTAATGAGTAATTTAGTTGGTTTTTAATAGTTCCCATTACCTTCTGGTCCTTTTATGTCAGGAAATGCTACGTCAAGACAGTTCTGACCTACAAGTCAGGATAAGAAAACGGTCATACAGAACATTTACTAGTTATGCGAAGTCGACTTTTTTGACTTCAAATAGTTTCTGGAAATATTTGATGTAGTTAGATAATAGCAGTGTTTGTATTTACTCACAAACAGCTGGCAGGAATTGATTTGGCCCTGTTATCGGTTTATTTTCGACTGACCATTTGTGTCTGACCTACTCAGCTTGGAGAGAACAGGCTTAACAAACTGGTAAATCACGAGGTCATTAGGTCTGTGCAATTTGGTGAAGTTTTACTAGTTTTTGAAGTGAACGATGCACTGGAACTGCTGGGAGGACTCAATTGCCTGGTATGTTTTAAGCACGTACGCCCTCCATTTTGTCTTTCCCATATATCTCGTCAACTCCATTTATCTTACTCTCGTCCAGTGCTGCTAGACTCTCCAGGAATTTGGCTAGTATCCCCACTGCCAACCGTTTGGGTGTCAATCAGTTGGCGTTTTGTTTGCATATGCTTTTTGGTTCGTTTCAATGACAACTGATTTGAAAAAAGTTCGTTTTATTGGAAATTGACTTGAGAACTTGGAAATTGACTTGCAATATAATATAGTTTAAAGAAATTGTAAGGTTTAAATTTCCAAGATAAAGTCGATTGAACAGTTGATTGAAAGTGAGAAAGTTATTGATTTGAACCAAACTAAGTTTAGCTGAGAAGAGCAATATCTTGTTCATGCACTCTGATATAGATAATTATTAATTACTCTCGAATGAAGTTTGAGGCAATTATTGTTAACGTGTGTGTCTTTTTTAATACAAAATATGCGGCTTGCCGTTTTTGCGCTTTGGTCTAGAACATTCTTTGACTTTTTGAGTGACTTTTTCACGCTTGAATTTTTCATTTGTGGGTGATCTAAATTGCCCTCATTCTGAAGTAAGGTTTGCTGGTAATATAAAAGCTATTAGGAGCGTAAGAGAATCGAAGCCTTTGTAGCTTAGTTGTTAAGATCTCTGACTGTTATTCTGTAGGTTAATAGTTGTAAGCCACTCATATTTGGTAAGCCTTAGGACCCCCTCTATAAACCGTGGTGCTGAAATTAGATTCGTCTCTTGATTTATCTCATTGATAATGGGTACACAAACTGGCGTTTATAAGCCTTTTTCAGTCACAAACCCAAATCGCCATCTTGATTTATTAATTAGATCTCTAAGATCGTCTCTAGAGGTGTGTGACTCTGTTTTTTCTAAAAGCTACAAGAAGCAGGGAGAACTTTCTTGAAAACTGCTGTGTGCCAGGTCATTGGCATTCTTGCAAAGGACTGCTGCGTGAGCGAGACAACTTAATGGAGCAAGTGGGGTTAGAAAGGACATCTAGACAGAGCATGAATGAGACACAGAGAAGTGAACCAAGATGAATCAGTAGCGATGGGTCCAATTTTCACTAAACCAGACGAAGTGCCTTGCCGCTCTTGCAAATGCAAGACTCGGGCATGATAATAGTCAGGGGGTGCACTGATCACTAAAGGAATTTTGATGCGTTGTTGGATTTCGTTTCCATCCAGTCAGTTGTGGGAAACCCGATTGGAGAGGCTTCTAGGGTGGTAGGCAGAGGCTGTTGGAAGATCAGCTTAAATTCGAGCTCAGCGAACTTCCAATGCGTGTTGCGTGTGCCTGACTATTCTTCAAACCTGCCTCAATATGCGCAGAGTGCGGACTTGACTTCACTTTCGATAGAGGAAACAGCTGCAAGAAACTCCGAGAGAACTCGTGTAATTCTAATATAAGTTTGTTTTACTGGCCTTCTAGCGCTGTTGCGTCATCTGAATTAAACTCACGTAGACAGTGATGCACCAGAGACATTGAGATTTCAACGAATGAAATTTGTTCATGTGTCAAGGGGGTGCCGCAGGACTCTGCTTGAGATGGCAAATTGCTGATTGAATCCGGACCTTATCTTTTGATGCCGGGAGCAGCCTGTTCTACATGCAGCCCTAATCAGAATTTTCGTTATGAGACGAGAATGAGTTATATGCGCAGCAGTGATATTAAGAGGATCAAAACTAAAATTGCAATAAGTAAATTCGATATTTTTGTTTGGAAATTCTTCACGATGAAGAGACAAGAGACGTTAACATACTTGAACACAAGTAGCTGAAAGAAAATTTTATGGGTTTTACTAAGAATGAAAACCTTTACCTGTCACGCAGGGTGATTGCAGTTCCAGGTGTGATTTTGAGAGATTGAGGTGGGCTCAATCTTGGATAACACGAAGATGACTTAGTAGACGATGCCGAATATCTGGAAACCTAACAACCAGGTACTTATCATTGAGTCGACGGGACTCGGGTGACCTGCGAACAGTGGTACAGAGACTTCTCAACCGCAGTGAAAGTTAACTTCAGTGGTTACACCCAGGAGAAAAGTAAACAGCTGAGCACAGACGAGGGACACGTACATGAATTTTAAAGTGACCTAAATTTTGTCACTCTTCTTCCTGTGACTGTGGGTTCACTGTTGAGCTCAATTCAATCTAAGAACCTTAGCGGAGGTGGATGAAAGGCACCAGGTGATGAAGGATGATGTTAAGGCACCCCAAGATAACGAGTTTTGGGAGCGTAGTGGACCACATACAGTCAGGAAGTCATATTCCCAGTGGTCAAATTGTCAAGCACAAAGAACGAGGTACGGCAACGGGCTTCTGATAGGTGGACAGATAAATGTTTACTTTTGCTGCAGTTTCAAGACGTCTTTCCTGCACTCGGCTTTAAAAGATGAAGTGTAACTGGAGCAACATAAAATTTTGTGAAACGAGGTCAAGATCGGGAGACTTCAATGTACCGACTAATTAAATCAGTTTATGAATTGAAGAAAGTAGCTAATTACTGTACAAGGAACTCGGGATTTGTCTACTGAGACAGGGATTCACCAGAAGAAGGAACAATTAATGTTTGTTTGGAAGAGCAGAAAAAGATGGTCGCACCTTTGTCTTGCGCTGGTTTGAAATCGTTTTGACATAGAGAAAGAGCGATCTTCATCACCAAGAATGTGCTAGAAGGCGCCTCTGGGATCGAAGACAGGTGCAGACTTCACTGATTTCTGGGCGTACTAATCATGCGAGAGGGGGACAGGGTCTCGTATACTTCGGTCTCGAGAACGCGAGCTAACTTTGTGCTTAACAAAATGGAGACGAGGAAGTGAAACAGGATTTACAGAAGCTTAGTTGGATCATTTTATCTGGAAAAAGAGATGTAGCCAGACATCTTGTTTATTGCCAACATTTTGTCTAGAAACATTAATGCACCCACAAATCAGCACTGGCGGTGATAACAATTTCTGGAAAAAGGTGCAAGGTTCGAAACAGATCAAACTTATACTAATGAGGTCAAATTTGATTTAGTAGGGGAAAGTGACGCAGATTTGTTGCGTCACAACGGGCTACTACTTCAAACTTAAAGAACTTCGCTTAGCACTCAGCTGGTGTGTTACGAATCAGACCACAGTTAATCTACCTTCATCAGAAATTTTACGAAATCTTTAGCTGTCTCGATAATGTAGCCTATAAGGTTGTTGGGATGGGAGCAGATTATACTCAATCAGCTGAAATCAAAGTGCTGTGAGAATGGAGTTCAAAATTATTTTGCAATATAGTTTCATTTGTAATTGTAAAATTGATTTTTCCAGGATTGTTTGGCGCAGTTAATTTTAAGTAACGAATTTGTTGAATTGATCCCAACTAACTATAGCTGAGAAGATTAATATCTTTTTCATGTGCTCTGAATTAGATAGTTTTTAGTAGTTTTAAGTTATTGGTTTTGAGTTTTCACATCCCCATGTTCAAATGTTCATATGGCTAGGATAACTCAGGAATTAGATTTAATTCCCGGAATTGCGAAAAAGTGAATTATGTTTGGTCAGCCCTAGTCCGTATATATGGGCAGCTTTTATGGCCTTTTTCATCTCGATTTACTTTGCGGCAATTTTAAAACCAATGAGTTTTCCACTGTCACTGTTCCTTTTAATCGAAGTTGAAAGTAATTGTTGTCATCAAAGAGGACTTTTTTCCGCCATGAAAGCGTTTTTGGTTTTTTTTGCTCCAACAAATGTAGTTTGTTTAGTGTAAATTTGCACTTGTGTAAGGTAATTTTTCGTTATCTGTCATCATTTTAGGAAACAAAATGGTGCAACAGAGTTATTCAACAGAAGGAAGCGTGTAGATTGCGCTAGCCTGCCAGATATCGGTCTGAAATTAGGCTGAAGCATTGTTGATTTCTGTCGCATTTCGCCAAAATACGAAAAAGAAGTTTGGGGTAAGGTATAATCAATCGATGAGACGCCGGCACTCTAACTATTCTTTTTAAGTTTCCTCAAGAATCAGCTAGTTGACAACGAGATTGTTTGTCAATTAACAACTTATCGTGTATTTTGGATTTAATTTGATTTTGACAATGGTTTTTTTTCGGCTCTTTACTTCTACGGGCGCTTGTTTGTCAGGGATTTATGGTGTTCATTAATAATTCGGGTAATTATGTTCGGCGTGTGTTGAGTATCTACTGTAGGTCATTTTTCAGCTGCTTTTTCGGAACTATGATAATTGGTTTGTTTGGAGCCATAAGAATTAACCAACGCTTCCTCATTTAACATTTTTGTAAAATGGTGAGTTAAATTTGTTGCATTGAAGATTGTAATGATTATGGAGAGATGTCGAAAACTACGAAAAAGAAGCATGTCACTCAAGAAGCAATAGAGTCAGACTTCATTCCCAAAAATGGACAGTTCATTGCTAAAGTAAGTCAATAGAAACTTGTTTCGCGTAAGTAATGGCCTAGATATCCTGGAAGGAATTGGAAAAACCGTTACATTAGTATATGCTAAGCTAAAGGAGTAAGCGTATTAACTATAGATGATATCACTGAAAAGGGGACAGTTTTTAAAATAGAAGCAATCATTTGTTTGCAATAAATTTATGTGTTCTAGCATTCAATGATTTGTGATCTGCGAATGAGCGATTTTCTTTAGGTAATTACAGCTCGTGGCAACAACTTGCACGAAGTTGAGTCACAATATGAGAGCGAGAGCATTCTGGTGTCAATGCCTCTCAAGTTCCGCAAGACCATCTGGATCAAGAGAGGTTGGCGTATGTTGAAATAATATTTGATAGCTGATCATCACTTCCCAATGTTTTTATAGCTGCCAAGCTGTAAGCTGAGTGGAGCTATATTGCGGTGCTCTTGGTTTTTTACAGTTCAAAGGATTTGAATTGTATTGGGGCGCTGTCTTTTTTTAAAAGATCTGTTCACACATTTTCATGACTTTTAAAGTCAAATTGGAGTAAAGTCAAAAGTGGTTTTCTCAATTCACTCATAGTCCATTCTAGGTCCAGTTTTTCTGTTTAGTTAATGAAATTCTTTGAATTGTACATCAGGACTTGTCCTGCTATGTTTTTTTGTTTCGTCCTCTGACGCTCTTTTTTCGTTTTTCATTTCACACCTCAAAGCTGAAAAGTCAAATTTTCTGAATGACTGCTTCCTCTCACTAACTACTTTTGTCCGCGTGACTTCATTTCTCACTCGCTTTAGCAAAAGTTTTTAGGTTATTTGCGTAAATAGATTTTGATCATACGTGACTTACCTCACTCAATAAAATGACTTTTGCACCTCAAAATTTAAGGTTATTTTGAATTAGTTTAAGTTCAAAGGAACTCATATGTGTAATAAGGGTCCCTAATGAAAAGGCATCTGCGCAATGAATTTCAGAAAGCTTTATTAGTTTATCGTTTAATTTTTTTACGTAGCTTTTTGAGCGGCGTCAATGACTTTTTCAACTTATATCTGTATCTGTTTCTCTCTATCACGCAAGTCTATTCTTTCGCTTTTCCGGCAATCTGCCGGCTATGTTTTGTCTATTTATTATAGCTGTGAAGATGCAAACTGAGTCTAACTATATTGCGGTGTTCCTAGTTATTTTACGACTGGAAGAAGAGTATTGGGGGAAAGGTCTTTTTTAATAGCCGCACAGCGATAGCTGGGGCTATTATTGGCCTTCTCTTGGTTTTTTTTACTTCGTCGTCATGATTTTTGTTACGACCATATGACGTCACAGACACTTTTTGTTCATTCGTTCATGCAATTTCAACTGAATTACATGTGTGATGTCATTTTTCGCTCTTAGTGGAGCGAGTTTTTTTGTTCATGCGCGTGATTAAATTTTTGTTCACACTTGACTTACCTCACTCTCAAAAATGACTTCCTCACTTTGAAATTGACTTTTAATTATTTTAATTCAAAGAGATAAGGTCAAATGGGTGTGTGTCACTATAAATGAAGGTTATTAGAGATCAACTAATAGAGGCAGCGATAACTTATACAGATTTTTATTCAAAATATAACAGATCAGCCTTCAATGAAAAGACGATTTTTTTGTCTGTCTTTTTTACTGTTTTTTTAGACTGCCGATCTACGAATCTATTGCGGCTATTTTCTGGCAATCTGCCAGCTATGTAATCAATTTTGTGAATTTTGAAGCAGGAAATCGAACGCGTGAAATTTTTTGGTGTGGTTTAAATGTTGAACAAAATGGGGGGTTGTAGGACATTAGGCGAAAAATCGATTAGGTGAACATTTATATTGTGGAAATGAGGCGAAAACTTTCAACAAACAAAAAGGCGACATAAGGCGAAAATAGAAATTTAAACACAGAATCAGTAAAAATATTCAAAAGTTTTGACAAATAATACTAACGCTGTACGAATATGTTATTAAAACTTGTTCATAATAATTTCTGCGTCTCAAAATTTTGCTACCCACAAATGGAAATAACCGTAATGATCAATGCTCGGCAGCTCAGTGATAATTGCATTGCTGAGATAAGTCAAGTTTTATAATCAACATTTTTTGGTAAAAAATTAAAAGTTCTTGGACATTTTTTGATATTGCTTTTAAATAGACGATAACATTGAGATTTTTGGGACCATAAAGCCCACGAAACTGGCATTTTCGTATCCGAAATAACAAAAAATTGTACACATTTGTTTAAAAGATATTAATGCACTATTAAAAGTACTTTTTTTCTCCATTTAATGTCTTATTTTTATTCTGAGCTTTTACGCTCTTTTAGTAGGTACCAGTTAATTGAAAGTAGTTTTTTGACATAGAAGATTCTTGGCGTTCACTTGTTTTTTGTTTGTGTCTCGTAGAAGAGAATTAGTGTATCGTGTTTTTTCATCGGTAAATATAATGGGAGTGTATTTAAAACAGGAAGAATACGTCAAAGCAATCTGTCTATGGCAAATTGCTGCAGAGCTGAAAGAAGAAATTTTGGTTTCTTTTTCACGTCACATTTTTGAGATATTGAGCGATTTCTTGTTGTAAATATAACAGTTCCTAGTTCCTGATGACGTAAAAAATCTCGATCGTCCGATGTTTTGACGGGATTTCCGAAAATAAAAATCAAATTTTCTGTTGTCGGGGGCAAGAAAATTCAAATATTTCAACTTTTTCCAGGGATCATTTTTAATCCCAGTTAGTTTTGTCGGAGAAATTTTTTGTCTGCTATATATTGAAAGTTCGCGTTGTGTCAATTATTGGGAAAAATTTTGTATAATTTTTTTGCTAAATTTGTACGTCGACTGGGGCAACTGTTTCTTACACATCGGTAGTAAATGCTCGTTTGATTTTTTGTTCTTCTCATTACGAAATCCGTGTCAAGAGTTAAATTAAATCCGTCGCGTCCTTTGGATACATCATTTTCAAATTTCTTGTCTTATTTTTTCACTGTAAGAAATTAATGATTGCTGGAAAGCAAAATGGACTGTCTAGCAAAATTTGTTTAACTGTTTAAGCTTTCTCCGCGTCTGGGTGTGCAATTAAATGCGCTTTTAATGTTAGACTAATCGAGTTGTCGCTTATTAACCAATCCCCAAAATTGGAAAGTGGAGCGGAATTTTGTTCATATCGCTGTTTTTTAGAGCGAGAAATTGAGGTGCGAAAAAATTTCTGTGGGCGATCGAAATTTATTGTTCACGTGCGGCTTCTTCAAGCTGTTTTTTTTTGTTTTTGTTTGTTCGGTATTGTTGTTTGAATAGGCTAAAAAATTAATTTTGTGCGTACTCACATAGTTTTTTTAAATTTCATTTCATCCAGTTTTTTTTGATTTTCCAATTGCTAATTTTTTGCGAGTTTTTTAGAGATTTGTAGGCCCTAATTTTTGTTTTATTGCATTCATTTGATATTGAAAAGATCTTTATTGCTCAAAGTAATTTTTAGTTGCCAGTTTATCTGGGAAACTGAAAAATGCTAACTATTTTTCGCCAATTTCTTTTAGTTTCTAATTTTTTTATTTGAAATGGAAGAGTTGGTTAGAAAATTTGAAATGGAAAAGAAGGGGTTTTCAATTGCAGAGAAAAAGGTTTTTGTTTTTAGTTGTTAGTGTATTGTATATTGAAATAATTAATTTTTTTCAGTTGTTTTTCGGGCTTTTTTTCTCCATTTTACGTCTTATTTTTATTCTGAGTTTTTATGCTCTTTTCAGTAGGTACCAGTTAATTGAAAGTGTAGCTTTGTTGACAGAGAAGATTCTTGGCGTTAGCTTGTTTTTTGTTTTGCGTCTCGTAGAAGAGAATTATTGTATCGTGTTTTTTATCGGTAAATATAATGGGAGTGTATTTAAAACAGGAAAAATACGTCAAAGCAATCTGTCGATGGCAAATTGCTACAGAGCTGAAAGAAGAAATTTTGTATAATATGTTTGCTAAATTTGTACGTCGACTGGGCAACTGTTTCTTACGCATCGGTAGTAAATGCTCGTTTGATTTTTTGTTTTTCTCATAACGAAATCCGTGTTAAGAGTTAAAATAAATCCGTCGCGTTTTTTTTGGATACATCATTTTCAAATTTCTTGTCTTATTTTTTCACTGTAAGAAATAAATGATTGCTGGAAAGCAAAATGGACTGTCTGGCAAAATTTGTTCAACTGTTTAAGCTTTCTCCGCGTCTGGGTATACAATTAAGTGCGCTTTTAATGTTAGACTAATAGAGTTGTCGCTTATTAACCAATCCCCAAAATTGGAAAGTGGAGCGGAATTTTGTTCATATCGCTGTTTTTCAGAGCAATAAATTTCTGTGGGCGATCGAAATTTATTGTTCACGTGCGGCTTCTTCAATCTGTTTTTTGTTTTTGTTTGTTCGGTATTGTTGTTTGAATAGGCTAAAAAATTAATTTTGTGCATACTGACATAGTTTTTTTATATTTCATTTTATCGAATTTTTTTGGGTTTTCCAATTGCTAATTTTTCGAGTTTTTTAGAGATTTGTTGGCCCTAAGTTTTGTTTTATTGCATTCATTTGATATTGAAAAGATCCTTATTGCTCAAAGTAATTTTAGTTGCCAATTTATCTGGGAACTGAAAAATGCTAACTATTTATCGCCAATTTCTTTTAGTTTCTAATTTTTTTTTGAAATGGAAGAGTTGGTTAGAAAAATTGAAATGGAAAAGAAGGGGTTTTTAATTGCAGAGAAAAGAGGGTTTGGTTTTTGTTTTTAGTTGTAAATGTATTGTATCTTGAAGTAATTAAATTTTTTTTTCAGTTGTTTTCGGGCTTTTTGTCTCCATTTTATGGCTTATTTTTATTCTGAGTTTTTATGCTCTTTTTAGTAGGTAGCAGTTAATTGAAAGTGTAGCTTTGTTGACAGAGAAGATTCTTGGCGTTATCTTGTTTTCTGTTTTGTGTCTCGTAGAAGAGAATTAGTGTATCGTGTTTTTTTTATCGGTAAATATAATGGGAGTGTATTTAAAACAGTAACAATACGTCAAAGCAATCTTTCTATGGCAAATTGCTGCAGAGCTGAAAGAAGAAATTTTTTATAATTTTTTTGCTAATTTTGTACGTCGACTGGGGCAACTGTTTCTTACGTATCGGTAGTAAATGCTCGTTTGATTTTTTGTTTTTCTCATATCAAAATCCGTGTTAAAAGTTAAATTAAATCCGCCGCGTCCTCTTTGGATACATCGTTTTCAAATTTCTTGTCTTATTTTTTCACTGTAAGAAATTAATGATTGCTGGAACGCAAAATGGACTGTCTAGCAAAATTTGTTCAACTGTTTAAGCTTTCTCCGCGTCTGGGTGTACAATTAAATGCGCTTTTAATGTTAGACTAATAGAGTTGTCGCTTATTAACCAATCCCCAAAATGGGAAAGTGGAGCGGAATTTTGTTCATATCGCTGTTTTTCAGAGCAAGAAATTTCTGTGGGCGATCGAAATTTATTGTTCACGTGCGGCTTCTTCAATCTGTTTTTTGTTTTTGTTTGTTCGGTATTGTTGTTTGAATAGGCTAAAAAATTAATTTTGTGCATACTGACATAGTTTTTTTTATATTTCATTTTATCGAATTTTTTTGGATTTTCCAATTGCTAATTTTTCGAGTTTTTTTAGAGATTTGTTGGCCCTAAGTTTTGTTTTTTTTTTGCTTTCATTTGATATTGAAAAGATCCTTATTGCTCAAAGTAATTTTAGTTGCCAATTTATCTGGGAACTGAAAAATGCTAACTATTTTTCGCCAATTTCTTTTAGTTTCTAATTTTTTTTTTGAAATGGAAGAGTTGGTTAGAAAAATTGAAATGGAAAAGAAGGGGTTTTCAATTGCAGAGAAAAAAGGGTTTGGTTTTTGTTTTTAGTTGTAAATGTATTGTATCTTGAAGTAATTAAATTTTTTTTTCAGTTGTTTTAGGGCTTTTTGTCTCCATTTTATGGCTTATTTTTATTCTGAGTTTTTATGCTCTTTTTAGTAGGTAGCAGTTAATTGAAAGTGTAGCTTTGTTGACAGAGAAGATTCTTGGCGTTATCTTGTTTTCTGTTTTGTGTCTCGTAGAAGAGAATTAGTGTATCGTGTTTTTTATTATCGGTAAATATAATGGGAGTGTATTTAAAACAGTAACAATACGTCAAAGCAATCTTTCTATGGCAAATTGCTACAGAGCTGAAAGAAGAAATTTTTTATAATTTTTTTTGCTAAGTTTGTACGTCGACGGGGGCAACTGTTTCTTACGCATCGGTAGTAAATGCTCGTTTGATTTTTTGTTTTTCTCATATCGAAATCCGTGTTAAAAGTTAAATTAAATCCGCCGCGTTCTTTTTGGATACATCATTTTCAAATTTCTTGTCTTATTTTTTCACTGTAAGAAATTAATGATTGCTGGAAAGCAAAATGGACTGTCTAGCAAAATTTGTTCAACTGTTTAAGCTTTCTCCGCGTCTGGGTGTACAATTAAGTGCGCTTTTAATGTTAGACTAATAGAGTTGTCGCTTATTAACCAATCCCCAAAATTGGAAAGTGGAGCGGAAATTTGTTCATATCGCTGTTTTTCAGAGCATGAAATTGAGGTGCGAAAAAATTTGTGGGCAATCGAAATTTATTGTTCACGTGCGGCTTCTTCAAGCTGTTTTTTTTGTTTGTTCGGTATTGTTGTTTGAATAGGCTAAAAAATTAATTTTGTGCATACTCACATAATTTTTTAACTTTCATTTTATCAAATGTTTTTTGATTTTCCAATTGCTAATTTTTTGCGAGTTTTTTTAGAGATTTGTAGTCCCTAATTTTTGTTTCATTGCATTCATTTGATATTGAAAAGATCCTTATTGCTCAAAGTAATTTTAGTTGCCAATTTATCTGGGAATCTTAAAAATGCTAACTTTTTTTCGCGAATTTCTTTTAGTTTCTAATTTTTTATTTGAAATGGAAGAGTTGGTTAGAAAACTTGAAATGGAAAAGAAGGGGTTTTCAATTGCAGAGAAAAAAGGTTTTTGTTTTTAGTTGTAAATGTATTGTATATTGAAATAGTTAATTTTTTTTTCAGTTGTTTTTCGGGCTTTTTTTCTCAATTTTATGTCTTATTTTTATTCTGAGTTTTTATGCTCTTTGTAGTAGGTGCCAGTTAATTGAAAGTGTAGCTTTGTTGACAGAGAAGATTCTTGGTGTTATCTTGTTTTTTGTTTTGTGTCTCGTAGAAGAGAATTTTTGTATCGTGTTTTTTTATCGGTAAATATAATGGGAGTGTATTTAAGACAGAAAAAAATACGTCAAAGCAATCTGTCTATGGCAAATTGCTACAGAGCTGAAAGAAGAAATTTTGTATAATATTTTTGCTAAATTTGGACGTCGACTGGGGCAACTGTTTCTTACGCATCGGTAGTAAATGCTCGTTTGATTTTTTGTTTTTCTCATAACGAAATCCGTGTTAAAAGTTAAATTAAATCCGCCGCGTCCTTTTTGGATACATCATTTTCAAATTTCTTGTCTTATTTTTTCACTGTAAGAAATTAATGATTGCTGGAAAGCAAAATGGACTGTCTAGCAAAATTTGTTCAATTGTTTAAGCTTCCTCCGCGTCTGGGTGTACAATTAAGTGCGCTTTTAATGTTAGACTAATAGAATTGTCGCTTAGTTAACCAATCCCCAAAATTGGAAAGTTGAGCGGAATTTTGTTCATATCGCTGGTTTTCAGAGCAAGAAATTTCTGTGGGCGATCCGAATTTATTGTTCACGTGCGGCTTCTTCAAGCTGTTTTTTGTTTTTCTTTGTTCGGTATTGTTGTTTGAATAGGCTAAAAAATTAATTTTGTGCATACTCACATAGTTTTTTAAATTTCATTTTATCGAATTTTTTTTTGATTTTCCAATTGCTAATTTTTTGCGAGGTTTTTTTTAGAGATTTGTAGGCCCTAATTTTTGTTTTTTTTGCATTCATTTGATATTGAAAAGATCCTTATTGCTCAAAGTAATTTTAGTTGCCAATTTATCTGGGAAACTGAAAAATGCTAACTATTTTTCGCCAATTTCTTTTAGTTTCTAATTTTTTATTTGAAATGGAAGAGTTGGTTAGAAAACTTGAAATGGAAAAGAAGGGGTTTTCAATTGCAGAGAAAAAAGGTTTTTGTTTTTAGTTGTAAATGTATTGTATATTGAAATAGTTAATTTTTTTCCAGTTGTTTTTCGGGCTTTTTTTCTCCATTTTATGTCTTATTTTTATTCTGAGTTTTTATGCTCTTTGTAGTAGGTGCCAGTTAATTGAAACTGTAGCTTTCTTGACAGAGAAGATTCTTGGTGTTATCTTGTTTTTTGTTTTGTGTCTCCTAGAAGAGAATTTTTGTATCGTGTTTTTTATCGGTAAATATAATGGGAGTGTATTTAAAACAGGAAAAATACGTCAAAGCAATCTGTCTATGGCAAATTGCTACAGAGCTGAAAGAAGAAATTTTGTATAATTTTTTTGCTAAATTTGTACGTCGACTGGGGCAACTGTTTCTTACGCATCGGTAGTAAATGCTCGTTTGATTTTTTTTTCTCATAACGAAATCCGTGTCAATAGTTAAATTAAATCCGTCGCTTCCTTTGGATACATAATTTTCAAATTTCTTGTCTTATTTTTTCACTGTAAGAAATTAATGATTGCTGGAAAGCAAAATGGACTGTCTAGCAAAATTTGTTCAACTGTTTAAGCTTTCTCCGCGTCTGGGTGTACAATTAAGTTCGCTTTTATTGTTAGACTAATAGAGTTGTCGCTTATTAACCAATCCCCTAAATTGGAAAGTGGAGCGGAACTTTGTTCATATCGCTGTTTTTCAGAGCAAGAAATTGAGGTGCGAAAAATTTCTGTTGGCGATCGAAATTTTTTGTTCACGTGCGGCTTCTTCAAGCTGTCTTTTTTGTTTTTGTTTCTTCGGTATTGTTGTTTGAATAGGCTAAAAGATTACTTTTGTGCATACTCACATAGTTTTTTTAACTTCATTTTATCGAATTTTTTTTTGATTTTCCAATTGCTAATTTTTTGCGAGTTTTTTTTAGAGATTTGTAGGCCCTAATTTTTGTTTTTTTTTTGCATTCATTTGATATTTAAAAGATCCTTATTGCTCAAAGTAATTTTAGTTGCCAATTTATCTGGGAAACTGGAAAATGCTAACTATTTTTCGCCAATTTCTTTTAGTTTCTAATTTTTTTTTGAAATGGAAGAGTTGGTTAGAAAAATTGAAATGGAAAATAAGGGGTTTTCAATTGCAGAGAAAATAGGTTTTTGTTTTTAGTTGTAAATGTATTGTATATTGAAATAATTAAATTTTCTTCAGTTGTTTTTCGGGCTTCTTTTCTCCATTTTTTGTCTTATTTTTATTCTGAGTTTTTATGCTCTTTTTAGTAGGTACCAGTTAATTGAAAGTGTAGCTTTGTTGACAGAGAAGATTCTTGGCGTTATCTTGTTTTTTGTTTTGTGTCTCGTAGAAGAGAATTAGTGTATCGTGTTTTTTATCGGTAAATATAATGGGAGTGTATTTAAAACAGGAACAATACGTCAAAGCAATCTGTCTATGGCAATTTGCTACAGAGCTGAAAGAAGTAATTTTGTATAATTTTTTTGCTAAATTTGTACGTCGACTGGGGCAACTGTTTCTTACGCATCGGTAGTAAATGCTCGTTTGATTTTTTGTTTTTCTCATAACGAAATCCGTGTTAAAAGTTAAATTGAATCCGTCGCGTCATTTTTGGATACATCATTTTCAAATTTGTCTTATTTTTTCACTGTAAAAAATTAATGGTTGCTGGAAAGCAAAATGGACTGTCTAGCAAAATTTGTTCAACTGTTTAAGCTTTCTCCGCGTCTGGGTGTACAATTAAATTCGCTTTTAATGTTAGACTAATAGAGTTGTCGCTTATTAACCAATCCCCAAAATTGGAAAGTGCAGCGGAATTTTGTTCATATCGCTGTTTTTCAGAGCAAGAAATTGAGGTGCGAAAAATTTCTGTGGGCGATCGAAATTTTTTGTTCACGTGCGGCTTCTTCAAGCTGTTTTTTGTTTTTGTTTCTTCGGTATTGTTGTTTGAATAGGCTAAAAGATTAATTTTGTGCATACTCACATAGTTTTTTTAAATTTCATTTTATCGATTTTTTTTTTATTTTCCAATTGCTAATTTTTTGCGAGTTTTTTTGAGATTTGTCGGCCCTAATTTCTGTTTTTTGCTGCATTCATTTGATATTGAAAAGATCCTTATTGCTCAAAGTAATTTTAGTTGCCAATTTATCTGGGAAACTGGAAAATGCTAACTATTTTTCGCCAATTTCTTTTAGTTTCTAATTTTTTTATTTGAAATGGAAGAGTTGGTTAGAAAATTTCGAATGGAAAATAAGGGGTTTTCAATTGCAGAGAAAAAAGGTTTTTGTTTTTAGTTGTAAATGTATTGTATATTGAAATAATTAAATTTTCTTCAGTTGTTTTTCGGGCTTTTTTTCTCCATTTTTTGTCTTATTTTTATTCTGAGTTTTTATGCTCTTTTTAGTAGGTACCAGTTAATTGAAAGTGTAGCTTTGTTGACAGAGAAGTGTAGCTTTGTATGGCAAAGAAATTAATGATTGCTGGAAAGCAAAATGGACTGTCTAGCAAAATTTGTTCAACTGTTTAAGCTTTCTCCGCGTCTGGGTGTACAATTAAATTCGCTTTTAATGTTAGACTAATAGAGTTGTCGCTTATTAACCAATCCCCAAAATTGGAAAGTGGAGCGGAATTTTGTTCATTTTTGCGAGTTTTTTTAGAGATTTGTAGGCCCTAATTTTTTTTTTTGCATTCATTTGATATTGAAAAGATCTTTATTGCTCAAAATAATTTTAGTTGCCAGTTTATCTGGGAAACTGAAAAATGCTAACTATTTTTCGCCAATTTCTTTTAGTTTCTAATTTTTTATTTGAAATGGAAGAGTTGGTTAGAAAATTTCGAATGGAAAATAAGGGGTTTTCAATTGCAGAGAAAATAGGTTTTTGTTTTTAGTTGTAAATGTATTGTATATTGAAATAATTAAATTTTCTTCAGTTGTTTTTCGGGCTTCTTTTCTCCATTTTTTGTCTTATTTTTATTCTGAGTTTTTATGCTCTTTTTAGTAGGTACCAGTTAATTGAAAGTGTAGCTTTGTTGACAGGGAAGATTCTTGGCGTTATCTTGTTTTTTGTTTTGTGTCTCGTAGAATAGAATTAGTGTATCGTGTTTTTTTATCGGTAAATATAATGGGAGTGTATTTAAAACAGGAACAATACGTCAAAGCAATCTGTCTATGGCAAATTGCTACAGAGCTGAAAGAAGAAATTTTGTATAATTTTTTTGCTAAATTTGTACGTCGACTGGGGCAACTGTTTCTTACGCATCGGTAGTAAATGCTCGTTTGTTTTTTTATTTTTCTCATAACGAAATCCGTGTCAATAGTTAAATTAAATCCGTCGCGTCCTTTGGATACATCATTTTCAAATTTCTTGTCTTATTTTTTCACTGTAAGAAATTAATGATTGCCGGAAAGCAAAATGGACTGTCTAGCAAAATTTGTTCAACTGTTTAAGCTTTCTCAGCGTCTGGGTGTACAACTAAATTCGCTTTTAATGTTAGACTAATAGAGTTGTCGCTTATTACCCAATCCCCAAAATTGGAAAGTGGAGCGGAATTTTGTTCATATCGCTGTTTTTCAGAGCAAGAAATTTCTGTGGGCGATCGAAATTTATTGTTCACGTGCGGCTTCTTCAAGCTGTTTTTTGTTTTTCTTTCTTTGGTATTGTTGTTTGAATAGGCTAAAAGATCAATTTTGTGCATACTCACATAGTTTTTTTAAATTTCATTTTATCGATTTTTTTTGTTTTCCAATTGCTAATTTTTTGCGAGTTTTTTTTAGAGATTTGTGGGCCCTAATTTTTGTTTTTTTTGCTTTCATTTGATATTGAAAAGATCCTTATTGCTCAAAGTAATTTTAGTTGCCAATTTATCTGGGAAACTGAAAAATGCTTACTATTTTTGCCAATTTCTTTTAGTTTCTAATTGTTTATTTGGAATGGAAAAGTTGGTTGAAAAATTTGAAATGCAAAAGAAGGGGTTTTCAATTGCGTAGAAAAACGGTTTTTGTGTTTAGTTGTTAATGTATTGTATATTGAAGTAATTAAATTTTTTAGTTGTTTTTCGGGCTTTTTTGTCCATTTTTTGTCTTATTTTTATTCTGAATTTTTATGCTCTTTTTAGTAGGTACCAGTTAATTGAAAGTGTAGCTTTGTTGTCAATCTGTCTATGTCAAATTGCTGCAGAGCTGGAAGAAGAAATTTTGGTTTTCTGTTCACCTCGCATTTTTGAGAGAAAGCGAAAAAATTCTGTGGGAATAAAAAGCGGGCGATTTTTTTCGATTGTAACATTTTTTAGTTTAAACTCCAATTATTTCAATTAGTGGTATTTATCTCATTTATCAAAATCATAGTGTGTTTAGAACCATTTTGGGGACATATGAAGTAAATATTACAATTTAAATTTAATTTTGAGCTTCTGTTGCCATACATCTGTTGCTTCTGTATACGAACTTCTTAAGTTTGTCCTCAAATCATTAAGTAAGCTCCACCAGGAGCCACAACTCAATGACATGTTTACTTTTGTTGAAAGGCGGATAACCCGCAGTTCGGCAAAACCGCTGCTAAATGAACCTATTTGTAGAAGGCAAATTGAAAAAAGATCAATTAAGGCAAGGGCCTCTAAGCTCTTCAATGCTCTTTCAAATGCAGACGTTTTTCCTGAAAATATTATTTGCGGTTGTGCAAAGAAAATAATTAATTTTTACCACAATTTCAAAGAAATTTATTTAGTCAACAACGATGACATCGTCAAAAGCCTCTTTGCCTAATTTTTTTCCTTCTTCTTTTCTCTATACCATTGGATAAATGTTACCAGAGGTGTATTTGAGAGTTGGCTTTCTTGTGTAAAAATATGAACCTCTAAAACCCCGTAGTTCACGAGATATCGCATTTTTTGTGTTTTTTTTAGCATTTTAGGCGAAAATGGAATTGAAAATACTTAAGAAAAATTTTCAAATTTTAAAATTTTCTATCGTCAGGTTTAAGTCCCTGTGGGTAGTACTATACGAGGAATGATGACCACGAAAAACTGAGGCCTATTGGAATTCCGAAAAATTATAGTTTTGTTCCCCGAGATAATTTATTTTTACCTCCTTTTTTTCTTTTTTTTTCTTTTATTTATTTTTATTTTCCTTTTTTCTTTACCCTTGGAAAAATGCTACCAGAGGTTTGTTTGAGAGTTGGCTTTTTTGTGTAAAAATATGAACCTCTAAAACCCCGTAGTTTACGAGATATTGCATTTTTTGTGTTTTTTTAGCATTTTGGGCGGAAACGGAATTGAAAATACTTAATTGAAAATTTTAAAAATTTCGATCTTCAGGTTTAAATCCTAGCAGGCAGTACCAGAAGATGAATGAAGACCTTGAAAAGCTGAGGTCGATCGGAATTTCAAATAAATAGTTATAGTTTTTTTCCCTGAGAACATTCACGTTTTTTTTTTTTTTAACTTATTTAATTCTTGATTGCAAGATTAGAGAGTCTCACTGGGGCAGGATTTGCGGGTACTGGTACCCCGTTACCTGTCCTCTTTGGTTGCGGTAAAGAATTATTTTGTTTATTATTAGATGTAGATTTGTATTACCTGATCAAAGAAATATATTCTTTTTTTCTTTCTTTTGCCATTTTGCCATGGTGGACGCTTTTTAGCAGTTTTTGTTCAAGTTTATTTGGGGAGTTCTGTGGTTCAAATTAGTCATGTTTTGGCTGCCTTTCGATTTGATTGATATTTTGCGTTAATTTTTTAAGATAGTGAAGTAATTTCAATCAAATTCGCGCCTATTTTGTTGTGTTTTGTTTCTTCTGACTTCCTGCTTTTCGCTAATAAATGATACATATTTCTAATTTTTTAAGGTTTTTTTTCTTTGAATTTTTATCGCTGTTTAATGTTTTTGACAGGAGTTATGTGGGCGAATGCTTGAGTTTGAGAAGTAATTAAAGTTTTTTCTTAAAATAATGGTTGGGAATTAGCATTTGAAAATTTTGCGGAGAAGTTTAATCTAGATTTAGTGCAGCTTTTCATTTTCGGGTATTTCTTTCTTAGGTGTTTTCTACTTGAACTATTTTTGCTGGTTTTTCTGTCAATTGGTTGTCGTCTGGTCAATAGGTTTTTGTTGTCAGATACTTTTCCATTGTTTATTTTTCGGTTAATGTAGCAGAATGATTGTTTTAATAAAGTAGAATGTTAATTATATTAGTTTTGGTGGTCAATTTTCGACTTCGAATTGCTTCAGAAATTCTTCCGGCTATGTTTTTCTCCTCGAAATACTCGGAATTCTTTTGGAATTTTGTGGCCGATTTTAAAATTTTTTGAAAATCAAAAATATTTCTAAGCTCCGTTTAGAGTTTTATTGTTCTGGTAACAATTGCGCCACATATTTCTATCCTTATTTTCTAATCAGATAATTATATTGGGGAGTTAACCCAAATTGTCAATTATTAGGGATTCACAATTGCTCATCCAATTTTATCAAAACTGAGTTGATCAAATTAAAAAATTATTTGAGCTGATGTTTACTGGCGTTAAATTACTGTTTTGTTTGAAGTGCCACTTAGAATGTAAAAAGTTTTTATTTCTCTTCCAGTTTTTAAGGGCCGCGAATCACTTATCGCCGAATTTGTCTGATAGTTTTCACAAGTTTAAAGACTTTGCTTTTCGTATTGAGAAACGGGGTTAACTGGCGAAGCCCAAGGGCATTATGTTGCTGAGAAGTTCTCTAAGGGCATGGGTAGTCTCCAAGTATGTGACCTTCGAGTGTTGCCCCCCTCGCCCGAACACAGACATACATACAGATGCACGCGCTCACTCACCCTGATTCACACAAACGCCAATATACACACGCAATCTCGCGCACCCATTGATCACGCCATAGACTGGTAGGAAATAAATTAGGAAAAAGTTTTTGGTCAAATGGAGCAGAAACAAAATGGCTGGTGCAATAAAAGTCAATTGAGAGTTGTAATTTGGATCTTTTTCGTTTGTGCCCCCCCCCCCCCAGTACGTTATTCTCCCCCAGTTACAGAGCACGTGCCATTACATAGTAAATCATCATGTAAAAATATGGCACGTGCGTCTGGGGGGGGGGGGGGGTTTGCAAATAATATGCACCCACTAAGCTTGGGGCGGGGCACAAACATCCGGTAATTTAAATCACGCGAAATTAATAAAGAGAGCAAAACAGCGAATAGATTTGAAGTGTGGTTTTCCAATTGCCTTTAAATTGAAGTGAGAAATTGTTTAATGAACAAATTTGTGGTCACGTGCGGCAATTCGACATTCGACTTCGATTTTTGGTGTGCTTTGAGCACTATTATTCTTATAAATATGTGCTCTAATGGCGTCTATACCTAGTTTGTTGAATTCATCGACAGGCAGCTAATGCTTCTGCTGATCTTTTGTCATAAAATGTTAAAGGTTATTTGATTTTTGCCCTTTTTTCTGTTTTATTACTTAGTATAATTGATTACCGGTCTCATAGGTGGTCTCTAATAGCGATTTTTAAATTGATTTGTTTGTTTCAGTTCGAAGCTAATAATGTTTTCTATGACTTGACACTAAATGTTTTCAAGAAATCCTACCGAATTTTTGTTGTGCTTATTGCTGACTTATCACTTAATCTCATTAATGACCGGTTTCATCTGTTGCTAATGAGAATATAGTTAATTGAAATCTGTTCATAGTTATTGCTTTATTGCTTTCTGAAATCACGATTTGTTTTCAAAAAGAGTGTTTTTATTTTGACACTTTCTTCTCTCTAAATGTTTAAGTCTTTGGTTGTTTTTATTCCGGTCTTATCGCTTTGTCTCAAAAAAAGTTCTTAAAATAACCTAAAAAATAACTTTGTCCTACTAATGCGGTGAAATTTTGATCAACTTGTTGGCTCCAATATTTGGCTAACGTTTTTATTGACTGATGTACCGTTTTTGAATTGTTATAATTGATTTTGTGAATAATGCCTTTATATTTAATTCTTCAATTCTACTGGCCGTTTTTAGACATTAGAACTGCTAATTTTTATGACATCTTAATTTTTACGATAAACTGCGGATAAGGATTTTTGCATGTATTTTTGAAGGCTCTCTCAATTTTACACCATTGAATTACAAAGATTTCGGTCAATTTCATCAGTTTTTGCCTCTTTTTTGCTGTGTCTCATTTTTTTTCCACATGGTTGATGTTTTGTGTACTCATTCAAAGGGTAGAGTCATTTTTTCATAAAGTGTTGTTAGTTTTGTGATTCCTAAAACACTAAATCTTGAAAAAACTAATTGTTTTTAAATTTGTTCTTTTGTGGATATGGACTCATGGGCTTTGTTAACTTCTTACTTTGACGTTGCTGTACATGTTTTATTAGGTTACTACTTAAATCAATTCTTCGGGTAGTATAGGCGAAATTTCCGTTGGTAATAAAGCTATCTATTCTTAGATTCTTCCCTTGCGTTTTTGATGAGAAATATTATTTTCAATACTTCAACACCAAAATTGGCAACTATTTTAATCGTAAATGTTATGAATTTTTTGTCTGCTTGCTTAGGAGTGGTCAATTATTCTGCTGATCAATTCACATATTCAAATTTCGCATTCAATACTTATGATTGCATTTCAAGACTTGTTTCTCCATGTTTTTTTATTCCAATGGTTTTTGTTTGTAATTTGTGTGGTTTTAGGACTTAATTGTCTTTTTTCACCTGCAGTCGGGTCATCTGACGGCTGTATTTTAACATACGGATGCTGTTATCTGTGCTTACGTTTGTATAAAATGTGATTTCTTGAAATTGAAAATAAAATTGATAATCACATTTGAGTAAAGTGTATGAAAGTGTCTCAATGTGAAAAAATTAAAAACCGTGAAGACTGACTGTTAAGGCTCAGAAGAGAAAAGGAATTGTCGTTTGAGAGCTTTTTGCGCGGCGTTTGTCGGTATGCTTGAATATTTTTATTTGTTTTAGACAATTTTGTGATGTGTGACCCTATTGACGAGGGAACCAAAGTGAGGGGGGAAATCTGCGCATGTTTACTCGATGACCACATCAGATACCTCAAGAAACTCAGTCTATGGTACGCTCTCCCTATCGAATATAAATCATTTTGAGACTCTATCATCTGCGGTGAGAGCTCTGTTTCCACAGCGAGAGAGTGTTTTAGGATTCGAAAAGTATTAGTTGTGGGCTGATTTATCTAGAAAATGTGGTTTTTGCTTCAATAGTTGGGTAATAGGTACCTTCAGGCAGTTTTTTCGACTGGCTAAACAGCTACTCGTTAAGGTCTCTTATTCTATTCACTGACTTCCTCACTCTGAAATTGACTTTTCTTTACTTGTCTTAGAGATAAGGTCAGATGAGTGTGTGTGTGTGTGTCACATTGATTGAAGGTTATTTGAGAGCAGATATTAGAAGCAGAAGTAAGTTATACAGATTCTTAATCAATAGCTAACATATCAGCATTTAATGAAAAGAAATTCCTTTTTTGGTGTTTGTTTTACTATCTTTTGAGACTACAGATCTACAATGCTATTGCAGCTATTTTCCGGCAATCTGCCGGCTTCTCTAAATTTAATGTATTTTTTGGAGTACACTTTGATTTTTTCGTTCTCTTAAAACGTCCTTAAATTTTTTTGATTTGCAATGAATTTGAAAATAAAATTTGAAATAAATTGAAATAAAAGTTTTTTTTGTCTTTTTTAGAAACAGAAATAAGTTATTTTTTGCTCTTTTTATGATGTGAAATTTCTCTATCTATTTTTTCTATGCTAGTGTTGATCCCAGTCAATTGGGGTTATTTTCTGTCATTTGTTTTCAGAATATGTCTTCTGTTCTGAAGTCAGAGAAGACAATTTGATGTAATGTTTTTTTTTGCCAGGAGTTTTGATTCTTTATTTCATGAAGTTTTTCATTTTAATAATTAGTTCTATTGTTTAGAAGCCTTTGTAACAACTTGAAGTCCAGTTAGCTTTTAATTTTTGGTGTTGCATGCTTTTTTCTTTATTGTCAACTATTGTATCCTTATGGTACGTCATACAATTTTTTGTTCCATCATATAGTTATTCGTTTCAATTACCTACACATCACGTACCTTCAAAAGAAAACTAAATTTTTCATTTGCCGCCGTCAACCTCTCAAGGCTATTTTTCAAGTGCTCCTCTTTTTTCACAATCCAAAGATTGGGTTGTATTGGTACTCTGTCTTGTTTTCTTATATGCTTTCACTTCATTTTTGCCTGGTTTTGAGCTTTCAGAACGGGATGAACAGGAAAGCCAACTTTGTAGTCTTTTAGGTGCTGAAGATTCTCGGAAGGTGAAAAGCTCATTTTTGGGAGGTTTTAAGCCCAAAATTCTGCAATTTATGTTTTTTTCGTGATTGTTTTTGTTTATTTCGTTTGTCAAAATTAGTAAAGGTTTTTCCCAGCCATAATTTCAGTTCCTTTCTATGTCAATTTTTGAGCTATAAGATTTGGTTATGCCAACGTAAATATGCAAAATCCAGGTTTTTTTTCATTTCCAGTTTTTTTAAAAAAAATTTGTCATTTTTGGAGTTTTTCCATCTTAAGAGGCAACTAGAATTTTAGGGCTTGAGGTTGGGTTACTGGATGGCTTTAAGGGAGAACAAAATTGTGTCGATATTAATATCACAAAATTTGGCGACTTTTCCGTAATAATTCCTTTTCCGATCTTCAGGAGCCAGAAAAATTTCTCTAACTTTTGAAAATGTTTCATCTTATAGTCTTTAGTGGCAGTGAAATTGTTTTTGAAGATATTAATAACACAACTTTTGGCAACTTTTCGCAATTAAAGATATAGGTTCGTGAAATTTGGTTACTGGTTATTTTGAAGTGTTAGTGAAACGGAAGTGTAAGAGACATAAACATCGAGAGCTTTTGCAGATATTTGATAGAAACTGAATTTACATGTTTTTCGTTGTTTTCCGAGTTTTTCGATCACTGTGAGCAATTTTTTTTCAGAAAGCTTTTCAGAACGCTTTTCAGGCTTAATGCCTTATTGTCATTGACACACCTTTAGTGTTGGTGACTTTGGCGTCAATAAATTGAGCTACTTTTCTTTAGTTATTGCAAATTTTAGATTTTCTAGTTCTTGCATCCTTTCTGCACTGTGGCTTATTGTTTGAAAATAGTGCAAAAATTACCAAAGTTCTTCACTGCTAGCTGGTTTTTGTATTACGCTTTGGTCCTGCATTTAAGAAACTCAATTCTTTATATTTATTGAATCCAATGAAAATTTAGACAACATTAGAGCACTTTTTGACACTTAGATAAAATTATGCTGTCGCCAGTTTTTGGCCTTGATTTCTCTAATTTCAATTGTTTTCTAGTCGTTTGAGAGCAATTCGCCCGACTTTATTCGGTTATGTTTGTTTGATTTGCGTGTTTTTTTGCAATGAAGTGAGTACTTTTCTTTTTAATATAATTAGCTTTTTGCCTTCGATTTTTAAAATACTTTTCAACTTTGGCTCTATCGAGTTGGTTTGATTGAACACGTCGTAAGTTTATGAGAATTTTAAAACTTATCTTTGCTTGTGCTACGATAATTGTGTCATAAATTTCAAAAAGTAAATTGTGCAACCTTTAAATTTTCACCAAGCAGTTTCACCGAAATTGCGCCGAACTTCAAACTCGCATTTTCCACTATGAGAAAAATAGGCTTTTTGGGTTTTTTTGCTAAGTTATTGAGTATTAGGATATAATTGAATTTTGCATGAATGAAAGGCAAGCTGGTTTAATTAGTCTATGCTGGGGATATGGAGATTGAAAATTACTGTAATGAAGACAAGACGGGTCCTGAAAATTGAACTTTGTTATTTTGCTATCTCTTGCGATCTTTTTTGGTGGCTGCTGGATTTCAGGATATTAGTTGTAATTGACCTGATTTTCTTCGAGAGATCCTATAAAAATTACATGAAAACAATAGTTATTTGTAATCAAATCTATCCTTAAGTCAAAAAAATGTTTTTACTGGGTATCTTCAATAATCTATAATAATATGTTATGTAACGTATTGATTGCTTTATCGAGTTGCAACAATTCATGATGTTTTTATTTCATAGCAATAGTGTTTTTTCTTTCTTTTAGGCCTCAAAAATTTGATAATACTGGCAGCAAACAGGCAACAGAAGACAGTAAGTTCTATTTGAGTGCTGACATTCCACTACCTTCTTCCAGTGAGAGCAGTCAATCTGAGGACGAAAATGAGGATCAATCAGAAATAACAACAGAATTCAAAGTGATGAACCTGAATAGGGTGGTACCAGAAGAAACTCACTCCAGTTCAGAGAGTGAGACTGAAGAGGCCTGCAGTTAGGAAAACATCTTCCGTTAAATAGACAGCTTTGACTCGTACAAAGTTGAAAATGAAATGCTTTTTGTGTAAAATACACGAGATGTTGCTTTGCCAAACTATTTTAAAAGTCAGTTTTAGCGAGTTGGACTGAGTGGATGAATTTGAAAAGAAGTAGATTTAAATGTCTCAGATAAAAGTTGTATTTGAGAAAAGGGGATTTTATGGTGGTTGCTAGTTGCGTTGTATCCTTAACCCATCCAGCTGTAAGCAATAGACCTCTGATAGCGGCATTCGGCTAAAAGAAGCGACAGTGAGAATGCATATTTGAGCAAATCTAGCTCTATTAAAGCTATGGTGATGGAAAATGCGCGTAACTTTGGAGCTATTTTGCTCTGTATGATTAATAGCCGCCCTCATCTTCTCAGCCGGCTATTATTGCGCTCGTATTTTTTTTACGACTCGAAGATGAGTATTGGAGAAGTCCTTTTTTAAAATCAATTTTATTGGAGTGATTTTTGAGGCGGGAAATGAAACGCGTGAAAAAATTTGGAGTGATTTGGTTGCTGAACAAAAGAAGAGCGGAGCGAAAAGCGAGTGGTTATTTGTTCATACCGCTGTTTTTGAGAGAGCGAGAAATTGATGTATGAAAAAATTTTCTCTGAGCGAGCGAAATTTTTTTGTTCACGTGCGGCTTTTAAAAGCAGTTTTTTTTTGCAATTTTTCTTGTTTATGAGGTTTGATTATGATATTGTATTGGATTTGGGCTCGTTCTGATAGGAATTGAAGGTTTCAAGTTGTTAATTTGAGTTTTATGCAAATTTGGAGGTTTTTGATCAGTTTTGCTGATTTTTCGACGAAATTTTAGGTATTTTGGCCTTTTGTTTTGTTTTACTGCTTTAAGTGCAATTTGTAAAAACACCTTACTTTTTCTCGTTTTTTATTTGTTCAATTTGGTTTTAAATGTTTCTATTCTTCCTCAACCTTTGATAGCATTTGGGGAGTTTTCTGGTGGAAGTCAGTTGTTGAAGCTCTTTTGGATGTCTCTGATTTTGATTGATATTAGTTTCGAGTTGTTTTTGTTAAACAAAGTGTAAATCAGAGCAAATTTTGGCCACTTGTCTTTTTTCTAAGTTTATTGCCTATTTCTTCCAATTTAATGTTTTTTGTTGGTAACTTTTTCTCAATAAGGAGCATTTTTGTAGGTGTCGATACTATGAATTTGCCCTTGAAGGCTTAGCGGAGCAGTTTGCATTTAAACAAACTATACAAATCTCTAATTCGTTAAAGAGTTTTTCGTAGTCCTTTTTTTAGTTTGTTGTTTAACGTTTCTCTGCAAGTACTAGGTGGGCGATAGATCTAGCCAAATATATAACTAATTGCTTTCTATGAGTTATGGATGGGAAGCTGCATGTTATCTTTTTGTAGAGAATTTTGTTTGCATTTTTAGAGAATATTATTTTTTGATTTGGTCCTTTGTCAAGTTTCCAGTTCTCCAGTCTTTTCTTTGTGAATTGTTTACACTGTCTATCGATTGATAATATGCTGGTGATGCATCTGATTAGTGAGAATAGTCAGATATCTACTTCGAGTCGTTTCAGGAATTCTTCCGGCTATGTTTTTTTTACTTCGTCAAACTTTTTTTCGCTTTACCATTTTGCCGCTTTTTCGACATTTTGCGTGAAATCTTTTTGACTTGACTTCTCTAGGCTAGTTTCTCTCTTCTCTCATTCTGCTAAAAGTGAATTTGAACATCAGTTGCTAAGCAAAGCAATTCAAAATGAACAGAGTCGGTATAAAAAATTGAAGTCAGAAATAGAAACGGGATAAACCCATAAAGCCCAATTTTAGATGCCCGCTATTTGAACGTCGTTCCTATAAGTCTTAGTTACCACCTCTAATGCTTATTGGTGTTGATAGTAGCCCCTGTAGCCTCTCTCTAAGAAACAGAAGTATGTTCAACTACGAAATGCCATCAAAATAAATCGGACTTAAAAATATTTTTGTTCAAAAATCTTTTTTTTTTCAATATATTCTATTCGTTCAATCCCAATCATGCTTATTGGAATCAACGGTGGCTATTTTCCGGCAATCTGCCGGGTATGTCTTTGTTTGGTGTTGTGCCTTTTGAAGCCGTGGAACGATAGTCGAATACAGCTATCCAACAACTGTCGTGATTTTCTGGGATTCAACGAGGTAGCATAGTTGATTAAGATATTGAAGTGCTATCGAGCGAAGTTTGAAGCAATTATTGCTGGTATTTTTAATGCTATTTTTCGGACCACCAACTTTTCGTCTAACCGTTTTTTTTTTTCGTCTGACCATTTGACTTTTTGTCCTCAAAAACGTGATAAACATGAAAGCCCGGAGGGCATTAAATTCTCTTAGAGCCTTACGGCTCACTAGTTTCTTCAGTATGCGATTCACGTAAGCTGTTGGAGAGAAAAATTGCGTCATTGGTGATTCGTAGTTTAACTCGCCTCCACCCACTTAACCCTCCCCCTCTCTGCACTTAAATACCCCCACATTATACACACTTCAGACCCCTTCCACCTCATTGCGACCGTAACCCCGAACGGTAGCACACACCCGCGCTGATCAAACCCCCATGCTCGCCCCCTCTTCTTAATTAAGCTTAAGCCGGTCATCTTGAGCCGCAATTAGCTGCTGATGAAGCCAACCGTTCGCCAGTAGTTTGAGAGCAATTCGCCCGACGTTAGTCTGTTATGAATTTTATGCTTGACCGCCTTATTTTAGATTTTCCACTCGCTTGAGCGCTATGATGTTGCGGGTGACTTTTTGCTTGACTTCTGGATTTTGCTTGATCAAAATTGTTTCTGCTCAGAATTTAAGCCGCTAACTTAATTTTCTTGAGTTTTCAATTGCTCGCAAACAAAGTTTGTAGCAATTTTATTAGTCATGTTGCTCTTTATGCGATTTGTTGCTTGACCGATTTTTTCGTCGGACCCATTTGAGTTTTCGTCCTAAAAAACGGGATAAACAGGTAGCGGGCAATAAATTCTCTTAGAGCCTTTCAGCTCACAAGTTTCCAAGTATGCGATTCAGAAACTGCTTTGGAGACATACTTATGGTGTGAAGGGCAGCTTTTAGAAGCTGCGCTCACCTCACGGCCTTTAAATTAAGCAAAAGCTAGCCTAACGAAACCGTCGCTAGCTACTGATGAAAAAAATTGGTCGCTTGAGAGTAAATCGTTTGACGTTAGTCGTTGATGTTCTTGATTGCTCTCAAACGAAGTTTGTAGCAATTATATTAGTCATGTCGGTCTTTTTTGTGCAATTTTTCGCTTGACCGATTTTTTGTCCGACGCTGTTGACGTTTCGTCCTCAAAAGCGGGATAAACAGGTAGTGCCTAGTGGGCATTAAGTGCTCTTAGAGCCTTTCATTTCTGTTTCAGCTCAAACTGTTTTGGAGACTTATACATATGATGTCAACAGAGACCCCCACTGTTGACCCCCCCCCCCCAATATTGCCCCACCCCACCGCGATGTTGCCACCATCCCACTGTTGCCCACCCCTCCGTCCCTCCCCATCAGCCCCCGTTTTAATGACCGTAGTTTTAGCAATTTTTTGATAAATTTTAATTCAAATTTTTGGAAAATTATTATCATGTTCCAAGTTTATGAATCTTTGAGCCAGTGAAACTACTGAAAGCCTAAAATATGGATACTGGATAGTCTCTTGAGACAATGAAATGGTTTTGAAGATTTTAGTTTCTTGAATTTTAGCAAGATTTCCTTAAAATTTGCGACTGTTTTCAAAATTTTCGAATTTTTTTGTCCTTTTCTGAGTTTAACGATCGTTACTGGCCAATGAAGCTTTTCAAGTCTTGCAGATGGGTTACTTAACATAACTCCAGAGACAAAAAATGGTTTTTAACGTTTTCAGTGCGAAATTTGGAAGCTTTTCTTTAATTTTGCAATTTTCAAGTTTTTAAAATAATTTATTTGATTTACTAACAAGGCGAGAAAACTAAAAGTAGCAGAGTTAATCAAGCTAAAGCCAGCCTCACTAAACCTTGGCACGCTACTGACGAAGCCAACAGCTCGCCGGTCGTTTGAGAGCAATTCGCTCGACGTCAGTTGGTTATGTTTCATTAGTTGTGATGTACCTGATTCTCATATTGACTTTTCCCTCTCAATTTGACTTCATTTATTTAAATGGAATAATTTAAACTGAAATAGTGATATCTGACATAAGATGAAGGTTTTCTTAAGGTAGCTTTAAAGGCAATTCTACATCATTTGAAGATATCAGAACCATTAGTCGAAGAGCAGATTTTTTCATTTTAGGGCATCGACTTTTTGGGATTACAGGTCCGCAAACCTATTGCAGCTATTTTCTGGCAATCCGGCAATTTTAAAATTATCTTTTCTGCTCTGCCAGTTGCGATGCTCCGGGTTTTTTCCGTGATCTCTTGAAAATATTATTTTTTATTTGCCTGCAGAAATTCGCGATTTCTTATAATCCTGAAAATTGGCTTGTCAGTATCTCTTACAGATGCAGTTTTAGACTTATTGGTGGTTCATTTTTTTGCTTTTTGTTCAGCGTCAGTCAGTTTCTTGTTTGTTTATATCTTCTGTTCCTCGTCGGTTGCGTTTTGGACCTTAGGACGCAAAGTTGGGAGAACGTATCCCAATATATATCTTGTGTTGTGTTCCCTATATATCCTGTGTTGAGTCATTTGGTTCTTGTTCTAACGTTTTTCCAATTGAAGCTAGGCAGCTGTAGGCTTGATTTCAGTTCGCATGGTGTTCTTATCCATCTGGTGATGCGTTTTTTGTGGACATGGAAGACTTAATACTTAAAAAGAATTAACTCTTTATTAAACAGTTTTGGTAATAAGATAACAAAGCCTATAGAAATTGCAAATCTTCTAAATTACAGATTTTCTACTCTAGGAGAGTTTAATGGCTTACAACAAACAAACAACATTCCTCCTAAAACTGCTCCGAGAAAGTGTTTTATATAGGTTTTGACGAAGATGCTACCAATTTAATAGAAAATTATTTGAGTGAAAGATCTCAAAGATTTGTCCTAAATGGAATTGAATCAGATTGGATAAATTTGAAAAGAGAAGTTCCACAAGGTACTTTTTAGGACCTCTATTATTTAACATTTACGTCAACGATTTAGTAAAGGTTGTAGAAAAGGATTGCACGGTCGTCCAGTTTGCAGACGACGCTTTTCTTTTTACATCCGACACTGATGAAATATCGCCAAAAACAAAACTTGGACTTAACATCTCAAAAATTATCGATTTTTTTGCGAAGTCCCAGTTAATGGTGAACAAACAAAAACAGAATATATTGTGTTCAGCACCAGGAAGAGGTTAACAAATACTGATCTGAATATCGACAACGAAAGAATAGCAGAATCAAATAGTGTGAAGTATCTTGGCGTAATTGTTGATAGCAAACTAAAATTTGATGGAAAGTGAAAAAGATTCTTCAGAGAATGGCTTATGGAATAAAGGTTTTGAATACACTAAGTAAAAGTTTACCAGAGAAAACGAAAATCTTATTGCCTAATGCAATAGTAATAAGTCATCGACATTATTCCGCTTTAATTTTGATAGGGTTGCAGAAGTCATTACTCACAACTTTAGAAAAACAATTGAATTGGGGAATAAAAACCATTTAATAGGAGAAAATACCATCGATCTACAGATCTCAAACTTCGCAACAAAATATTACCACTCTCTTTTCTCTTGAAATATCATTGCTCAAAATATTTTTTTCGCTTACTCAGCAACGATCTTCCAGCATATAAAATTGAACCTCTCTCTACCATGAGAATAAAACAACATGACATGTCAAAAAAATAACGTTCGATATAAGAAAGAACAATAAGTTTTTAACTGATTCTTTTATTGCACAAGCCATTCCAATTTATAATAGACTGCTTTCTAATATTAGCCTGAAAACAACATCTAAAGCTTCCTTAAAAAAAGAGTTGAGAATTTTTTTGGAAAGAATTTTTGAAGGACCCAAAAGTAACTGATATGAAAGATGACATTGAGAGCATTAGATTTCAATTTTTTTAAATCTTCATGATGTACATAAAAAGTTGTGAGAACATTTTATCGCATTTCAGGCCATTTTTTTTTACTAATGTAATGTCACATTTTGGTTGGGTGATTTAATGATTTTATAGTTTTACATAATGTTATATTCTTATTTTTACATTGCCTCTTCTACCATTTGTTTTTTATTCTAATGTATACCAGAGGAAATTAACAATGTTCTTTTTTTAAAAAAAAAGCGATCTGAAACGATGATTGTATTCAATCGTATCTCATAACAGTTTCAAACTACCTCAAGTGACGGTATCATGTATGATTGTATTCGCGATTTCTATTTGTTCTAAGTAGATAGACTAAAGATAGAAAACATACAAGTAAGGTCAAACCGTATGATACATAATTTTAAGTTAATCAAGTTCAACAAAATATATAGTTTTGTAACAAAGATAGTTTACAAAATGGTATGTTTAAGTAGCGGTTAAAAACGGTGAAACGGATATTTTGGGGCTTCAGTTGGCTTCTCTTTGTAAATAAATATAGTGTCGGATTGATTTGTTTCGAGGAAAATTGTTTTTGACAGTTCAATTAGTGACGACCCGCTAAAACTAATCCGCAGAAATACATCCATTGTATAATCTCGAAAACAGCCATGATGCTCCAGCCAAGCCAAAGACCCATGTTGCCCCCAAGAGTTCCAAACAGATCCTGCATGTTGTACTTGGGCGTCTCTTGGATCTCGTAAAAAGTCAGAGTCTCAAAATGAATCTCAACTCTTGCGAAATTCTTTTTGAGGATGTTGTTGAGTAGTTCAACTTTTTGACCTCCCTGAGAATCTATCTTAGCTTTTGTGACGAAAGTTTTCACACGCTGTGATGGAGTCTGTTGTAGAAGTGACAGCAGATAGGAGGAATAAGCCTCTGTTGGCCATTCTGTGGCAGAAGTTACAAAATTGAGTCGCCGTTCTTTGCATGGAGTCGGACATTTGCACGTGCGGATGTTTTTGGTTAAGTCGTTTTTCACTGTCTGGACACAATTGTTTTGATCATTGTCAAAAAAGTTGCAGTGGTATTGCGAGGCTGCTATGATTGTTTCATCAGAACTGTAATCTCTCTCATTTGCTACCAACGAGCAGTTGCATACTTCGGCGATGGCGTTTTGCTGACAGAGATATTGGCAATGCTCAACCGTATACGAATATTTCTGGAAGTTTTCCTTCAGTGCTAAAAATTCTGGCCATGTGTTCACACATTCTGAAAAGGGATCCTGTTCTCGTATGACGGTCTCTTGACGCATGCTTATAATGGTAGCCGCACCTGAACTCAGAAAAATACCTTTAGAATTAAGAGGAGCGTTCTCATCCGAATTGTAAATAGTCAGTCTTGCTCCCGAATTTTGGCCAATTATTCCAATATATTCCTCTTGGTCCAAAAATAGTGATAGCTTCAAACCATTTTCAGTCCCGGTCTTGGTAGTTCGATACGGCTCTTTGTTCGAATCATTTGAGTAAACATCGACCACTGTGTTGATACTAAAACAGTTGCCGAACTCAGCGTGTTGAGTAGTTATGAAGTTATTATAAGAGCATAGCTGTCCGTCGATCACGCATTGTACGATGAAGTCTTCAATTTGATGACCATTTCCGACAATTTCGGCTGACTTTAAATTGAGAAATGCTTTGAAGTCAGAGTAATCAGGCATTGCCGACTGTTTGAATGCCCCAAACCAGTCATTCTCACCGACCTCAGCGAACACATTTCCAGTAAATTTGAAGCTAATTGAGTTTCCATCCGATGTGCTTGTGGATGATCCCACCCATGAATCAAATGGATTGCTGGTAGATCCCGAGCCTGTTCCATATCCCGATCCAGACCCGGTTCCATGTCCCGAGCCAGACCCGGTTCCATATCCCGAGCCAGACCCGGTTCCAGATCCCGAGCCAGACCCGGTTCCAGATCCCGAGCCAGATCCGGAGCCCGACCCAGATCCCGTTGTTGACCGCCGTTTGCGGCTGCTTGATGGAATTGCCATGAAATCAAAAACGAAACCGGTACTAACGTTATTCAGGTTGGTGGAGATAAAAACCACATTTAGACTGGTGCCTTTTGAGGTAATACTTTCGCGGGGTTCTAAGTTATGATCCTGCAGGGATCCGCAAAGCTGTGTTTGACCGTCGAATTCGACAGGCTCATCGTCCGAATCAAATATGGTTACAGCGTCATAAGAACAGCCAGGGCTGTGTGCAATATCAAGCTGGTTAAAAATTAACTGAATCCGGAATCCTATGGGAGCCGTTATTTTGTATGAGCAATATTGGTCATAAGGATACTTATTTGGATGATCCGGTGACTGAAATGTTTGTGGTTGTGTGGATGCTATGAGTTCTACGTTGCATGATTCGACACATCCGCTCTCATTCTTCTCATCGTAACTGTCATCGACGATGCATTCTTTGATTCCATCGCATGGAACTGCGCACGTGATCTCGTCCTTACACAGAATGTACCCTTTGTCACATATTGTCGTGAAATTACGTCTAGGAAATTCATCGCAATTGAGAGAATCAAGTTCGTCAGATTCGTCATCACATTCGGGTCTGTCGTTGCAAACCCACAGCTTTGGAATGCATCGAGTGTTAACGCACTGAAACTGTTCGTTTGTACTGCAGGAAGCGTTAGGGGTAAAGGTTGCCTCCTTCAAAGTTTCGCGTGAGTAGTCGTCCAGCCAGGCTAGATCTTGCAAATATTTGATTCTCGAAATGAAGGATTTCCGTACTATGTTGTTATTACAGATTGTGACGGCTGGGAACTCGAGATCGTTGCGTTCGGTTCGAAGGGACACCAAAACAGTCACAGGATGTGAATAAAATTCGTTAAGTGTAGTAACTGTTTGGGAAATCAAAACGTACACAAAGCCCAGGTATACTCCAATCCACATTAGCTTTATAATCACGGCGGGTGCAAAAATTTGGGGCGCAATTGATTCCACCATTTTTATGGTCAGTTCCTTAATCTTAGAAGATTTGTTTGCTTGGGGCTCAAGGCTCTTTGGATCCAATTCGGACTCTGATTGGTAATGGTGCATGTGGTCCGCTGTGCTAGCTGAATCTGAAGCTCGAGAATCGGATATGTTGCCTCCATTATCCATATTTCGAGGTTCTGGAGAAACTTTCATTTTTAACTGTTTCAATTGTTTTAAAATTTTAAATGATGCCTAAATTTTCTCAGTTGGATTTAATAATAAGAAGTGTTTTCCAGTTCTTTGTATAAAGTATAGGATAGTTGCCTGAAACTATATGTTGTTTCGGACTTCACCTGCTGGCCGCAATTTAAGCATTTCCGGTCAGGTGAAGCATCTCGTAGCAGTATGTCCGTTATGGTTATGTGCGCATGTATATAAACAAGAATCACTTTTCTAATGTTGTGCAGTGTGAGCCGTGCGAAGAATTCATGAAATGCAACTTATTGATGTGGAAGCTCACAGACATTGGCTGCTTACAAAGAGCGTTTTCTTTCTTTAATTTTAAACTTCTCGATCAAAAACAGGTGTGCGACTATTCAGGAATAAATAATTCATCAATAAGCTTCAAGGGCTAATAATCTAGTTACCGCGCAAACTATTGGTTGGAACAAAAATTGGTAGCTGGTAAAACAACCACTAAAATGCCATTCAAACTCGAAGTCGAATTCAGTTTCCGTTTTAAATGAAATGAAGTCATTTCCAAAGGAAGAGTTGAGCTTTCCGACGTCTTCTACGAAGTCCTTAAGTGTTTCAAGTAACGGTTTGCTGAAGTCCCGCAGACCCTTGAAGAAAGCACTCCGTTGTTCACGTGTAGTTTGCTTGAAGAACTGTGTTGTCATGTTTGTTTCAAATGCAAATGGAAGACTTGGCCGTGAACGGAATGTCTCAACTTGAGTTCCATCTTTTGAAAGTTTGACACTGAAACAGATGACAAATCAATGATTTGCAGTGGTTGGCTTTATTCAATGCTTTGGGCAATAGGCGAAAGGCAAGTTTCATAATTGCAATAATTGAATTGGCCCATTTTACCCAATGCATTTTACCCAACCTGCCATTTTACCCAATGCCAACTTTATTTTACCCTATTGTTAAAATTTACCAGAATGATTATTTAGCAGACTATATAATTAAATGACCCGTGGGACTTTGTATGAAACCTATCACAGCCGAACATCGGATAATTGAACGAAAGATCACACGGCATTGGGTAAAAAAGAATTGGGTAAATAGTCATGTAACCATATCAGAAACCTTAGTTTATGAAGAATGGTTGTGTGTTTAATATACGATAAAACTTATACTTGCAATGAAAATGAACCTTAGCTAGTGTCTGAATGTCGGAACAGTTTGTAACGACAGTAAAGCAGTGATAAAAAGTGAAATTAGTTGGAGGCACTCAAGGTTTAGCTTAATAGTTGTTATTTTTCCTGCTTGTGCGTCGAGCTTGAGAGAGAGAGAGAGAGAGAGAGAGAGAGAGAGAGAGAGAGAGAGAGAACTGTTTCGAAAGAGTGTATGCTGTTGAGTGATACTCGATAGAACTATGATTGTTTTATAAGTGTTTTCGAAGGTGTGGTATAAACCTTGACAATTGAGAATAAATGAGTGGCTGATGAGGATGAAAAAGATTTAATGGAGAGCATTGAAAATTATGAATATTCAATCTGAGATTTAACTTCAGCAGAGAATATAAACCTAAACTATAAATTGGGACTATACTAGTTTGGAAGATAAACGGTTACTAAATTTTTTACAGTAATGCATCCAATTCAATATAGATTATTGACGTACCAAAAGCTGATGTTGCACATAAAAATGCACAAGTGATCACTTCAAAAGAGCAAATTCATCGTTTTGCGCCTTCCAATTTGACCATTGCTACCTATTAGAAACTGTCAGAAGAATTTGGAGAAAAGGTATGATTGATTTAGGAATGAGGTATGAAGAATTTTTTATGGAAATATTTTGATAATCGGATATCTGTACACTGGACTTTGATGAAAAATATTGCACTGAAGAAATAAAGTGATAATGAGAAAATTACTTTTGCAATTACGAATTAGTTAGTGCAGCGGGAAGAATTAGGACAAGATGAAGCCCTGCTTTTAGCAATGAGGAACTAAAAGTAGTTCTCTTATTTTTTTGACCAACTATCCAGTCAGGCGAAAAGGAGCAACGTCTCGAAAAAACCTGTTTTGATATCTTTTGCTAAGTAAGCCAGCTGTAGGCAATTGCTCTGCTAAACTAAAACGCTTTTAGGAAAAGTAATTCAACTCATCATTTTGAACAGGAGACTAAATCTCTTATTTTATTAAAGAAGAATCAACTTGCAATCAGTTACAAAAAACAAACTTCTTGGATTCTGTATTATGTACATTATTAGACAACTGTTTTTTTCCTGAAAAACGCTGTTGAAAAATAGAATTTGACCTTCTTCTTTGAGAAACATATGGTATAGACTAATTTGCTACAACACCCAATTGAGACCAAAAATGTACAATTGGTTTATTGGTTGTTTTTTAGCACTGTACTACGTCAAAATAAAACAAAAGTTTCGTGCTGATTAAATTATTAGCGGAAGCACAAATAAACGATTTTAATTTCTATCGGTATGTTTTTATTGTCTTCTTTATTCGTATGCACTTTCTTAATTGCTCTCAAACGAAGTATGTAGCAATTTTATTCGTCCTGTAGTCTTTTTCAATTACTCTTTCGCTTGACCAATTTTTTGTCTAATCAATTTGACTTTTCGTCCTACCACCACATATTACCTTCCGCCAATTTGAAATTTTTACGTTGAGTTCGCTATTGTGGTTGAGACAATTTTTTGCAGAAAAAAGTTTTTGCGGTGATTTCAATTAATTCGGTTATACGTTTTCATTAATAATGCATAAGATCCAGTGGTAGCCATCCTAGTTAGAAGAGACCTGCACTCTGCCCTAACGAGGGTCTTTTGTCCATTCTGATTGATGACATAAGATGGAAATTGTTCAATCAGAATCCTGAAGTAAAATCTGATTGACGTTGGTATGATGCAGTGCTTGAGGGACTGTTCTGCCCCGTTTCAACTTGTTTCAAGCTATATGTGGATTATCTCCCTCACTGCATTGAAGTAAGTTTTGATATAGGTCCCATTTTGTCCTTACAGGAGAAGTTGCTGACGTGTTTTCCTAAGATGAAGTTGCTGGACTAATAGGGCAAGCATAATTGTAGAGCTGCATCTGGTTCAATAATGTTTTAGGTTTAAACAGAATTGTAGGGTTGTAACGAGACTGGCATAACAAAAATTGCTGGTTCTCACGGTAAACTGCTGCTTTCTTTTGTTGTTCGAAAAAGTGTTTGCTGTCATTTTGTTGTTGTTTCCCATCCATGCTTTCCTTTGTTTTTTGCCGCTGACTACATCCCTGCTACCAACTTTTGGAGTTAGAAAAAAAAGAAAAACATTTTTAATTCCTTTGAGTATGAACTATAAAATACAGAACATAGTTTAAAGGCAATGTAGTGTTAAAAAGTATAAATGAAACAAACGTCACATATTGTGAAAGTTTAAAATTGTATTAAATTTACAATGTGCTAAAATATCGACAAATTAAGAGAGGTGAATTATATTTGAGAAAAATTTTAAAAAATGCTAATTCTACAATAAACATTTGAGAAAAGAGAAAATTTTAAAAAATGCTAATCCTCCAATTAACATTTCAAAGAAGGACAGTATGTTGGCTGGTCTCTGTTGCTTTTTCAGCAGTTTCGGCAAAGATTGAATTTTCAGCAGTTTCGGCAACAATACGTCGCCAGTCTTTCATCTGTCGTTTTGACTTTTAATGGCGGAGAATGAAAGAAGAGTCCTTGTCTTCTTATTCATGAATGTCACAGCTTCAGTTTTTTAAAGGAAATGTCGTAGTTGATGAGTTACGTAAATTGTTGATAAAGCTAATTGGTTTTCCAAGCCGGTTTTAGTTTTAGTGGCCTCTCTGGTACAAGTGTTCATTGCAAGCAAAGTTTTTGATTGTTGTTTTAGCCTTTTCATTTACAAGTCACGTAAAATATGCAATCTTCTGTCCATCATTGAGACGAAGTGTCCCTAGTCGTGAAACGGAAACAGCTGAATCGGTCCACCCAGTTGATTGGAGTTGCTGAAGATCCAATTTCGAAAGCGATTCTGCATAAACAATACAGAAGGGTACTGGCTGTTGAATAGAAGTAGAAAACAATCGTTGTTTTGATGCAGAAGAATTTTGAAATTTTTTCCTATGCCAGTTACTGTGTTGCTGATCGTCAACTGTTGTTAGGGAGGCTTATTTGTTATTCCAAAAGCTGCTGACAATGGCATAAGTCACTCTTCTGAAAGTGATTGGTAAATAAGTTGCTCTTTTTGACGCTTGTAGTTGTTCATTTGATCCGTTGTTGATATTGCCTTTATCTTCTGCTGATGTTTTTTCTGTCAAATTTGTTGCTGCTGCTTTTCCATTGTTCACAAGATTGTTGTTTGTCGCGGATACCGAAGTTACCCGTTCAGAGGAAGGATATTGAAGTTGGTTTTTTATGGACTTAATCTGGCGATGCTTGTCAGCGATTTTTCCGATGCATTTTCCATTTTGGTTTTTGGGTTGTAAAATCAGTTCGTAACACGATTTTGAATTTTGAAAAAGTTTGTGTCTTCACAAACTCTTTTTGCTGCACTTATGTTTCGCATGTCAATAAAGACTTTCATTGTTTGCTGATTTTCAATTCGAAATCTTTATTTTTGCTATTTGTACTTGGGGTTGCATTGTTGTTGTTGTTGACATTGTGGTATAGATGGCCTGCTTTAAGCTCGCATTTTGATTTTTTTGTGTGAAGTTTCGTCAACGGGGGGTTTTTTGACGGTACATTGATTCTTTTCCTGGGCTCTGATTTCTGGTTGTTGTCTTTGCTCTTGCCTGAATCTTTTCCGTGATTTTTTTCTTGGTTTTGCACGTTCGAGTTTTGAGTAGAGGGTTTAACTGAAAAGAACTATGCTTAAGTTCGCTTTCAGTTAGTTTTAATTGGGTGATTGTGGGGCTGAGATCGGCCGGCAGAGAATCCAGCTAATCAGCTTGCTTAACTGGCGCGAGTTCTGGTGGCGGTTACTGGTATATTAGTCCCTTTTGACATAATATGCCCAGACTATTCCTTGGCTGGCCACTTTTGTTTCTAGAGAACGAGATAGAACTTTTGTCAGATTTGCTGCGCAGGTCTCGGTTTTTATAGTATGAAAAAGAAAGAACTATTTCCAAGCCGTAATTTGCGCACAGAAACCATTTTTATGCTGGGTTTCAACAAAGTTGACAGTTTTGTATATTGCAGGTGCCCCTGGTTAAAGGTATTTTTTTGGTAATTTTTAAGGTAGTGCCTCAAGAATTTTTGAAGCAATTTTAAGGAAATTTACAATTAGAAAATCTTGGTTCATAAACGATCATTGTTATCAGTTCGACTCATTCAATCACCAATGCAATCACACTAGTTTCCTTCTTGGAAAAATTGTTTGAGGTAAAACTTCCTGTTCTGGGCAATCACATTTCACCCGCCACTGCTGTACGACTAGTATGAAAATTCACTAAATTTTGGCTCCCCGCTCATTGGGTGAGTCAAAAAACTTATCACTAAAGATTGTCCCCGCTCATGGATGACACACTATTCAAAGCTGACTCGCCTTCTAACTTCTGCAAAAGGGATTCAAAGATCTGCTCCCGTTTCATATGTGTCTATAATCTCGCATCCCTCGCAAGGAGCATGATTGCAGACCCCCGAATTGCTGTAACAGAGACTGATTGAGATAACCTACTGAAGGCTACCGACAACCCCGCCGGCTGCAAATTTCTGTTATCAGCCAGAGTAGCGATTCGTTTGAGGGTCTTACGAACTGTCTCTGAAAATCCTCCAAACGTTTCGAAAGCCAGAGGAATGAATTGAATTCCGACTTCACTACAATTCTGGGCGTACTGTTCGTACTTCCTGTCCTCAGCAGCTGACAGTGCGAAACCACTCTTCTCCGACGCATTTAAAATGAGGCTTGACTGCAAGGGAGAAGTGACGGTAACGTCTAAAGCTGCTGGTTGACCGGCACTCCATACAGGTAAGAAGATATCGCCCGGTCTGGAGTTATTGTCGGGTAGTAATTTTTTATGTTCACAGATGGGAGACAAAAGAGCTCCCGAGCAGGCTGATATAATTTGGTCTCGTATACGATCATCATGACGAGAGATCATATCACCGCGACCATGGCATGACACCGCATGGTCGCCCATTACATCTAGAGTCCCAGATTTACAAAATGGACATTTTCTCTCATTCTCGTACAATTTTACACCCAGTCGATATTTGAGAGCAACACGGAACTCATTAGAAGATAGGTGTAGTCCCAGAGCTGGAATGGGGGCTGCGGATAACCAGGCACCAGACTGCGGTAGAGAAAGAGATTGTAAGCGAGCTTTTTCTCTTATGGAACTTTGTTTTCCTATCAAGTTGTTGAAAGCTGAGTTATCAAGTTCCTCCTGAATTTTTCTTTGAGAGGGATATGTCGTCGCAATTTCGCTCAACTCTTCAACTGCGTTAGCAAATGAGATGTCTTCAGTTGGATTATGGCCTGTTAATTTTTCTACAAGAACAGAGGATTGAAAAACAGATCCAACATATGCAGCTTGAACTTGATCTGCTGATCGTCTTATTCCCACGCCGGTTTTATTTATTGGGAGGCATGCTTGGTCCCAAGAGGTGTCTGACAACAAAGCACCAAGAATACCTTCAAAGGTTGAACGCTGAACCGAATCAAATTTTCGAAGGATTTCATTTGATTCGTCCGAAGGAGAATTGCATCGCAAAGAGTAGACCATTTTGGGAGCACCAAGGCAAAAACGCAATTTTAAGGTATGTTAAGGTAGAGCGAATGTCTGCATTAACGTTTCATGTACGCCCAGGTTGAGGCCGAGACCCAAATTTTACTCTGATCAGACCCACTCAAGCGCACAACCATGTTTCCAGAGAGGTCTGAACGTCAAGAGTTTGTGAGTTTGAGTTTGAATATGGGACATTGGCTCTAAACTGTACACTGTTACTGGAGTACGAAGCTATTTTAAGCACAGTGGAGGGCTTTTACTGGCTTTTCCTGATTGCGATTACTTGTCGTTGTGTGCTTCTGGCTAGCAGCGTTTGCAGTTGTTATTGGTCACTGTTAGGCAGGAAGGCAAGTTTTGTCAGGGAGAGAAAGAAGGAATAAGTAAGTAAAAGAGGAAAAAATGATTTAAGCTAAAACTATAAGAAGGGCTGAGCATCAATCAGCTATGTCTGATTAGTCGAGACAGCTGCGGCGCGTGGGGGATCGAACTCCCGCTGTGTTTTTTTTGCTTTTCGTATACTGATGTGTTGCGCCAATTTACACGTTTTGGCTGGACAATTGCCTTTACGGTATAATTTTCGTTCATTTTTCGTGGCTGAAAAATTTGTCTATATTTGAATTGAATTGAAAGTTGGATTGAAAGAATTGAGTTGAATTGAATTGAATTGAGTTAAATTGAATTGAAATGAATTGGATTAAATTGAAAGTTGAATTGGATTTGTTATACGTAATTGAGAAACTCTCAAATCAGGTGCTAGCGAAGCTCTCTAAATCAGTAAAAAGATGAAGCTTGATTGTCAGGTAGTTTACCCAATCAGAAAGTCCAAGGTGCTTGTGCAATTGTTCTTTGGGCATTGCTTTATGTTTTCTGTTAGACGTAGAATTGATTCAGCTCTTGATGTAGTCTTGCCAGTCGTATCTGAAGTTTTCTTTAAGTAGGTAAGTTAGATTCTTCATGTAACTTGTGTACGTTATACCATCGAGGCTTCCTTTAACAAACTCTCGGTGCTCTGTTTTGCTGGAATATTCGCTTGTTTGCTCTGGTTGTTATATCTTTACAATTTTCGTTTCAGTTGAGGTTTGGCGTCATACTTATTCCTAAGAACTTAATGGTTTTCGCTTCTCAATTTTCTTTTCTGTTGATATTTAGGCTATGGCTTGTTTGTCTTTTCGAGGGGTTTCTGAATAGCATGTACTTTGTTTTGGCGGGATTTATTTTTACTGTGAAACTATCCCACCACTTTATGAGTTTGTTAAGTAAAGCTTGCAGTTTGCTTTGTATTAACTGACTGGACCTTGACCGGTAATATGACGCAGTCTTCTTCGAACTGAGAAAGTTTGGCTGGAGATCCTGGATTGGTGTACATAAATCAAGAACATTATAGGCCCCACAACGCTACCCTGGGGGACGCCAGCTGTTGGTGAGAATTTTCCGCTTCTTGTTTTCTTGATTTTTTTACGTAAACGTTTCTTTGTGAGAGGAACGAATTCACCCATTTGACGATTTTCTTCTGTATACTGATTTTGTTAAATTTGTCAATCTACCCTAATCTCCAGACTGCATCAAAAGCTTTTTTTATATGGAGGCAGACGAGTCCCATCATTTCTGATCACTCGTATGCTTCACTTTTATGCTGAGATAAAACAAGACGATTATCAGTTTTGCATCTGTTTAAGTTGTTTTCACTTTGTTGTGGTCCGAAGACTTTAGTCTCTTCACAGTGGCCTAGGATAAGATTTTCAACTTTAGTTTCACAAACTTTTGCAATGCAATTTTTAAGGCTAATTGGCCTGTAATTTTCGGCTTTCTTCCTGTCTTTTTGAGGTTTTGGAAGCATTGTTACTTGTGATTATTTCCAAAGCCATGGCACGTAAGAATTGTTCCTTGAGCAGGAAATTATTACGCCTACGAACGCTTTAATTTTTTTTGGTAGCGTCTTCAGTCGCTGATAGCTTATTTTGTCCGGCCTGGGACATGATTTACTTGCATGCCTCAAATTTTTATTGAATTCTTTAACGTTTAAGAAACTGTCTTCAGTTATTTCGTTTGGATCGGTTTCTAATAGAAGTTTTGTGTTATGTTCTGTCTCGAGAAAATAGTCCTTCAAATCCTCATTTTCGTATTGGTGTTCTTTCATTGTCTCACTCAGTAAACTTTTAAAAATTGCGCATTTTTCATGGTCAGGTACAGAAACTTTGTCTTTAAACGTTTTTTTTAAATATGATCCGCTTGACTGTTTTTTCATCGCTGGTGATGGTTTAATTGCTCTCGAGAACCCCGTATTTCCTGCTCGTTTCACTGTTTCAATTAGTTTTCTGTTTTGTCTATCATTCGAACGTTTGAATGACCTTTGCTTGATAAGATTGATTATCTCTGGACTAATTCCATGATTCGTAGTATTTACGTAGGATTGTTCGATTTTTTATGAATTAGTTCGATAAGGTAATGGTTTTTTTTCGTTCAGAGTGTCTTTGTTTGGATTCGTTGGTGGGTACAAGCAGGAATTTCTGTAATTGACTTTTGCATGTTTTTTGAACTTCTTGAAATTGACTTTTGCTTTTAAATCGAATTCTGAAGTTTCAGCTTCAATGAGGTAAGCGTCGCTGAGTGTTCGCTGCCAAAATTTTCTGTTACTTGAAAATTGTCAAAATATTTAGAGACTGGAAGGCTGCAGAAATTTAAATCAAGCATGCTCTGGCTCTTATGTTGCTTCGATTGATAGGTTGGATAACCGTTGTTCAGTAGCTTGAGGTTTCCGTCATCAATTAATTTAAGCAGTTTTTCAATGTTTTCGTTGTTGTATGTACAGTTGATATCTTATGAGGAGAATTGAAATCGCCACAGATGAACAAGTTCTGGAGGTTGCTGTCAATTGTTTCAATAAAATTTAGGTCTTGATTGGGTGTTTTCTATACATTGAATATCCATAAAGTTTCAATAATCGCTGTATCCAAGTTTATACCGATTATCTCTAATGCCTGTGCGTTACTGTTTTTTTCTGAATTTAATTGGTCGGACCTATTTAATCTTTATCCACTTATAAAGGTTAAATATTTATCCACTTATATGGAGGCAGACGAGTCCCATCATTTCTGGTCACTGGTATGCTTCACTTATATGCTGAAATAAAACAAGACGATTATCAGTTTTGCATCTGTTTAAGCTGTTTTCACTTTGTTGTGGTCCGAAGACTTTAGTCTCTTCACAGTGGCCTAGGATAAGATTTTTAACAACAATTTCACAAACTTCTGCATTTCAATTGATAATGCTAATTGGCCTGTAATTTTCGGCTTTCTTCCTTTCTTTTTGAGGTTTTGGAAGCATTGTTACTTGTGATTATTTCCAAAGCCATGGCACGTAAGAATTGTTCCTTGAGCAGGAAATTATTATGCATATGAACGCTTTAATTTTTGTGGTAGCGTCTTCAGTCGCTGATAGCTTATTTTGTCTGGCCTGGGACATGATTTACTTGCATGCCTCAAATTTTTATTGAATTCTATAACGTTTAAGAAACTGTCTTCAGTTATTTCGTTTGGATCCGTTTCTAATAGAAGTTTTGTTTTATGTTCTGTCTCAAGAAAATAGTCCTTCAAATCCTCATTTTCGTATTGGTGTTCTTTCATTGTCTCACTCAGTAAACTTTTAAAAATTGATCATTTTTCATGGTCAGGTACAGAAACTTTGTCTTTAAACGTTTTTTTAAAATATGATCCGCTTGACTGTTTTTTCTTCGCTGGTGATGGTTTAATTGCTCGCGAGAACCCCGTATTTCCTGCTCGTTTCACTGTTTCAATTAGTTTTCTGTTTTGTCTTTCATTCGAACGTTTGAATGACCTTTGCTTGATAAGATTGATTATCTCTGGACTATTTCCACGATTCGTAGTATTTACGTAGGATTGTTCGATTTTTTGAATTAGTTCGATAAGGTAATGGTTTTTTTTCGTTCAGAGTGTCTTTGTTTGGATTCTTTGCTGAGTACAAGCAGGAATTTTTGTAAATGACTTTTGCATGTTTTTTGAACTTCTTGAAATTGACTTTTGCTTTTAAATCGAATTCTGTTTGAAGTTTCAGCTTCAATGAGGTAAGCGTCGCTGAGTGTTCGCTGCCAAAATCTTCTGTTACTTGAAAATTGTCAAAATATTTAAAGACTGAAAGGCTGCAGAAATTTAAATCAAGCATGCTCTGTCTCTTATGTTGCTTCGATTGATAGGTTGGATAACCGTTGTTCAATAGCTTGAGGTTTCCGTCATCAATTAATTTAAGCAGTTTTTCAACGTTTTCGGTGTTGTATGTACAGTTGATATCTTGATGAGGAGAATTGAAATCGCCACAGATGAACAAGTTCTGGAGGTTTCTGTCATTTATTTCAATAAAATTTAGGTCTTGATTGGGTGAATTGTATACATTGAATATCCATAAGGTTTCAATTATTGCTGTTTCCAAGTTTATCCCGATTATCTCTAATGCCTGTGCGTTACTGTTTTTTTCTGGATTTAATTGGTCGGACCTATTTAACCTTTATCCCCTTCTCTGCTATGATAACAGACCCATGGAAACTGCTTGCTTTCGGTTCTGTTCCAATAAAGTATTTTTCATTTATGAAACGTTTTTGCCATTTCTTGACTGCATTTAAACAAACAATGTCAATGTTTTCACTCGTCAGAAACAAGAACAATTCATGAATTTTGTTTTCTAAGCCACGACAGTTCCATTGTAAAATTTTAAGAGCGTCCCTGTTGAAGGTTTTGTTGGCTGCTAGACTGAATCTTCCTTGTTGTGTTAACAGTTTGCGTCAGATTTGTTTTCCAGATATTATCCTGAATCTCTTGTCCAGATATTCTTTCGTTAAACACTATGGAGGCAGTGTTGCTAACGACGCTGATTATATCGCTATGGGACTTTGTATTGAAACTGTTTTTTTAACTGAGAACTTCAACAACTAAAACAGTAATTTTTGCAGTGGTTAAGGACTGAGTGATTGGAGTATCTATCTTTGAAATGACACTTGTATTTTTTTTTCTTGTTTCTGTTTATTTGCTTCAGTCACGGCTTTTGGATATGCGGGACAGCCTCTATACACTGTTGCGTGTGAGCCACCACAGTTTGCACATTTTGTCTGTTCTTGATTCATTGCAAGTTTTTACAGTGTTTACCTGCACATCGTAAAGATCTCCATTTGTCTTTACAATCGCTTGCAGAATGACCAAACTTTTGACATTCAAAGCACTGTTTAATGTGAGGTGGTTTTTTACTTGGTTCGCAGCAGTATAGCGCCCAGCCGATTTTAACGCCATGTTTGACTGCGGCTGTTACATGGTTTGAGCAATCAATTATCACGCGAATCAAATTCGTTGGTATTCCGGTGGCCCTGCTTGTTATCCGAAGCACCCTGATAACATTCCTTACATTGTTGTTGAGAAGTTCTTCCTTCACATCGTTTTCTTGTATGATATGATGAACATTTACAATTACAAAACTGGGTTTAGATATGGCTTTGGGCAGAGTGTTTCTTGCATTAAATGAAGTGTTGGGCAAGACAAGTTGAAGATTTGAGGCGTTCATCAGACATTCTCTTGAACTTTCGTCTTCAGGTTGGATAAAGAAGTCATTGTTGTTTGGATGTTCCCTGATGCAATTAATTTTGAGTCGAGGGAAACTATTTTTCATCGAACAGGCAAAATGAACTTTTTTTGGTCTTGGATTAGTTGTTATTATAACTGGTCTGATTGTTTCAGAATTGGTTTATGGATTTTTTCGGGTTCGCTTGCGTTTGTTTCTGACTTGAACGAAGTCTTGTTCATCTTGTGATGTTTTGTCTGCAATGTTTCCTGCTTCAGAGAAAATTTCACTGAACTGGCTCATATCGGCCAGCGCCGTTTTGGGAACTCCAAGCAAATCGTGTCAGGAAGGCTTAAAAGTGAGCTTAAGACTTGTTGAAGTTGAGAAATATAACTCAAAGAAAAGTAATAGAAAAAGTCGGCATTTAAGAGAAAAAGTCGGGTTTTAAAACCTTAAGCTACTTCTAGTGAAAAATCTCATTTTATGAAAGTCTCACTCCCACTTTTGAAAAGATTTCGAATAACTGCTGATGAAGACGTTATTATGCATAGCTGTCTAAGGTCATCTATTCAGTCAAAAACATGAATCGCCGGAATACTCAATAATTTTATCTGGCACTTGGGTTTTCTTTTCATTAGCAATACTTTTAGAATTGGTTTTGCTTTAGTTGAATATATAACTTAATACATCAATTTTCATGAACTGAATATATTAGAGCGATAAATATTTTATCTAATATGCGCAAAATGGTCTAGATTTAGTCTAATCAGAGGTTAATTGGGTCTCAAATTTCTGATCAGAGTCTGATAAGGGTCTGGACAATGTTCTGAGTTTGACTCTGGGCCATGGGCAGGAGATGCTCTGATGAGAGCTTGTTCGGTCTGGAAGGTATGATCAGAGACCCTCTCAGTCTGGAAAGTTCGATCAGAGGTAATTTCGATCTGGAAAGTCTGATGAGTTGTAATTTTGGTCTGAAAAGTGTGATCTGTGGAACATGTGGGTCTGGACCGCAACCTGGTAGTTAAGTGCTTTTTCAGTTAAATTGACCTCAATTTCTGTGTGTGTGTCTGTGATTAACGTCTGGGAGGTTAACCCGGAAGACAATAATTGTCGAATCATATATCAACCACCTCACCGTGGGCGACAATGTTCTTACGTTTTCTTGATTTAGACACTAAAAATGATTTATTTTATGCTTTTTATAAATGCTCTTCATGCGCTTCTTGGCTACCAGGTCATCCTCAAAAGAACACGAAATTACTTACTTTATATGAAACTGGCTATGCTTGCACAGCGTACCCTCCAAGCATTCTTTGAACCCAGGCTGGTATCCGAAGATGACGTAGATGTTATCTCTGCATCCTCCATAGGGCCATAAGTCTACTCGCAACCTTTCTCCTAGCCTCTGATACAGCTTTTCGTCTGAATAGTCTCTGGTATTAGGGAAATAATCTCTAACATTGTACACTAGAAGAATGGAGACTACTGATTTGTGCTCGTAGATGCAGTTGAAACTGTGCCGTATTTCCAAGTTCTGAAATATTCAGTTTTTGACAATGGAACTCAAGAATATCACCCGGGTCGTTTTTTTCCGCCCAAAAAGATGTAAGAGTGGGGCTGCAATGGGAGGATTTACCCCCCTTGTCAGACCTAAAAGAAAGAAGAATGGCAGTTAATTTGTCTTTTAAGCCCTCACTCTTACATCATTTTACCCCCTTGGCAGCCCATTGCAGCCCAAAAAGATGTAAGAGTTTTGAGCTGCATTTTCAAAAAAAGCCTTCCATGGCAGCCCCACTCTTACATCATTTTACCCCCTTGGCAATCCAACTCTTACACCATTTTACCCCATCTGAACAAATTGCCCACCCTCTTACATAATTTTACGCCCCTTGGCAGCCCAACTCTTACACCATTTTACGCCCTCTGAACAAACCACCCCCTCACTCTTACACCATTTTACCCCCCCCCCTTTGGCAGCCCAACTCTTACACCATTTTACCCCCTCTGAACAAATTGCCCCCTCAATCTTAGACCAGTGGTTAATTCCTCAAAAGTCCTCCCATTGCGGCCCCTCGCAGCTCACTCTTACTTTTTTGTTTTGACGAGGGTGCGGGGTGGGGTAGTTCTTCAAAAGTTCTCCCATTGCAGCCCACTATTTCATCGCAATTTTGACCAGGGGTTAACTCCTCAGAAGTCCTCCCATTGCAGTCCACTCTTACATCGCAATTTTTTACAGGGGTAATTCCTCAAAAGTCTTTCCGTTGCAGCCCATTGCAGCCAACTCTTACATCGCAATTTTTACCGGGGCGGGGGTTATTTCCTCAGAAGTCCTCCCATTGCTGTCCACTCCTACAAGGCTTTTTTGACCAGGGGATCACTACTCAAAAGTGCTCCCATTGCAGCCCTCTCCTACATAGCAATTTTGACCAGGGAGAGCAAGTCCTCAAAAGTTCTCTCATTGCAGCCCTAATTATTACATCAGTTTACCCCTTGACCAATTTACTCCTCACTCTAACATCAATTTACCCTCCTAGACAGATTTTACCCCCCCCCCACTCTTAGAACAAAATGAGAAGAATTTAGGGAGGAGATTCGATTCGGGGAATCATTCTAGGGAATTTTCCGAGATATTCCCTTATAATATTAACAAATCCTGACATTAAAAAAATTGTCTTTTTCTGTCAGGCTCAGTACTATGGTAATTATGTGAGACCTAGTCAATAATTTGTCTGTCTAAACATAGGAAAATCTCCGCTACTTTTGGTATTAGTTAGAAAAACGACAAAATCGTTCGGATTTTCTTCGGCATTGTTGGCATGATCGTCTTTCAAAGGTAGATTTGGTTTCAAAGGTAGAACATTTGCTGTTTTGTTTTATACGTAGAACATTAAAATGTTTTAAACCACAAGAAATCACAAAATTCCGGAAGAAATGACTTACATATTTGATTTTTATGGGTCATCTCGAAACTCTGTCATATCAGAGCTGGATTCATAAATGTGAATTAATGAAATGAATTCCCCTCATTGTTCAACAAGGGTATAATTCCAGTTCAAGAACAGCCGAATTACAATGTCAATCCAATTCAGGTTATTTTGTTAGTCTTCAGTGAAGTTAAATTTTTGTATCAAAAAAGCCGACAATTTCTTACGTCTGAAACGGGACACAAGGACTCTTTTCTGTTTTAAACTATATTTACTGACCTTTTCTTACAATTGAAAACCAGACATACCAACGTTTTCTTGATTTATGAACCAAACATATTGAGCAATCTTTTGTCGTTTTTCCCCGGTCTAGAGTTTGGTGGTTCATAACCTGTACTGTCCCGGTGTTTTTTTTTTTTTGAATAATCTAAGTTTAAGTTTCACTGACTGATTGTTTGCGTCCATTTTCTGCCAAAAAGGTAAAAATTGAGCTCGATCTGAAATCTCTATGAAAATGGAAAATGGTTTATGAGAACTTCACTAAAAGAATTAGCTGCGCGTTTATAGAATTTGAATATTTAGGATGGAGGGTTACCCTATTCACAATTCTACAAGTATTCCTATAATCTCTCCTTAGAGCGAAAAAAACTACTGGACGGAGTAGTAGCTTCATTAACCTACTGCTCTCATTTATACTAAAGGGTCATACCAAGCCCTTCATTCGATTCTTAAATCTACTGTTTTGAGGCGTATTAGAACTGTTCTCATTTGCCAATAATAATAATGTTAGAATAAGTTTAAAATGCCTCACTATATTTTTTGAATTTTTAGTTCCTGAGAAATTCTCCTCCCAAATAAAATAAATTGGTGAGTCTAAGATAATCGATCAACCAATATACTTAAGCAAGATTTTAGTTGGCGTGACGAGCGCATCGGTGTTCACTCCACAACACAACCAGATGAGTATTAATCAATTTGATAGAACGTTAAGAAACGGATTACTGCAGATCATTTTAATTGTTTACTTTATGCTCAATCAATATCATACTACTTGGGTTGACTTAACTTGCCAAGTCTTCTACGAGCAGGCAGCCCTGCCCTCAGGGAGGCCTCAATATACGGTGTTCTGGAAGGAGCTTGGCTGATTAATACACTCCGAAATCAATCGTCTTGTTGTTGCCACCGGCCACAGTGCTGTCCTCCAGTTTCCTTACTTAATCCTTGATTAAGTATCCTAGAGAATCCTATAAGAATCCTAGAATCCTTGATTGGTTGATCACTATTTTTAAAAGCAACCAAACTAAGATACATACAATAAATTGAAGCTAAAACAACGTTTTTTGTTGATCTTTGTGGATGTGATGTGAAGTTACTAAATCTGTACAATTGAATGCTTTTAATTACGAAAAAACTGCAATTAATTAGCAATTACCTAGTATTAATGAACAACCAGTTTAGGTTTTCGATTTATCCCAAGTAGCGAAACGTATAGTCTATGCTTACTAGTTACCGGCTTAGTTTCAGCTAAGTTATACGAACAGGTCTAGAAGGGGAAAATAGTTCAAAAAATGCTAAGCTAATTTAATGAAACTTCAACAAATATTACAATTTTCAGTGCCGCGACAGAGATCTGTTCACTCACTCTTGTCGACTCAAAGGTAATCCGTAAATGTTTGCTATCACAGCGATTTAGTTTTTTTTTCAGAATGGTTTGTTACAAAAATTGGCCGAAATTTAGCCGTATATATACTGCTTATCTATGTTTGGATATGATAGTTTAGTTCTATTTTTACCACAGATTCCTAAAGGTGATGTCAAAAGTGCATTTTGGGAAAAATTCTAGGAAGATCATTTATAACGTTGATACCACATGTCCCTAATATGGGTTTCTATCTGTTGATTACTTGTGTGAGAATTTGGTGCTAAATCTATCATAGAGTCTTTATCTGAATCAATATTTACTCATTAATCGTTCTCCCCAGTTTAAGTTTCTGTACCATTATTATCTTTGTTCGGTTTCAAATTTTGAACTTTCTTTTACGATGGGGAATAATTCAAAGTCAGTATTCGCTATTAGAGAACCTATGGCCTTTTATTGGCTTTCAAGAAAAATCATGATCAGGGACAGTGACATCAGAAATATTATTGGAGCACTTGGCCGAAAATTTTCTGTCAAAAGTAGAGGCTTTGTTCAAGGGCGGTTTTACTTATTTAACTTTAAAATCTGTGTGCTAAGTTTCACGCATTAAGATGAACAGCAATTTTTGCACGGGGTGTTACTTCGGCGTGGCTAAAATCAATAATCGAATTTATATTGTAATGACACCAGGAAGTCGGGAAAAAAACCATGAGCAGAACTTAAAAAAGCTAGCGCTTAAAGAAATTTAGATTGTAAAAAATAGCCGGACTCGATATGAACGAAGATTTCATTTACACCTCAGCCAAACCTTACTAAAGGAAACGGTTTTCTTATTTTTACTGACGTTTCACCAATTAATTTCAGTCAGAAAAGCACGAAAAATACTAGCGCACTCTGATAAAAAATTTGCTGAAAGCTTCTCAGAATTTGCGATTCCAAACCACCTATTCTCAACAGATCCGATCTTGTTATACAATTTCGTTTCAGTCAATCACGTGATATCAGAAAGACAGAATAAACTGAACCGTACATAAACTGAACCGGGGGAAAAAGGAATTGAACTGGGAATTTAAAATTGAACCTTACATAAACTGAACCGGGGAAAAAGGAATTGAACTGGGAATTTAAAATTGAAAATATGATTTTTTTCTGCTACATTTTGTGCAAGTTGCATGATAACAAAGTTAATTCCTGAGAAAGGTTGCTATGCCCCCTGTGTTCAAACAGTGACTACAAATACGGCCCACAAAAAACAGCGAGTTACCAGAAATGACAAAAAAGCAAAAACCAAAACGCGCTACTTCACTCGCACAATACTTCATTGCAATTTTGCCATGTACTAACTTTTAAATGTCGCCTCTAGTGAACAACGCTGTGTGAACGAATTGAAATAAAGAAAAACATCAGACAACAAAGCACATAGGAGAACAAGTCGTGAATTACATTTCGAAGAATTGAACGAACTAAAGCATAAATTAAAACTCATACAGCAAAACAGACAAAAGTTGAACAAAATACAGCCAAAGTCTTAGAGAAAAAAGTTTTTTTTGTATTATTCTGTCAGAAAAAATGGTAGGCTTATTTTAGTTTCGATGACAACATTCACCAGAAACCCCTGATATGTGTCTTTAGGCAGCAACCAGAAAGACACTAAAAGGACAATACAAGTTTTGGTGGAAATCTTTTCTCGTGTCAAGAATTCTAATAAATATCATTCGTGAAAAAAGCAAAAAAATTTAAAATCTTTACCAGTGATTACACTATCTAAAACTTTAAAATACATATCAGAATTTAAACGAAACAATTACGGTGTCACATAACAAAAGTAACAACAAATGCAGGCAACAATAGAAATCCACAAAAAAGTTTTGAAAACAAACAGTGTCAAAGACTATACGCACCTCTAACTAAAAAGTAAATCCATTGAACAGAGAATTTTGCGTCATTAGTGAGAAATTTGGGAACATTCGTTAATGAAACCAAATGATAGATAATTAAAACCAGCTACAAAATGGGCAAAGTAAAAAAGTTATTATTGTTCTTGTCAGTATCATTCGGAAAGTTTGCTATAAAAAAAGTAAATCTAAGTAAAACTAATTATTAAGTGTTTACTACTTATTCGCAAGCGATTTCCAGATTACAATAAATTGCTAGGTTGCACACGTGGGTAAAACATAAAACCCGCAAATTTTACAAATCAAAACAAATCAGAAGTCATCAATCAATCAAAACAAATTAAGGAAATCAAGCTTGTGCTTGAACACTCTGGGCCGCGTGCATGAGGGTAAAACTGAATACTCTTGTTGTATTTTACAATTTAAGATTTCGACAATCAAGTTTACATGGTTCTTTTGCTGATATATAATTTCAACATTGTTTTGTAATGTCGAAGCTGTTAAAATGATCTGTTGTCATAATTGAGGGCATTTTTAGCTTTCTCTGTGTGTGTATGTGTAAACTTGTTGTACACTCTTCCGGGGCGACACATATACACCAGCTATATGTAGGTGAAAGTTGGTGATCATACGTTTGCATCGACGTTTTAATTTGATGCGTGTTGGTTGGAATATTGTGTTGTTGAATGACAAGGATATATGAAAGTAGTTATTAGGCTTCATGGGGGCTGTGAAAGTTGAAGTTTAATCGAAGATCGTTGGCAGTATAAACTGTAAACTCTGTTGATGTGAAGGTGTATACTCCGTCGATCTGAAGGCTGTTGACAAAATTATGTGGGTTGGATTCCGGAGACGTTAGCTTTTGTCGAACTGGCAAATAAGGGCAAAAATAACAAAAAATTGATGATGACTGTTGTCGGTGAGGGCAAAGAAACACTTTGAGCTGGATTCCGCGTAGTTTTAGGGAAGTTAAGGACTTAGGGAAGTTAAAATTCTCTTTTCGTTTTGCAGTTTCACAGCGTTGTTGACTTTGGATACGCTAACTTTGGATACGATGATTATGGAAATTTAAAACCAATAAGTCGTTTGAAATTTAAAATTTAATGGTTTCAAGTATTGTGTAAAACTTTAGCTAATTTGACTGCTGGTCTGTTCAGCACTCCAGTTGATGTCTTGATTTCGAAGGATCGTGCTCGTCCGTTCAATCCATTATGGCATTTCGCAATTCGACCCATTGGCCAAATACATCTCGTGGTGAACTCATGCAATAACCAGACTAAATCGCCTTCTTTCAATTGTCCTGATTCTGTTCTCCACTTTGGTCGGCTGATAAGATCTGATGTGTACTCCTTTTGCAAACGTTTCCAAAAATGATCCAGTAATGTTTGTGTGTAAGAGAACTCCTTTTAACTAAATGCTCGGCTGGTTAATGTCAACGGTGCTAAAGGGCTGTAAGGGCGTCTTAATAAGAAATGATTAGGGGTTAGTGTTTCTTCATAGTTTGTGTCTAAGTAAACATATGTAATTGGTCTGGAGTTGAAAAGCCCTTCAGTCTCGGCTACAATTGTCTGAAAAATTTCGGCTTTCAATTGTTGGCTGCCTAAAATTATGAGCAAAGTGCGTTTGGCAGACTGAATTAGCCTTTCCCACATCCCGCCGAAGTGAGGGGCTAGAGGTGGATTCATTTTCCATGTAATATTTTGCTGCTGTAACTGGGACTTGATGTAGTCGTTGTCAATACTGATTTTGCTCAGATCCAACATCTTTTTTGCGGATGCGAAGTTTGATCCATTGTCAGAAATGATTAGTTCGGGATACCCTCGTCGCGATACAAATCTTCTTTTGGCTAGTAGGCAACTATCTGTGTCCAATGTCTGACAAACCTCCAGATGCACAGCTCTAGTAACAAGACAAAGAACAAAGTTAACAAAAAAAATCAGAGGGTCTTCATCCGAAGTAACGTTTATATAATTGTATACCTATGAAATACCTAGTAATATATTTATATACTAATATCATATTTATATACCTGTTATCTAATATAAGAAAACTTTGTCCACGCTCCTGTTAAAAAAACAAAAAAAGCTTTGCACTCTTTCGATTTGCAACAGAATATTCCATATTTCTAGATGAGATTAACGGTTAATAACGTTTTTTAGTTTTCAGGAAGCGTGTTCATTATTTTCAACTCTGGAGTAGATAGTGTTCATACACATATACAAACATTAAAAAAATAGAACAACACAATTTGTTTTTATCGTAGTTAATAATCAAGTTTCCGATTTTTTTATTCAAAAAGAATGTAAGGCAAGAAAGAACACAGCAATTACAGTCAAACTCTTTCTACTTCAGAGGGCATGTTGAAGAAAAAAAACTTCGGATTTAGGTTGTTCGTTGCAGAAAAGATTTAAACGTCAAAGAATGACGGTCAGCATCAAAAGCGATAACAAACACATTTTGATATTATTTTTCCGTGAAAAATTTGACGTTCTCTGACTATCTGCAAAGTTCAACAGACCCAACAAAGTTTAGGTTAAAAGAAAATTAGACCACACCACACTTCACTACATTAAAAAACCAGGTTTGATTGCTTTTTTTGCTCAAATTTCAGAACAAAGGAGTTTTGTATCGAAAAGTTAAAACATTTAAATCTGTAGCTTTCGTATAAAAGCAATCGTATCGTCCTGCCCCAGAACACTAACACCCTCAACACATTAACAGGACAACAAAACAAGCGTCCAGAGCAGCTGTTTTACTGCAGCAAACTAACTGAATACTCTTACGCGTGTCTATTGAAGTTGCTTTTGATAATACTTGTTTCATTCAGCTGTTACAAAAACTTAACAAAAACTAAAACTGACAAACTGATAGATGAAACAAGAACAAAGTTCAAAACTCTTGCAAAAAAGCACCTGTATCAGTATGCCTAGCGCCAATAATAAGAAAAAGGCTATACAACAACAGCTGCAGAGGAGAGAAGCAGAATGGGCAGTCAATGTCGACTATCTTGAGGCAATGATTAAAGAGAAAAATTTAGAGAACATCAATTTGTCCTATGAATCTCTTTCTCAACAAAAACTGGAGTTAGAAAAACTTTGCGACGAACTTTTTAAATACAACCTCACACAAAATGAATTGAAAGAAATAATGGAGAAATCAGCAGAACGAAGTCTAGTTATCTTGAAGTGGAAAAAATATCGCAAAGACCATTCAAGAGAAGTTACTACAGACTCCGACAGCCATTTGCCAGAGCGCCAAAGAAGAACACAACCACAGCAAAATAAAAGTCAAAATGACGAACCGTCAACAACCCATAAACCCTATTACAATCGACAACAAAAGACATACAATTTGAGAAACAAATCAAAAGCAGAGAGCAGCACAGACAAAATAACTACTCTCGCTGCTTCAGAAAAGCAACAACAAAGCAACAGAAATCCCAACATGGACAGAAAGATGACGATGACATAGAACAAAGTAATCAATTGCTTGGTTGCACACGTGGGTAAAACATAAATCCCGCAAATTTTACAAATCAAAACAAATCAGAAGTCATCAATCAATCAAAACAAATTAAGGAAATCAAGCTTGTGCTTGAACAGTAAGCCAACGCAACCTGCCATTTGAGACACTATAAGATGGAACAGCAGGGCAATTTTAAAGACCGCAAACTCGAAAAACAAGAACAACCGATTAACGTAGGAAGAATTGCTCTCGAACGACTAGTGGGAGCTCTAATCTATTTCAACCTACTTCCGCCGTGAGGGGTGGCGACGGGGGTAACTGAATGTGCTAAGGGGCTTTAAAGGACGTCATTAGAAGATATTGTATACCATTATAACCACTAATAAAATTTAGATAAGAGTGACACATTTGACTTTTAGTATTGAACTGCTGCCAATTGAGTTCAGCTGCTGACACATGTCAATGAGAAGGAAAATTAGATTACGCAAAATGATAAAAACCAAGGGCGCAAAAGTCGATCGAAAAGTCAAACTGGTCAGGCAAAAATTTTGCATAAAAGAGACCCTCACGTTTACAATAATTGCTTCAAACTTCGTTCGGGAGCAATTAATGACATTTTTTAAAACAAGTGGCGCCAAATTTGTCAAAAAAGTTGATTGTAAATAGAGGAGACTATGACTCGTTACAGAGCCAATGCAGTCTTTCATCAGCAATATTGCGTGAAGCAGCAAGGAAATGAACCACAAAAGGGGGCAAAATAAAAATTAACCAACATTTTTTTTAAAACATGTCTCAGTCACTGGAATTGATTCAACTGATTCACAAACTCAATTTCTCCTCCTTAGTACTGAGCTTTCAATCACAGCTCTTTGCCTTAGTAAGAGCTGTGATTGAAAAGACTGCGCAAAAAACAGCAAATTCGCAGAAATTGCCTTTTGAGTTAAATAACTGTAACTATGCATTTGTAGAACGCGTGTATTACTGTCTGATATCATTGCTGCGGAAAATCAAGGGATGAAAAGCAAAAATAGAACTCTGATTGCTGCACAAGAATAAGAATTTGCTCTATGAAACTGAAAATCTCTTCGGGCACTAATTTCTCACTCCACTTCGGAAGCAAATTGAAATCGGTTTACGCCCTAAAGCTACTCGCTTTTCACTCCGTTTACTAATCCAGTGTTACCCAAAGGACTCCAATCTCACTTCCCATTGACAAAAAATCAAAAAGGAATGTGAGCAAATCTAATAAAACGTTGCTTACCAATACAACTCAAACTCTTTGGAATGGAAAAAAACCTAATTGGTGCAAAATTCGATGCTATCTAAAGAGTGGAATCTCCCAGCAGTACAATTAACAAGAAGAATCTCAACAAGACATTTCTTCTTTAATTAACGGGGAAAGTAACAAAAATGCTTAATTGGTAGATCAGAACGCCAAAACGCAAGAGCAGAACACAACAATTAACAAGCAACTTGTTTGAAATATAATTGACACGCAGTGGCGAAAACAACATGTCAAAGAACATAAACAATTGACAAAATTCCCTAATTTTCTAGAAGTTGTGGTGTTCCAATGTTCTTGAAATGCAATGTTCTTGAAATCCAATGTTGTTGAAATCCAATGTTGTTGAAAAACCTGTTGAAATCTTTGCCAAAATTCGGCATCAAGCATTCATGAAATTTTGAAAAATTGACAAAAATCTAAAACACTTCTAAAATTCGTTTTGTACAATTTATTATTGTATTCAAAACAAATTATTTTCTGTCAAAACCTACTAAATTCAATCTACAGATTACGAAAGACATGGTTTGACAGAAAGTAGGCAAATGAGCAACAAACATGCAAAAATTCAAAAATTTATGATAAGTTTGGAAAAAAACCTGTTGAAACGTAAAAAGTTACTGAAACCCTTCCTGAAATTAGGGTTTTGCAAACAATTTTTGCGCAATAAGCGCAATAACTCTCCGGCGATCTGAAACATGTTGCAATTCAACCTAAAGAAATGAATTTGAAAAATTATGAGTGTTTTAATTGACATATACCTATAAAAACATCATTTTTTTAGCTGTAGGAGGCGTCTGTGAACTTAATTGAAAACACAATTGAACACTTTTTGTCGACAGAAACTACAAATATATGGACAAAAACACCAAAAATAACCCCAATTTCTAATTAAGCAGTTGAAAAATTGTATTATAACTTGAATTTAGGACTTTGCAGCTCAATAAGCTCTTAGTTTGCCACTAGCGATCAACTTAAGAACTCTTATGCTTTGAACGCCAAAATACTCAAGTGTCGATCTCTAGGAAAGCTGGAACTCATCGTAAAAAAAAAGTGAGTTCATCTTGCGAAACTGACAAAGCACCAAACCAGATCAATTTCGTTAATTTTTTGCGCCCCAAAAACAATTTAAAATTTTTGACATTTTTGAGATTTAAGCTGTGTGATATGTTTTGGAAATCAACGGATCATGAAAATGTTGAAATAAAAAAGTTAAAGTTGTTTTTCATGACTCATTCTTCTTGGGGGGCTTTCAGTACATGGCTCATTCTTCTTTTTGGGGGGCTTTCAGTTGTTACCCCTTTATTGTACGTTCTGTCAAACTTTCTCTGTCACATCAAAAATAGTAATCAGAGGGAATTGAATTTAAAAAGTTTAAGGCTGCCTTAAAATTATTGAGCATCATTTCGCGGAGTATTAAGAAGATTAAAAAATAAGTTGGTAAAAATTACAAAATTATTAAAATTTGAAACTACAAAATTATATCTAACAATTCATGAGCATACTCTCAAATTTTCAATACATACTTCAGTTATCTTATATTATAATCTATTTAAAGTAAATTTTCTTTAATTATTGAAGGTCTTTTAAATGGCTTTCATTAGCTTTCAAAATGTTTTGTTTATTTGTTGCAAGTGCCACTGCAAATGTGCGAATACCTAAAAATTTTGATCGAGAAAATGGAGAAATGGAGAAAACTTTGAACTTATATAGCCATTCAAGAGATCAAAAAATTGCAGATGTCTCTTCAACAATCAGCTCAATTGTTCAAGTGTTTTCCAATAATACCATTTTCGTATTTCTTAACGAAATGATGACGAAATGATGTCGTTCGGCCAAAATTGGCAGAACAAAACATTCGAGCTGCTATAAATATCCTAGCCCCCATTTTATGGGGGTAAAACATTAAGGAATGTTATACATTATGTTATATTAACATTATGTTTACTCTAAGTACTGAAAATTGAAGCGTGAAAAACCGAGAAAAGTGAAAATTTTCTTAAAACTTTAGGCTTCGATAACTCCTCGAGAGATCAAAGTTTTGAAAACGTCAACAGAAGGAAAACACCACAAAAATTGACATTACGTTGCCAATCCTACAATTTTAGCAAGCATATTTTGCTTGCTAATGTCAGCATTTTCCGCTTCCCCATGTTTTAAGATTAGGCGTTGTAGACTTTCGCGGACAACAGAGACAGTGAGGCAAACCATTGCAATTTTTTTCAATACTGGGAATATTTGCCACTGATGGGGAATTTGATGAGATGCGAGAAAAGTGGACAGAGTTTTGTCACTATTGTCCGGAAAATAGCGTCACTAACCTCCGCGCCAAGGCAAGTTTCTTCCACGCATGGCTTCTGAAACTGATTAAAGCAGAAAAAGTTGGAAATAATTAGTATTTCTTATCAAAATGAAGTGAGGGGAAATTATAATTTTAATCCGTCCAAGTTTTGAATATAATTTAAAGGTTAAAGCGCAGTGGTGACGATACCCCCTGCTCACAAATTGCGGACATTGATGACATGAAAACGTAATTTTTCCGAGATCAGTGACGGATTTTTGTAAAGGTTTTTGTGCATTTTTTTTGTCGCCGCACAATTTAAACTCTTTTTCTCCCACACGAGAATGGGTGACAAAATGTGGTCACTCGTTTTTGCAAACGCGGAGTCGGCTGAATTTGTAGGATTGGCGACGTAATGAGATCGCCAGAAAAGTAACTTCTATTGTAAAGTAAAAAAAGCGGCTTGATACGCTGGGTTATCTTTTGGAAGCGTCACCCTGGTGTATTTTGTCCATCTATAATTGTTAATTTCATGCCTTCACAACGACATATAAGTTGCAATTGTTTTTTCATACCTTATTATTCCAATACAACACAATTCCTACTTAGTTAAAAAAACATTACTTTGTTCAGAAGTATGAAAAACACGGCCAATAAATTATTTTTCTTGTTGAAATGTTTGTAAGCAAAAGTTTCAAGATGATTTGTTTTGAGCTGTGTTTCTCGCATCCATGCGGTTTTAAAATTTATCATCACTAAGCTGAGGAGCAATATAACGAGAAAACCCAATATTTTCAACTGCGTCCTACTGTTTTGAAACATTTGCATGATTTTGAACTGTATAACTCACACTATGAATGCTAGTTTTGTATTGGAGAAATTATTAACCCGAAACTGATGTCGAAGATAGTCATTAAGTTTGTTCAAATCCTGTGACGTCATCAAACCATCTGGATCACAGATGAACCCAGGCTGTCTGAGGCCACATTGTTTGAATTCTGTCCACGGGTGGGGTACACGACTGGCGCCAACAAAATGAGTAATGCGTTTCAAAAGTAGAACAGTGACCAACACTGCTTTAATCATGATTTATGTAAACTTATCTTACTCAATACTCGTGAATGCATTCAGCTTGATTTCTTAAACCTTTATCTTTTGACCAGAATATATTCACTATGCTTTCGAACATGTGTTTTGAGCGGTCTTTACGTTCTGTTTTTTATCTATATTTAGTAATTTGAGTTTAAAGTTTTAAATTTAAAGCTGGCTCTTTTTGCCATTACCTTTGCTATTTTTTTGTCATGTTGAGCTTTATTCGAAGCTCACGATATTCTTCGGTTAGTAAAATTTGTATTAAGCAGAACACGCTATCTCGATCGCTTTTTTATCAAAAATGTGGATTGTATTAGTGCTCTGTTTTTTTGTAAGATGTTTTTACACATTCTTCCACGACTTTGAGCGTTTGAAACGGCTAAAGCTCGGCGGGCATTACGTTGCAATAGAACATCTCAGCCTGCTTTAAGTAGCTTTTTAGGTGCCTAATGTGCTGAAACTGCTCTCCCAATTTTAAGGTAAAATGTTCAGTTGTTTGAGCCCTGAATCAGCAATTTTCCCTTCTTTTGCCAATTTTCTTTCTTTAATTTTTTGTTTATTTTATTTGTTTGTTTCTTTGTTTATTTTTGTTTGTTTATTAACAAAAATCGTTTGTTTATTTTTGTCCATTTTGTTCATTTTTGTTTCTTGTTTATAATTAATATGTCTGTCATTTTGTGCGAAATTTTTTTGCCAACTTTAACATCAGAGTCAAAGCATTTTTCGCTAATTTTTTTAAAGTTCTTGTCAGTATGCATTTCTTTTACAATTTTATAGGGCACCGGAAATTTTTTATGGGCTGAAAGTGAGTTAATGGAATGTTTTTAACGAAACAGTAAAAATTTTGATGACCTTGATGTCAATAATATTTGAAACTTTTCAATAATTTTTGCTAATTTAGGATTGTTTTATGTTTTTTTATTTTCAAAATTGTTATTAGGTGCTATTTAATTTTTGTGACCAATGAAACATTTTCCAGTTTTAAATTTGGGTTAATGAGTAAATTTTAATGACTCAGATAAAATTTTGAGGACATAAACTTCTCAAATTTTTCTAATTTGTTTAAAAAACTTTTTGCTATAATTTTCTAGGCTTTTTTTCTTTGTCAATATCTTTTATTTTAAGCGGACACAGAACTTTTTAAAGCCTAAAAATATGGCAATGAATTGACGTTAGCACTATAGAAGCTAATTGTAGCTCACAAGCTGGCCATTTTGTAGTTTTTGAGAAGAAACTTGCGGTAGTGAAATAGATTTTTTGAAAAAAAACTTACGTGGATTTTTTCCGTTTGTGCCCCCAGCAAGATTTTAACGTGTTTTTTATAAAATAAAACTGTCAGTTAATCAGTGGCCTATCTGGCTGCTGGGTTTCAGAATAAATTTAACTGCGCAAAAATAATTTTGAAGACAGTAACACTGACAAGTGCAGGAGATTTTTCAAAAAACTTGCTTTTTTGAAAATTTTGCTTCTGCTTGTCGTTTGGGTCCAGAAGGATGTGTATGAAATGCCAATTTGTGTTTGGTTTTCATTTCTGAATTTTTATATAATAAGGCTCGGTTCTCGTTACCGTAACAACCAGAGTAATTACAAAACAAGTTCTTTTAATTGGTTTGTGTTATCCAATTCGTCTGTTAGTCAATTGAGGAGTTTTCAAGGTTTCCATTCAATTCTTTGAATTGTAGATCAGTTGTCCTTCTATGATTTTATCTTTCAATACTGTCTCTAGAGTTTCAATTTTCGAAAGCTTGGTTTTTAAAAAATGTTTAGAATGCAAATTTGAGATTTGGAGAAAGAATTATCTATGTTTCAGAATGCAATGAGGATAACACATATCGAAATTTGAAAATTGATAAAGCGTTTTGTTTCAAAGATAGCCTGTTACACAAAAACTACAGCATATCATAATGGATTTCAGGTTACGCATTTTATTAGTTGGAGATACGCGTTTCTTAGCTTAAAAAATTTTGGTTCAAAATTAAAATTTGTTTGTTTTTTTAAATAAATTCCACCTTGGATGGTTAACAGCCCTGTTATTCACCCTGTTGACCATTATTGCGCTCTTATTTGTCTTAAACCCAAAGACTTTGCATTATGCCAGCAGCAACAGAAAAGGAGTTAATTTGCAAACTTAGTGCCTGTCAGAAATCCATGTCTTAGTTTCTCGTTGAAAACTTTTCTCAAAACTTTTGAATAACTTACTTTTGCATGGTGAACTGTTTAATTTTCTTTTTTATTCAAAATGTTCAGACAAATTTTGAATCGGATTTATTATAATTTAACGTGAGAGCGCCGATTAACGATCTCGTTTGAGCTGAATTATTAGTGACTCAGTAGCTATTATATTAGTAATTCAGTAGGTTATTCGCTAGTAAGCAAAATGCTGGTTGCATGAGACCCTAGATTATAGTTAAAAATGAAACTCGAGCAAACCTTTATATCCTTATCTCACACGTTACAAAGGGAAGTCTTCTCTGAAAATTGTGTTACCTAATCAGGGGGCAATCAGTACTGATACATTTTTGACGTCCCACCAAATGACAGGGAAGCACAAAAACTTTGTTTTATTATATGAGTTGTTGCGAGCGGGCACAGAAATCACTTTGAGCTGATAATAACAACAATGATCAGTGTTAAACCAAGATTTTACACTTATTGATGAACTAATCAATTTATTGTTCCGACCCCACTTTAGGGGGGAGGGAGGAACTATATCCTCAACTGGTTTTTTTTTGTTCAGTCAATTTTGGCCGGCCGATATATTCATCGTAGAGAATTGTGAGTGGTATCATTAAAGCCCGTTCAGCGTAGAATACGGAAATAAAAAGATTTTTTCGATTTTCGTGTTTTACAGGGAGTTATCGAGGTTTAAAATTTTGTGAAAATTCCACTGTTTTTGTTCACTTTTTCAGTAATTTTTGCTAAAATTTGGCACAATTTCGCTAATATAATTCAAAACAAATTAAAATTTTTAACGGCAGAGTGTTGTTGTTACCGTTAGAGATAGAAGAGCGTTGCTGAATTGTTTGATTCAAGTTTTTTTCAGCGAAAAGTTTCGATATAATTTTTTTTCATCAAAAATGGCACAAAATATGCATTTTGGTCCACTTTGTTAAAGTTTGCCAGACTTAGTGACCTAGAAAATTTAACACAGACTCCCTAATCTCAAAAATAGCGCTAGTTGCAATCAGGCGCCGTGTTAAAATCTTCTGGAATTAAAACTTTGCCATTTTTTGCGGATTTAACTCGATAATTATACAAATGGCATCTTTTTTTTCAATATTTAAAGAATTCCACTCAACAATTGGTCTAATTCTCAAATACTTGGAACACTTGGTCGGTTTGCTGAGCGGGCGACAAAGTCAGGGAGATTTTTGAGAATATCATGGACTCTTAGAATCAGAGACTTTTTGGTTTTTATTTTGATGTTACCTTTTTTCAAAATATTTTGCTTTTGTTTTTTTAATGGTAATTACTGACAATATTACTATTCACGAATCCGTTAAGGACAGCTCTAATATACGTAAATTTGATGCCAAATGTAGATACAGTTTGTTTTCAGAGAACCAAAGTTTTTTTTTGGCTTTGACGAAAAGTTTTAGTAAAATTTAACTGAATTCTTGCCGTTTGACTTCAATTATTATTCTTTTCGCAGTCTGATTTTCAAGTTTAATCACTCAGAGATCTTAATCTTTTCCTCACGAGGTGCAAGTGAACTTTTTCTTTTCGTTCGGTTGTTAACTAATGTCTCTTATGTTATTGAATGTATTTGTTTTAAGGAAATTTCTGTGATTGTTTGAATTTGTCATTTTTTTATATTTTTTTAGTCAACATTTTGCTTATTCCCAGTAAGTACCGTTCAATTTTTCCTCTTTATAGAATGAAAACTAATTTTGCAGCTGATTGTTTTAACAGAAAGTTTTCTTGCTTTTGTTTCTACGCGTTTTCATACAAATTTTTCTGATTTTTGTTCATAATTGCCCATTTTTGCTGTTGTTTTTGTTTCTTTTTTAAATTGTCACAATATACAACAATTTAACTGAAAAACTTTTACAACGTTTGAAACTGAAAATAATTTTTGTTTGCATAACATATGGTTTGAAGGGCTGCGACACCGTTCTCTTGCAGAAATTGGTATTATTTTTTATTTTTGCCCTTTATTTGTTGTTAATTTTTGTTGTCATATGTCAAATATTGTGTGATTAAAGGTCTCAGTGGCCGACTGTAGATGAACAAGTGAACTTTAATAACTGATATCGGTAAACAGATAATGGTTGTTTTGAATTTCGAATTAAATTTCTAAAAAAAAAAGAGGACTAGTATTCTTCAACTTATCCTTTTTTGTTCTGGTTTGCGTTTTTTTTTTGTATTTTACAATGTTGTATCAGTTTCGTAAAATAGCATCATTATTTAGAGCTCTTTTTATTATTTTGTTGAATCAAACAATTTTTTTTCTGTTGTTTAAATTTTTTAAATGGTGTCTTCAGGGCTTAGACAATTTGTTTCAGAAGAGTTTTGTGAAGTTTAGATACTTCTCACTTTTTGTGGTTCTTTTTGATGTCATTTTGTGATATTCATTTCACAAAAAAATGTAATGATGACGAAAGAGACGCAGGTGAAGATGTTTTATTCTCACGGTTAAATTTAATGACTTCAAAACTGTGGTTTCGTAAATTTGTTTGTGAAACTTCTTAATTCAGCTTGTATTTAATGTTATTCTTTAGTCTTATGATTCCGTCACATTATTAACAGTCGCAATTAGTTTTCCAAGTAGTTGCAAGACAAACTGTCTACTCTTTTAGTTGAATCTTTTGCTGGCTACGAATTTTGTATTTGTTCTTAATAAAAAAAGAGATTTTTGAGATCTGCCAATTTTATTTCTGTTAAATTGTAGCTAAGCATCTCTATAAACAATTCACATCCTTTATCGTTTGAGATGTAATTTGCTCTTCATAACGGTTTTATTTTCCTCAAATGGTCTTTTTTCTTGGAACAACTAGTTTTCATAAAACCAGTTTTCGTGATTTTTGCAAATTTGCCCCCTTTTTTGTAGGTTTTTGTTTTCTTTTCACAGTGTCACAATAATAGGCGTCATTTGACTTCAAAATGTTGTCACCTGCAAAAATTGCAAATGAAGATTTTTATTGTTTTTGGTGATCAACTTAGTATTTAATTGATTGGGGGGACATCGTTTTCGTGCATAATTTTTTGTGCAAGTTTTTCGTTTTTGCCTGTATTTGTCGTTCTTTTTGTAGTCCTATGACATATCCTGGATAATGAAAGGCCTCAGTAGCACTCTATTGAGGTTTAAAAGACTCTCTCCATGATTTAATTTGATGCGTAATGTTTCTAATCAGTTCGAATTTAATTCTTTTATTAAAAAAAAAACAATGTTTTTGCCGCTTTTGCCGCTTTTGCTTATTTCTAGCTTTTGCTTATTCTTTTGCTTATTCTTACTTTTTGCCGCTTTTGCTTATTTCTAGCCGACTTGTTGCCACGTCGCATTGAAAAAAAGTCCAATATTTTGTTCCAGAAAGTACTGGTTAATCTTCGTAGTATAATTTTTATCTGATGCCATTTTGATTTGGTTATCAGTGGTTTTCAAAAAATGGACAAGGAGTTTTGGTCGTAGTTAATATTTGTAATTATTTGATTTTTTCGCCGTCTTTTCTGGTAGTCATATTATGGTAGCCACAGGTCTCATAGGCCCCTAGAGTAGATTGTTTTATTCTTTTAGTAGTTTGTTGAACGATTTTTTGATATGTTATTTCTTTTTATTTCTTCCTCTTTTGGTAGACAATTAAGTGAAAATTGTAGATGAGCGGGGTCGGAACTTAATGTGCGAACGCACATTACCGAGCCTCTGTGTTCTCTTTGTAATGGTTACCATTTCAGGTTATATCAATTAAAAATTGATACATTTTTTGTGTAGCATACAAAATAGAGTTATCATACTCCCTCCCGTTTATATGTTATATATATATATATATATATATATATATATATATATATATATATAGATGATTGAGATGATGATTATTATAAACTAAAGTACTTCATAGACAAATTGTTCTGGAGTCACGGGAATAGAACGAGATTGACGGTGTCTTTGTTTGCTTCATATTTGCAGACGACTTTCGAGTGTCCAAAGTTTGCCGGCGCAGCATGAAATTTGAAATTTTTACATGACACTATAGCCATTCTCGTCGTCACAAAATTCAACGCATCTGGCTGATTGACTTCCCAGTCAATGTCCGCTTCCGATATTGTAGCCACTGGTAGATAGTAGTCTCTCCACTTTAAATGTTTGTGCGGTCAATTTACCATTGCCTTTCAACAAATGGCGCACAATTGGTTCAACAATAAAGCGCACTATGCAAGGATCGTACTAGGAAATACGTTATGATTTGTATGATTATTGGGTTAAATGGGATGTTTACCCAGTCGAGTGATCAAAAATGATCTTTTCCACCAGAAAGATTATTTCTGACCACTTGATCGGTGTTTTCTGGTGAAGTTTCGGAAAAGCGCGATTTTGATTAAACGAGTATATGCACTATGATACCAAAAAGCTAAGTACATCACAATTTGTGCTCTTTAAGCTTTATTTTTGCTCAAAATGTTCACTTTGCTTTAACGCGTGAAATAAGGCGTAAAATTTTGAAGTTTAAAGATTGAGATTTCATTTTGTATTGATTAGCGAAAACTTGATTAGGCGAACAGGTTTTTTGCGGTAATCAGGCAAAAATTTCCGAATTAATGTTTGTAGAAATTGAGTGAATGATTATAAAAACAATCAAAAACCGTGCTTCAAAATCAACTTGACATTATAATGTTGTTTTATAGAATTTGTCTTCACATGAAACTTTTTATTAATCAAAACTTGAGTGCTTTGCATCATTTTAGATTTTTTTTGCGCCCAATAATTTTTTTGCATCCAATGGTCGTGAAATACCTAGATTAATTTAATGAATACGTTATCAGCAGTATCTCGAGAACTAGTTTGCTCACAAACTAAAAGTTTTTTTATGATCCTTGTATGAAACCCAGGAAATCCTAGATGATCCTTGTACGAAATCAGGGAAATCATATATGATCCTTATACGAAATCGAGGAAATTGAAGTTTTTCCTAGCACGACGGTGAAAGCCTAGCTGATCTTGCTTAGCATTCTCTAGTCATACAAGGACTAAAAACTACTTCCTATTCATATATGATTTCCTCGGTTTCATGCAAGGATCATAAATGATTTCCTAGGTTCCATCAAAGAATCATATATGATATCCTAGGTTTCATCAAAGAATCATATATGATTTCCTAGGTTTCATGCAAGGATCATATATGATTTCCTTGGTTCCATGCAAGGATCATATATAATTTCCTTGGTTCCATGCAAGGATCATATATGATTTCCTTGGTTCCATGCAAGGATCGTACTATGAAATACGTTATGATTTGTATGACATCATATATGATCCTTGTATGGAACCAAGGAAGCAGTGACCCGGGTCTATTCTGTAATTGTTACTTTTACTTTGCCACAAATATGTACCAAGGGGTGTATAAAAGATGTAAAAATAGGGATAGTACTTTTTTCCTAATAATTGATCAACACGTTTTAGAACAATTTTAATTAGTATTCGCCTCATTTACACTCACTTCAAGTCAAATGATTTCTGCCTAATGGATGCAAAGATTCGGTTTGCCTAATAGAGTTTTCGATTAAAATTATATGCCTCGGCGAGACTGTTTTGATTGTATACTGATTGTCACACTATTGGGATTCAGAAAGATTAATTTTCATGGATAAAAAACAATAGCCCCTTAGCTTAAAACCAAGATCTAATGCACAGCGTACATTAAAACGTTGCCTAACAAGTAACAGGATCAATACATAGTCATCTACGGTAAGTGCAAGTTCTTTGCAACAATAAAACAACATTTGACGACAAGAAATGAAAATTTATGTCGGGACAAGATATCTTTTAATACTAAAATTTTTCACTATATTTTGATTTTTTTCCCTGTTGTTTTTATTCTCTCCTGATGGAAACTGCTCTCTGATGAATACGTTTAAATTGATTAGTTGCTGTTCGCTTCTGTTTTGCTTGCTGATTTCAAGAAAGGTTCGCATCTCAAACTGTTTACGGAATTACACTTTTCGATTTAACTCTTTACCGTTTCGTTGATGGCTCGATTATTTTTTGTTGGTTGATGCCTTTGGCCAAAACAACTTGCTTTTCGCTCTCCCGCTTGGCGGATTTAAGGTAGCGGCCGCTCTCCTGCTAAAAACGAGGAAAGCAGCACACTGCTTAGATTGTTTCAGTGCGTACACATTGCCCATCTGTCCGCATATTACAAATTTGCGGTTAGCTTTCGTGAAATATATTATCTGCTATGTTGCATGTAGCAGTTGCATTATTTGATAATCAAGTATTCCCAATAAAAAATCGTTCAATTAGTGGTAATTTTGAATTTAATACGCTTGAGGTGCTAAATCAAATTTTAATTACAACAATCAAAGCTTGATTGCAATTTTTATATTAACTCAAGTTATAAAAAGAAATTAGGGTGTTCCGTATGTTCAATTCTAGAAAATCAGATAAATGTCTCAGCTACTAGCCACTTTCTGTTGCTTTTTGAGGCCCTACTTAAACGTCAAAGTTCGTCACATTTTCATCTTTGATTGGGTGATGATATAGATGTCAACAGAATGTGACTAGATTTTCTTGCCTAATTTCTATTTTATTTAAAGAGGCTCGGTAAGGTGTGTTTGCACATAATTTTCCAACCTTGCTCATCCACATTTGTGATTTATTTCGCTGTCAAAGAAGGAAGAGAAAGAAAATTTTCAGAAATGATCAGAAATAAATGGCAAATGAGTAAAAAACATAGTTTCAAACGCAAAAAATTGATTGAAATGAATAACGCAGCATAGGAACAACTTTGAAATTAAAACGACTTCAAGACAAGACACACGACAGAAGAAAAAAACAGAATTATTAATGACTGCCAAATTCAAAATCAATTAAAAAACATCAACGAAGTCAAAATCGCATTTGAAAACCCAAACTAAATATGTAGCTTGTACAACACTTCAAAGCAGATGAGAGCTGTCGTTCATAAATTTCAATGACAGATCAACAAAACCGGGAAAAAAGGGAAAATGCATAACAAATTTCTGGCTCCAACTTAAAATACTAGATAGCATCTTATGTAACACATTTTAGCCATTGGGACCGTTATTAGTGAACCATTGAATTAAATGATTGCCACCATGGAAAACCGATAGCACTTGCCATTGATGAGACTAGGAGACGAATTACAAAAAAAATCAAATAACAAAAACAAACGTTAACTAAAACCAAATAAAATATCTCTTTGGAAGATAAACTCAATAACAAAGAACCTGTCACTATCCAGAATACGTCTTGCGACTACAAAAATGCTACAAATATAAGCAATAAGTGAAAATTCAATTTAATTTTTGGAGAAAATTGTTCCGCAGCACCATCTTTCCAAATCAAAGGAGAATCTGAGAATACCTACTTGTTTTTAGCTAAGAAGTAGTTAATTATACCCATATGGATGGACCAAGGTTAGTTAAACTTATTATGATTATTGTTATTATTCTTATTCTTGTTATTATTATTGTTATTATTATTATTATTATTATTATTATTATTATTATTATTATTATTATTATTATTATTTTTATTATTATTATTATTATTATTATTATTATTATTATTATTATTATCATTATTATTATTTTTATCAGTATTTTTATTATAATTAATTTCATTATTGTTATTATATTGAGGCGAGTTGTGAAAACAACTTCTGGTGGTTGCAAGGAATTAATAATTTTATGGACTGTTAATAAGTCTTTGTTATGAAAAGGGAAATCTTGACGCAGATGACTAATTATATTTTATATTTCTTCGCCCACAATAAACATGCTCAATGCAACAAAAATAAGAATAAATTTGAGGCCAATGGGGTTTATGTTTTTCCGGGCGAGTTAATTAGGCACCAATGGAAAATTTAAAAATATTATACATACATCATTAGCTGCTTCTTGCTAACCAAACTCATTTTTTAAGACTTTTAAAAACAGAAGCTCAAATTTTGGAGAAATGATCCGTTAAAGCGAAGATGAATGACCCTCTCGTTGAAATAATTGCAAATGTCAGCAAAAGCAAAAATTTGTTTGCTCGACGAGCTTCACATGTTTAACAACCCAACTGTGGTGTCAGTTAATTCCATATACTGCTGAAAAAAATAGAGCTTAGAGGACTCAAACCTGATATCTCCAGAAACGCAACCAGGCTTGCTACCATCGCACCAAAGCTCTCCTGAAGTAGCACCTATATTAGCTCGATTTACCACAAACTAGGTTATTAAACATATTAACTACGAATTCTTGTGGCATAGTACAGTTTTTAGATATAGTACAGGTTTTAGATAGCTTCGGTACTCAAATATTGAGTTTTTGTTCCCGGTCCGAAGATTTTGCCATTTTACAATATGTTTTGGTATCTGTCCTGATGAGGCTAAGTTACTATTTAAAAAGTACAAAGAGCGACAGGTTTTAAAATGCTCTGAAAATTTTGAACACAAATAAAAAATAAGATCATTAAAACTGTTGTTTGTAAACAGACAAGATTTTAAAAAAATAATCTATACTTCAGCTGAAATTTAATCAGATCTGTCATTAATTAGAATAATTCATAGGAGTACAAACAGAACAAGGAAAAGCAAAAAGCAGAAATTCGAAGAGAAAGTAAAAGAAAAAAGTATCGAATTGATTAAACTCAAAACTTGTTAACCAAAAATTTTAAATATGTTCAATTGGACGTCTACTCAAAGCCAAAGGGACCATTCAATATGGTGTAAATCTAAAGAGACTTCATAGTAAACACAGATTTGAACAAATAACCCATAATCTGAATTCTATTTTCTTTTTTGTATAATTCAGTGGTATCAAGGACAACTAGCGGCGAAGAATGGTTTGCAACTGGCGGCGTTGAAATGGTGCATTTGAAATTCATTAAGCAATGAATCAGACATGCCATTAACCTGAAAAAGTCTTTCTACTACAGAAAGAACAAAGACAGGTCAAACCAAAAAGCTAAAAGAAAAAAGTGCTTCATTGTCATCTGTATCTTCCTCCTCTCCATTCTGGGTTGAAGACGTAGATCAAATTTTTATTATTGCAGCACAAATTTCTGTAATTTTTTTCTTGTGCGGAGTCTGGATAAGATTTACACCCGTTGAAAAGAAGGAATTAAGTGGACCAAACAGTGTATTTGTAGTGTATTTCTAAGAGTGTAATTTTTTCAAAATTGCGGTGCATTTCTCAGAGTGTAATCGCTTCAAAATTACACTTTTCACTCTTTTACCCACAAAAAATTAGACTAAAGAGTGTAATCAAAAGTAATTTTTAAGAGCGTAGAAAGAGTGGAGTAAAGAGTTTAAAGAGTGTAAAAAGAATGTAATTTTTGCAAAATTACACTCTTACACTCTTTTCCCTGCTATAAAAGTGGAAAAGGCTTTACACCCTTAATCTCGCTTAATAACGGTGGACTGTGGGTGGACACCTCGGCCCGGGTTTAAAGGATTTTTTGTTTTAAAGCATAAAAATCAGAACTGAGAATTCCAGAACAGAATACAACCTCCAGTGGCAGCAGAAAGAAGGCCTGTTTCCTTCATCTAAAGGGAGGTCTATTTAATACAGTTGATCGCAGACTAACTGACAGGAGGCAGTCCAGAAGTGAAATTGTAATTTTTGCAATGCAAAAATTCAGTTACCTCGAGACTTTGATTTTTCATACTAAGAAAAAAATGGCTATTTTAGTTAAATAACCATTTAAAAAATTGATTATTAGTATGAACTTCCGACTGCAAAAATAGCAAAAACTCTCTCAGGTACTTAGAAGAGGATGAAAAATATTTTTTAGTACTTAAGAACCATCAAACAAAGTTGGTTAAAATTTCCATTCCACAAAACAATTAGTTGGATATTTTAATTCTTCTTAAAAGACTTGCAGTAAGTTTATAGAAGATAGATCGGATCTAGTGTCTTTCTTTTAGTTCCTTCAAACTAAAGTCTCAAACACTTAGTGGTAATGGGTTACTTAATGGTTTCATCACAAAAGTACAATTGATTTCATCATTCAAATTTAAGTCCTATACATTTTAATTTGTAAATATCACAAATACCCTCATATTATTGTTGTTCTGACCCCTCTTGAGGGGGGGGGAACTGTATACTCAAGTGGGTTTTTTGTTCAATCAATTTTGACCGATCGGTATATTCATCATAGAGAGTTGTGAGTGGTATCATTAAAAAGCCCGTCCATCGTAGAATATGAAATTCAAAAGATTTTCTGAATTTCGTTTTCTAGTGTGAGTTATCGAGGTTTAAATGTTTGTGAATATTGGGACTGATTTGCGATAATTTTATTCACATTTTCTGTACTTTTAGCCTAAACTTTAGTCAATTTTGCTAAAATATGTTAATATTGTTAACAATAGTGTTGTTGATTTGATTTTCATAGACATTATTGTAGAATTTGTTGATTTAATTTTTTTGGGTAAAATATTGGCTATATATATTGCACATAATTTTCCAACCTTGCTCATCCACATTTGTGATTTATTTCGCTGTCAAAGAAGGAAGAGAAAGAAAATTTTCAGAAATGATCAGAAATAAATGGCAAATGAGTAAAAAACATAGTTTCAAACGCAAAAAATTGATTGAAATGAATAACGCAGCATAGGAACAACTTTGAAATTAAAACGACTTCAAGACAAGACACACGACAGAAGAAAAAAACAGAATTATTAATGACTGCCAAATTCAAAATCAATTAAAAAACATCAGCGAAGTCAAAATCGCATTTGAAAACCCAAACTAAATATGTAGCTTGTACAACACTTCAAAGCAGATGAGAGCTGTCGTTCATAAATTTCAATGACAGATCAACAAAACCGGGAAAAAAGGGAAAATGCATAACAAATTTCTGGCTCCAACTTAAAATACTAGATAGCATCTTATGTAACACATTTTAGCCATTGGGACCGTTATTAGTGAACCATTGAATTAAATGATTGCCACCATGGAAAACCGATAGCACTTGCCATTGATGAGACTAGGAGACGAATTACAAAAAAAATCAAATAACAAAAACAAACGTTAACTAAAACCAAATAAAATATCTCTTTGGAAGATAAACTCAATAACAAAGAACCTGTCACTATCCAGAATACGTCTTGCGACTACAAAAATGCAACAAATATAAGCAATAAGTGAAAATTCAATTTAATTTTTGGAGAAAATTGTTCCGCAGCACCATCTTTCCAAATCAAAGGAGAATCTGAGAATACCTACTTGTTTTAGCTAAGAAGTAGTTAATTATACCCATATGGATGGACCAAGGTTAGTTAAACTTATTATGATTATTGTTATTATTCTTATTCTTGTTATTATTGTTATTATTATTATTATTATTATTATTATTATTATTATCATTATTATTATTATTATCAGTATTTTTATTATAATTGTTTTCATTATTGTTATTATATTGAGGCGAGTTGTGAAAACAACTTCTGGTGGTTGCAAGGAATTAATAATTTTATGGACTGTTAAGAAGTCTTTGTTATGAAAAGGGAAATCTTGACGCAGATGACTAATTATGTTTTATATTTCTTCGCCCACAATAAACATGCTCAATGCAACAAAAATAAGAATAAATTTGAGGCCAATGGGGTTTATGTTTTTCCGGGCGAGTTAATTAGGCACCAATGGAAAATTTAAAAATATTATACATACATCATTAGCTGCTTCTTGCTAACCAAACTCATTTTTTAAGACTTTTAAAAACAGAAGCTCAAATTTTGGAGAAATGATCCGTTAAAGCGAAGATGAATGACCCTCTCGTTGAAATAATTGCAAATGTCAGCAAAAGCAAAAATTTGTTTGCTCAACGAGCTTCACATGTTTAACAACCCAACTGTGGTGTCAGTTAATTCCATATACTGCTGAAAAAATTAGAGCTTAGAGGACTCAAACCTGCTATCTCCAGAAACGCAACCAGGCTTGCTACCATCGCACCAAAGCTCTCCTGAAGTAGCACCTATGGTAGCTCGATTTACCACAAACTAGGTTATTAAACATATTAACTACGAATTCTTGTGGCATAGTACAGTTTTTAGATATAGTACAGGTTTTAGATAGCTTCGGTACTCAAATATTGAGTTTTTGTTCCCGGGCCGAAGATTTTGCCATTTTACAATATGTTTTGGTATCTGTCCTGATGAGGCTAAGTTACTAGTTAAAAAGTACAAAGAGCGACAGGTTTTAAAATGCTCTGAAAATTTTGAACACAAATAAAAAATAAGATCATTAAAACTGTTGTTTGTAAACAGACAAGATTTTAAAAAAATAATCTATACTTCAGCTGAAATTTAATCAGATCTGTCATTAATTAGAATAATTCATAGGAGTACAAACAGAACAAGGAAAAGCAAAAAGCAGAAATTCGAAGAGAAAGTAAAAGAAAAAAGTATCGAATTGATTAAACTCAAAACTTGTTAACCAAAAATTTTAAATATGTCCAATTGGACGTCTACTCAAAGCCAAAAGGACCATTCAATATGGTGTAAATCTAAAGAGACTTCATAGTAAACACAGATTTGAACAAATAACCCATAATCTGAATTCTATTTTCTTTTTTGTATAATTCAGTGGTATCAAGGACAACTAGCGCGAAGAATGGTTTGCAACTGGCGGCGTTGAAATGGTGCATTTGAAACTCATTAAGCAATGAATCAGACATGCCATTAACCTGAAAAAGTCTCTCTACTACAGAAAGAACAAAGACAGGCCAAACCAAAAAGCTAAAAGAAAAAAGTGCTTCATTGTCATCTGTATCTTCCTCCTCTCCATTCTGGGTTGAAGACGTAGATCAAATTTTTATTATTGCAGCACAAATTTCTGTAATTTTTTTCTTGTGCGGAGCCTGGATAAGATTTACACCCGTTGAAAAGAAGGAATTAAGTGGACCAAACAGTGTATTTGTAGTGTATTTCTAAGAGTGTAATTTTTTCAAAATTGCGGTGCATTTCTCAGAGTGTAATCGCTTCAAAATTACACTTTTCACTCTTTTACCCACAAAAAATTAGACTAAAGAGTGTAATCAAAAGTAATTTTTAAGAGCGTAGAAAGAGTGGAGTAAAGAGTGTAAAGAGTGTAAAAAGAGTGTAATTTTTGCAAAATTACACTCTTACACTCTTTTCCCTGCTATAAAAGTGGAAAAGGCTTTACACCCTTAATCTCGCTTAATAACGGTGGACTGTGGGTGGACACCTCGGCCCGGGTTTAAAGGATTTTTTGTTTTAAAGCATAAAAATCAGAACTGAGAATTCCAGAACAGAATACAGCCTCCAGTGGCAGCAGAAAGAAGGCCTGTTTCCTTCATCTAAAGGGAGGTCTATTTAATACAGTTGATCGCAGACTAACTGACAGGAGGCAGTCCAGAAGTGAAATTGTAATTTTTGCAATGCAAAAATTCAGTTACCTCGAGACTTTGATTTTTCATACTAAGAAAAAAATGGCTATTTTAGTTAAATAACCATTTAAAAAATTGATTATTAGTATGAACTTCCGACTGCAAAAATAGCAAAAACTCTCTCAGGTACTTAGAAGAGGATGAAAAATATTTTTTAGTACTTAAGAACCATCAAACAAAGTTGGTTAAAATTTCCATTCCACAAAACAATTAGTTGGATATTTTAATTCTTCTTAAAAGACTTGCAGTAAGTTTATAGAAGATAGATCGGATCTAGTGTCTTTCTTTTAGTTCCTTCAAACTAAAGTCTCAAACACTTAGTGGTAATGGGTTACTTAATGGTTTCATCACAAAAGTACAATTGATTTCATCATTCAAATTTAAGTCCTATACATTTTAATTTGTGAATATCACAAATACCCTCATATTATTGTTGTTCTGACCCCTCTTGACGGGGGGGGGGGAACTGTATACTCAAGTGGGTTTTTTTGTTCAATCAATTTTGACCGATCGGTATATTCATCATAGAGAGTTGTGAGTGGTATCATTAAAAAGCCCGTCCATCGTAGAATATAAAATTCAAAAGATTTTCTGAATTTCGTTTTCTAGTGCGAGTTATCGAGGTTTAAATGTTTGTGAATATTGGGACTGATTTGCGATAATTTTATTCACATTTTCTGTACTTTTAGCCTAAACTTTAGTCAATTTTGCTAAAATATGTTAATATTGTTAACAATAGTGTTGTTGATTTGATTTTCATAGACATTATTGTAGACTTTGTTGATTTAATTTTTTTGGGTAAAATATTGGCTAAATATTTCAAAATTCAGCCTTTTTAATTTTTAATTGCACGAAATAAGATTCGTCGGTCCAATTTGATTCAATTTGCCGGAGAACACACTCAAAAACCACTAGCAGAATCTTTGTAATCTCCGAGAGTGCTAGTTCTACTTCCACTTCCTTTGAGAGTCCTCTGGAATTAAAGTGTTGCTTTTTTTTTCTAAATTTTCTCGATGATTACCAAAAACAGAGCATTTACTTTTGATTTTTTAACTAACTAATTTGCTATGTCTATGATATTCGAAACATTTAACTGTTTTTAATGGACAAACGTCAATAGCTAGTCTAGTTTTGCTGCAATCTTGGACTGTTACAATCCCAAAAATAATTCCGTCCTTTTAAAAAAAATTCGAAGTTTTCTATGTTAATTAAAGAACAGAACAATTAAAATCAAAGCACACTGGGGATAAGTCCAGTTGGCTTCCTAAGCACTTCCAAATTAATGTATCTGGTTTTTTACTCGAAAGCTTGTGGTTTTTTTTATTGTTAAAACCATTTGACTTTTAAACAAACAGCGGCTTTTTGAACTTTGCCACCCTTTTTCTTTTAATTTGCTCAACTTCCAGCTTAGTGTCAGCAAAGAAAGAATCTTTCTTCTTTCTACTGATATAAAATTTAATCTTTTTTGCGCTTCATTGCGTTAAGTTATGTTTTTCTGGCGTTGACACTACTAGATTTCACAATTTCTTTTTTGTTTTGTATGCCTTTGCCCATTTTTTTACGCCTTTTTCTCGTTTTGTTCACATTATAACATTATTAACAGTTCATATAACAAATTACTGGCTTTCAAAACAAAGCACAATTGAACAGATCAAGATCTTTAGAGGTACAGATTATGGTTTCAATGGCTTCGACACCACTTTTTCGAAGAATTTAATTGAGTTTTTTTTTTACTTTTGTCTTTAACTATTCTTTTCACTTTGTCGTTTAGTCATAAAAAATTTTCTGGTGAATGGCTGGTCTCGTTGGCTTTTTAAGTAGAATTAGGTGAGCCTGCTTTTTATTTGAGAAGAAAGCTTATAGCTTTCAAGGCTTTAAAAACAATTGTTTAAAAAAATAACTGTTTAAAAAAACATTTTTACTTTTTTCTGTGTGTTTTATACCTGGCTTCGTTATTTACAGTCCAGATATAACATCCTTGGCGTCAAGAGCAGGTAGTTACAGGTCACTTAAGTCATGTACAAGATCTAAAGATTTTAAAGAATTCGTTATAACTTTTCTGGCTTCGTCACCGGTTTTCTGCAAAAAATAAAACAGGAAATTATTTTCTGATTTTTCTCTATTTGTGACGTTCGTTTTGTAAACGTAAAACTTATTGTGAGTCATGAGAGGTCTCCAGAGCATCTTTTGGTCAAATAAACGAACCTGTTTATTTTTTCATTTTGTAGCTGATGGCTTACATAACTTTGAAAATAATTTTCTTCGAAAATCGTAAACTTTTTTCTTTATTTTACCCTTTTTTTCTTTTTTCTATCAATTTTTTACCGAATCTCACTAATGAAACGTGACATAACACAATATTCTCATTCGAAGAAGGCGCAATTGAGAATAATTTGAGGGGCAAAATATGCCTTTACGGCTTCGACAGCGTTTTCTCCCAAGTTACAATTGATTTTTTGTTTTTTGTCTCTATTTGTTGCTCTTTTTGTAACCACATAAAACATCAACTAAAGACAGCTAATAATGCCCTCTTATATCGGTGATAATAAATCATTATGATGTTTTCAATTGATATCTATTGGTTTTCATTACTTTGAAGTTAATTGGTTTTAATAAAATAAGCGAATTTATTAAGTGTGCTGTTTTGTTATCTTTTGTCTAATTGTGACCAAGCCTTTTCTTGGAATGGTCCCATATATTTACTAGTAAATTAAAAGCTATTTTGTTCAATTTCAGTTTTATCTGACGCTATCTTGACTTGGTTATTAAGTTTTTTATCAAATTGACTTAAAGTTTTGGATGTAATTAATGTTTGTTGTCATTGTTTGATTTTGTTCTTCGTCTTGCTTCGCTTTCTAAATAATGGTTTTCTAAATAAAGGGGGGGGTTTCTATCTGTTCCTCATTTGGTAGACAATTATTCCAAAAATAAGGATGAGCGGGGTTGGAACTTTATCTGCATACGCACATTACCGAGCCTCCTCGTTTTTTTTATCAACAGCAATATTCATATTATTGGATCTCGAGAAGAAACAACCCTTTTTTTCAGTCAAGGAGCTTTCCACAATCTGCTAGTAGAGCAACGCTGGGTGGAGTGTCAGTTTAATTGTCAAAACAACTACTTTTTTAAACGAACCTTTCATTTTTGATAAGTTTTGAGCGCTAGCCAGTTGCCAGCTGAAACGGTCAAAATACAATATTCTACAAGTAGGAGGAATCCACTCAAAATTGTCCCTCAGCGAATTCCTTGCTGAGAATGTTGTTTACAATTTAACCTCGGCGTTTATTGGGACGATTACAACTTTTTATGTAAAGTTTAAGTACCACTTTTCTAGAGGCTAATTGATTTATTGTAAAAACGCACAGTAAAAAATTGTTGATTAATTGCAGGAAATGCGTGAAATTTTAATGCAAAATAAACTGGGTGGAGGTGTAAGAATGTTAGACAGATGCTGACTAATGAGCTGAATCTTTTTAAGTAATGGGTGGCAAAATTAATTTGACTGTTTTGTATCTAGCACTCTTAGCACTTACAAATAGAGTTTTAAACACATTTTCCGTACAATAATTTCATCACTTTCAGCAAATTTCTTAGTAGCTTAGCTACATTCCAGTGAGCTTAGCGGTTGTGAGATCATAGAAGTCCAGAAAAAATCGTCATTAGCGAGATCGGTGCATATTTCTCTGCTGAGATTGCGAGTCATTGTTATTCCATCAACGACAGTGCCTCCCCTGCCATCGCAAATCGAAAGCGCTGCTAATAAAAAACAAACTGGATTGAATTACAAATAATTGAACTAAAATTTAGAAAAACAATTAATTGGCAATTTATAATTAAACAAAAAAATGTAAAAGAATTAGACACCATTTTTAGTTTTTGAAAACGTTTGATATATGGGGCTATCAGCCATGTGATAGATAGGCGGATGGTATTAAGAAATGCAACAGTGTGCGTATCAGGGGGAATATGTAGAATGTCCGTTTTCTATAATTCCGTTGTTAGGTTGACACTCGATGTTCATTGATTGTTCATTGTTGTTAGATAATGAGACCGACCGACTAAGGAGCCACGAAATAAAGAAATGGAAGAAATAAATAAATAGACGAACTCATTTTGACGAACATGCCATTGCCCGGACCGAGAAACGTTCTGAAAATTAAGTAAAAAATCCGCTGAAATGCGCTGAATTTTAAAAATTTCAGCGCAAAAACCTTACATAATAATGAGCTGAAATTTGTTGAAATGCGGTCAGTTTTTGTGAGAAATGCGCTGAAATCCGATGAGTTTTCAAACATTGTATTATAAAAGCAATCATGCGTCAACCAACAATGTACCCAGCAAGCCGCTAAAGAGTTAAATCGCAGATATAAATTTTTCCCACTTAACGAAAAGGCGAAAAAAGTGGCTTATACAAGTAAAAATCAAAGACACAATTAAACTAAATTTTTCCAATTTGACCACCGGAAGCGAAACTCATGCAACCACTACCAACTCTCTAACCCTTAACTCCTCGCCTTTTCATCTTTTGTTTAACCGCATCATAAGAAAAAAATAATACTTAGATAAAAAGAAAACCAATGACAAATTTGAAATCGTTTGGCAAAATGGCACATAATCTAACATTTAGATGATTTCTGCTCTAATATTGATTAAAGAGTAGAAGTATGACTCCATTTGGCCAGTACCAAAAACAAAATGGGGTTTTTACAACATTCTAAGAGCCACTCTGCCCCCAAAAAGCTCAATTTGTTTGATTTTGTTGAACAGACGTCGATTAGAACGCGCGAACGTTTGAAAAACTTTTCCTGATTGAAAACGCTGGTTCTAACAACAACGTATAACAATCTATGATCCTATATCCTAGAAAAATCCAGGTCGACAGCTTTTTCCAGAAAGAGAAAATGAATTTCCTCAAAACTGAGTTTTCAACCAATTTCGTATCAGAATTTCTGTCGCTCTAATATACAAAGCCTGATTTGACCTTGAACAAGAGCTGTAGAAATTCAAGGACCCGCAACCAGAGACAACAGCTACACGACAACGGATTGTCCAAGAGGAACAGGGCTCAATGTCAGTTTGCGGTAACCATCAGCTTCAGATTTTTAAATCTTTTGAGCGAACGAACAAGTGTGCAAGAAAATGAGCTAAAAGCTGCCTCAAATTGCAATGAAACAGCAACAACATCATTTTTAAGCCGGCAAACGAAACTGATTAAGCGCCTTAACAGACTACTGATGTAATTTGATATATTAGGCGACGACGATCAACTAGGCCGGTCGTCTGCATGGGCAAAATTTTCGGTTTGCCCGATTCAGCTGATTAGATTTGCTATAGTGTTTATCAACAGCACTCATTGAGGACAAGGGTGAAAACGACCAGCTTCAGTACCCAGATTTAAGGCAATACAGCTTCGACATTTTTTGCTCGACCGTCAGCAGTACCAAAACATCGTTCAAGCCTTCTTTCTTTCTTGATCAATCCATCCATTGTGCCAAAACAGGTTTTTGACAGGGGTTCGTCGTCAATTGAAGGAGATGTCAGTAAGTAAATAGAAGTTGCTTCCATACAGAAAACAGTTTTCCGACTGAGAAACGTGATTTTAATTACTTTTACACCTCTCAGAAGGGACCATTGTGACCAAAACGAAGAAACAACTGAAATTTGTGATGTTAAAAGAACACTTCAGCTGATTGAAGGCACTCATAAAATACTCAGACGGTTAAAAATGTTCTTGCTTTTAAAAAAGAATAAAAGAAAAATTTGCTGTCATTTACCATGCCACAGTTTAAATTTTGGTATTTTGCGCAACGATCCGATAAAAGATCTCAGTTGTTTGCAAACTGAAAATCAGCAGCCATAAGACAGCAAACAACTTTTTTCAGTTTCAGCAATTGAATGCCATTCTTCTTTCTTCAATTCTCCAAAAAACAAGTCAATAAAAATTGCAATGTTCTGAAGACCTCAGGAAACATAGCTTCTTATCATTTCAGACGTACTTCTAAAAACCAGGCCATCCACGCAACAAATTGCGGACTGTAGAAGCGCTACGTTAAGCACAGCCCAATTGAGCTTCAACAGAATTCATTCTGTTTCACCGCAATCATTGGCGTCAAAGCAATGCTCTCCAAAGTTCATCAGTTGCCGCTCATGCTCCCAATCAAAAAATTGCCGTTAATGCGATAACTTTCAAATTTAATGATAATCAAAGTCTTAAAAAAATAGGAATTCAAGATATCATTTCTTGAGATCAACAATGTATCGGAACAAAGTCATTATAGCAAGCAAAAATACTGTATCGGTACAGGAAATCCAACTATTTTGTTTTTCACAACGTACAAGACTCAAAAAATCTTATAAGGCCGATACGACTCATAAGAGAAACACGTATGTAAGATTTACAGCATCAGACAACTAGCAAGGTTGTCGGCCAACGTAATTGATGCTCTTTCCAAGGTCGGAATGGGTCAAAAATGCAATTAATTTGACCTCTAAATTCTATTTATATATATAAAAAGGTTTTGTCCCACCGGGATTGTAACCGCAACCTCTAGGTTAAGGGACCTAGGTCCTAAACATTAGGCTGTATCCCAGTTGCAACAATATGTGAGAACGCACAAATTATAATCTCCTTTCACTTACTCTTCGAGCAACTTGCGTTAGCACCATCTTCAGGCTCCAAAACTGATGATTCGAAACCTGCATCAATTTAAAAATAGGGAGAATTAATGACTCGAGCAAAACGTGCGCCGCCGTCGTTGCCATAAGGTAAAAATAAAATACGGGCGAGTGGATAATAGCCTCTTAGGCTGTTGCTATCGATTGTCCAAACAAAGTCACCGGTTTTTATGATTTCATCGGATGGGGTCCTCCAGTTGCAACAGCGATTCAATGGGGGGGAGGTATTCTATGAACCATCGCTTCCAAATGGCATTAGCGTACGCTTGCGATCTGGCGTACCACTTTCGGTGATCGAATTCATCGACGGGGGAGAATGAAGGAAGGCAAGGACTGCGTTAGCCCATAAGAAAATGGTTCGGCGTTAATGCATCTAAATTGTTAGCATCTGAACTTACGGCAGTCAATGGGCGGTTGTTTAATGATTGTTCAACTGAACAGAATGTAGGGAGTAGAATTTCGTCTGTGAGCTGACGATTTCCAAGGATTGCGTACAGCGTTCGCTTGAAACTGCGCACTAGCCTTTCCCATACCCCTCCTGGGTGCGGGTCAGCAGGTGGATTAAATTGACTCCCTTTCGATCCATCTTCGGCGTTATTTTCTGTTTGTCCAATTTCAGAAGACATAATAAAAGTTCCTTCTCTGTGCTGGCAAAATTAGTGCCGTTGTCGGAGCATATGACTAATGGCATTTCACGACGGGCAATAAAGCGTTCGATACCCAGAACACACGAATTTGTGACCATTGAGTGTGCGATCTCAACATGGACTACCCTGATCGTCAGACAGTTGAGCAGGAACGCCAACTTTTCTCAGAGCAGCGAAAGATGGTGACATAAAACGGACCGAAATAGTCGAGACCAAATTTGTAAAGGGCAGACTCCGAAAGGCAAGCCGCTTTGACGTAAGATCAGCCATCATAGGTTGTACAGGCCTTGTGCTTCGTTTTCTGCAAAGAAAACAATTAAAACTTATTGGACGAAGAACTGAACGAAGCTTCAGAACCACATGTTTCTTTTGGATACGCGCACGAAGATAATCGAAGTGGTTTTTTTTTGAGGTGAATGTGACCTAAAAAACGTATACCAATGGATGTTGACCGTCAAGGATTATGAGGTGCTTCAAATTGAACTCGAGGTCCGTGAAGCGCTTAATACGGCCAAATGAACAGAGCAGGCTAGCGGGTACAACAAACGGCAAATAGGGCTTCTTTTATTGATTTTTTTTTGTGACGTTTAAATTTGATGTTCGATACCACTTGAATGTCCTGGTAAATCGGGTAATCAGATGTCCGAAAAAAATTTGGACCACGCAACCCAGCGCTGTTCTGCAACGCGTCCGAGGACATTCCCCTCGTACCGGTGTCAGCCAGATTATTTTGCATCGATACGTGATGCCATTGATCGACTGTTGTTCCCTTTATTATTTCAGAGACACAATTTGCGACATATATAGGCTGCTTTTCTTGGGAATTTTACCACTGAAGGATTGTGTTACTATCTTTCGTTATTAATGTGCAATTAATCTGAACAGTGATCGCCTTGAATGTTTCTTCTCTGAGGCAAGACGCCAGCAAAGCTGCTTGGAGTTCAAGTTTAGGGACGGTTAGCGCTTTCATTGGAGCAACTCATTCCTTTCCGATTACAAAGGCTAGTTTTGTTTCTTTTACGTTGTTTGAGGAATTCACGAGAGCGCGCAAATATGGAACTGCGCTTAACACTTCCTTCGAACTGTCACCGACTACATAAAATTCCAAGTGCTCAAACGAACCAGAAAAATAGCTGCGCGGTATTGTCATTAGCCCAAGTTTTCGAAGTTCTGAGCTTTACGATGAGAAATGCTCAATCATTTCGCGCGGAAATACACAATCACAACTTTGATCATCAAAGCGCCAGACATCTTTGAGCCGGAGCCGCGCTGTCACGGTAAATGAGGCAACAAATCCAATTTGGGCCAAATACTTTTGATACAAGACTCAATACTAACCTCTGCGCTAAAGCTTTCGAGTTATCACATTTCGTTCCGTGGCTGACTACTAGTGTGTCATTTACATGATCCCACTTCCAACCCAGAACGTAAGATCATGACTCTTCCGTTGAGGCACCAATTTCGTTTAGAACTTGTTCAATTGATTTAACCTCTAACTCCTCCAGGAGGTCCAGAACATTACTGATGAAATTAGGTAGCTTGAAACCACCCCTGTTGAGTAGTTCGATCAAAGCTATAATTTGAGTGCTATGATGGGTGACTCCACTGAGTCCAGGTAGTCATCCATATAAAATTGTTGAAAAACGGCTTGCGCCGCGTCGGAAAAATCTGAATCTTTTTCTCTCGCGGTACGCAATAACGCGTAATTGGCCGAAGTTGGCGGATCCTTCGCACCTAATATGTGTCTTCTGTGCTGATGTACCTCAGTGTTCTTTGAGGGATCTTCCCGTTGCCAAAAAATGCAAAACGATTTGTTCCGCCAGCTAAACACCAACTTGTAAAAACATACCATCAAAATCAGCGAAAACAGCAAATTGATGTTGACGAAAGCGTATAAGAGTGTCGATTAACTCCTGTAAAAGGTCTGGACCGGTGAGCAATACACTGTTTAAAGATATACCCTGAATTTTTGAATCACCTTTGAAGACCCTACGAACTTTTTCCGGCTTGTTGGGGATCTTTACTTTTATTCACCAATCCCTCTACTCCTACTCGCCTCGCTCCTTACTGGATAGCGTCGTCAAAACTCTCGTAAAGTTTGCACAACTCTTTTTCAATCTTGGCCCTTGCGTCATACATCTTGGAAATTTCGCCAGTGAAGGGATTTCAAATAATGGGTTAAAGAATACTAAAACAGATGAACTTTAAAGGAAATGAATTAAAAGTGGTTTTAATCAGTGGTGATCAATATTTGGACAAATCAGCCAACAGAGAAGACAGATAGTGAAGTGAACAGGAACTGGTTCACAACTGGGCGATGAGATATAAACCATTCTCTTCCAACCCAATGCTCGTTATCCCAATTTTTTAATTTATTAACATAGCCTTTGTCGCGATCCTCTTGAATTGTCTGTGCGTAACTTTTTTACAAAGCGGGTCTCTACTTAATCTTTTTTTCCATTTAATTGAACTGCACCAGTGCTGAAAAAAATTGTTTGAGAGTTTTACTTTGTCTGCACCAAAAGCATGCCTATATGATATCGGCCCTCACTGTGAACGGTGGATTGTTCGAGGATTTCAGTTGCTCGAAGATCAAAGGTTGAACGTGGATCAGCCTGCTTAACATTCCCAAATGAAACCATGTCATAGCAAGATTTTAGTTGTGTTGCTAACTCACAATCTTGCTTAGCTACTGCATTGAAGCAAGTAGAAATCAGACCAAATGAAGACGGCAAAGGATCACTTATTACCCATCCCAACAGTAAACGAACGGCAGCGGGTAAGGATTTGGAGCCAGTTTAAAAACAATTCATCCGGCGGATGGCGTGGTAAGCGTCTTGGCCGAGTATCATCTCGGAGTTTGCGTAGTCGTACATCTTGTTCTGTAATACGCTCAAGTCAGGATATTCATCTTGAAGGGCGCAATTGTCGATGATGTCAGAAACTGTTAGCAAATTCTTTTTTACGTAAGGGAGTAAATCAAACGGAACACAAGCGTTTTCGCCTATTGGTTACACGATACCTTATACTGATTCCGTTGTTATGGTTTTTTGAGTATTTAAGCCATTCACTGTCAACTTAAATGGCTCTCCTTTCAACCGAAGACGGTTTGCAAGCTCGCTAGATATCCAGGAATGGCTAAAATCTGTATCTCAGAGAACAAGTGCTCTTGTGCTTACATTTGAGGGGCTTACAAGATCAAATTTAAGAACCCGAAGAAGCCGTTTTAAATTGCTGACTGAAATGAGGGCCGGCGAACTAGCCGTTCCCAAAGACTTTGCATTTTCTACCGTAGTTGATGTGTTTGTGGAGTTCACTTTGTTGAGCGTTGCAATGTTATTTTTCTTTTTGTTACTTTTGGGAGAAACTCGTTCTGCCCTATAAAGTAATGTGTTATGGGCGTTTCGGCAGCCTTCTTGTGTGCATTTTTGTCGATGGGGACATGTTCGGAAAGAATGCTTGCCATTCAAGCACGCAAAACAAACTTTTTTCTCTGCAGCAATTTCAGCACGCTTCGTGGGGGTGTTTTCCTTGGTAGATAGTTATCGTCAAATGGGATATTGACTTTTGCTCAGCACGCTTGACAATTGATCGTTTTTTGCACTTTGAGATGTTTTGCTTGAGATATTTTGCTTTGCAATTGCCTTGGCAGCAGAGACCTTTGAGGAAACAATTGTTTTTGTTGCACTTATGCCTCCTTTATCCTCAGTTTTGCTTATCAAAAAGATTGTTTTCAGGCGCTCATGAGCTTCTGCTTTCTCCTTAAGCCAATCATTAAAATCTTGGCTTAAGAGGGAGGAGTTGTGAAGATCTGTTTCATGTGACAATGACCTAAATACGCCGACGAGACTTGATATTATAGTAGCGAAGTTGATTAAACTGTCTCCGTTATGCTTTTTTACCGGTGGATAGTTCGACAATTTATCAAGATGTGCAGTAACCACAGCCTGTGGCTGTCCGATTTTGCAATACAGTGTTCTTAATTCATCTCTATACTTTGACCCACAAAAGGCAAATTCTACGATTGCTGCTTTTGTTTTCCCTGTTACCAATGTTCTTAGTACGTTAGCTTCACGTCATCAGTCAATGTCTGCGAATCAATCTCACTTCAATATTAGCCCTACCAGTCGTGCCATTTCCATAGTACGGGAGCGAGGTCGAAACAGTCGGGCATACAGCGAGGAGAGGTGCAGCCTGCAACGCCTGGTTATCTAGTAAAGCACTAAAAATGGATTATAGTAGTAAGTTGTACCACCTACTGTGTTTACTGAAGCTGGTGTGCGTGCCTTGAAAATAACATGCGGGAAGATCGGGAAACCACTTGTGTTCGCAAGTAATGGAACAATAGGGAGCGTCCAGGTATTCAAGTTACTGAGTGGTATTGATATCTCCAGATGCTGGTGATGACTTTCTGCAGCTGCAGGCAGATTTGTTTCTAATTGGATCGGCAAAAAGTTGACTTGTGCTTCAACTGGTAGAGCCTTATCCCGGTTATGTTGAGCGTTGTATGCTGATGACGTATAATCCTGTGCTAGATTTGGACTGTGTAAATTTCCGATCCTTCGTGGCTGGTTCTCGTATGCATTGTTTCCCAGTAGAGAGTTAGGTTCATTTGTTTGAAAAAAACCACGGTATTAAGCGGATTCTTGATCAGCAAGAGACTGCCAGAACTGTTGTGAATTTTGCGGCCGGCATTCATTTGGATTGTTTAGATTCGAGATTGGATAGTTGTGCTCAGGAGCTTCGTTGACCTGAGTGTTTTGCTGGAAACAATCGTCAATTCTAGTAAACCTGACCATTGAGGAATCATTTCTGATGAATGATGTTAATTTGGTTGCTTATTTCCGCCTCCTGGTTCTCATAAACTTGATTCTCGAAAAACTAGTCTGTTTGTGGACAACGGAATTATTGTTCTGCGGAGCTGCTTCCGCAGAAGGAATAGCATGATCAAACTTGGAACTGGTTTGATTCTGTTTGCATGTCAAGATGACAGTTTTTTGACTACCAACTTTTTCAACCCAGTCTTCAAAACAATTTTTGCTCTCGTTTGAGTAGATACTGCCATCTTTTGACAAACGATTTATGGTTGTCTTTAAGAGCAAAGATTCATTGTCCATTAAAATAAGTTCTTGCATTTCGGCTTCAATGAGACGTTTTCAATTTTCCCCGAGAAATTTCTCAAGGTCTGTTTAACGATTTTTGGAAAACAAACTGTTTTCATTTCTTCTCACAATCATTTCTCGTTCTTTCTCAGCCATCTCATTTTCATTTTCTTTTTCTGCAATTCGAGCAGCAGTTTTAGTCTCCTCTTCAACTTCTTAGCGCCTAGTTCTTCCTAATATAGAGTCTTTAACACGCGCTGTTGGAGCCTTCGAAGATTTCTAGCGGACACGGTTTTAGGATTTTCAGGCATTTTTTTAGGACTATTGGTGTTGAGAGCAGAGTATTTATAGCCCCGGTGTTTTTCCATATACCCATCTTGTTTTTTATTCACAACTACCGGCCATTCGTCTTATTCAGACTGAAGTCTCTGCCTGTTCATTCTTAGATGCAAGATCTATCAAAATATCAGTTTTTGCTATACAAATTTGAAGGAGATCATTACATTTGTTAACCAATCCCTCTACTTTTACTCGCCTCGACCCTTATTGGATAGCGTCGTCAAAGCTCTCGTAAAGTTTGCACAACTCTTTTTCGATCTTGGCTCTTGCGTCATACATCTTGGAAACTTTGTCAGTAAAGGGATTTGAAGTAATGGGTTAAAGAACACTAAAACAGATGCACTTTGTAGGAAATGAATTAAAAGTGGTTTTAATGCACTACAGAATTAGGTAGTACAACAATTCAAAGGAATGGTGATCAATAATTGGACAATTCAGCCAACAGAGGAGATAGAAACTGAAGTAAAACCGGAGGAATGAACCGAGAGATGACCGGGTTGGTAGACTGAGCCTCAACGACCAAAGTTTCTATTACCCCTGTAGTTTAAACTGAGGACACAGAAACATAAATAATTGAGAAGCCGAGATCATAAAGCCAGTGCGCAATAGGACTATAGAAAATGTGCGGATTTCAAGAGGACCGGAAAAGCTGGGCGGCGACCACGTAACGATCGATTTGAGAATTGGAAAAACGCAGGAGTGGGGCAGCGACAATCGCCAAGTTTTAACCCAGCGAGCGGTGCCAAAAAAGACGGAACAAAAGCGGACGTCAAGGAACGACTGAGTCCTACAACAAAAAAGCTCTATAACCACTAGTAGTAAAATTGAGGTCACGGAGCCAAAAGAAATGGGAAACAGAGGGAACTCGACGCTAACGCAGCTTTTTGGCTCTACGGCGTTGTTTATTCAGTTTTCTATGGCTAGTTTTATTAAGAAAAAAAGGAATTGATGTTTGATGCCTTAAAGTTAAAGTTATCGACTAAAGATCCAGATGAATTTTCTGGTACAATTTATAGTACTCTTTTACTAAGTGAGGCTCTTTATTTTTTCGCTTTGACACTAGGTCAATCAATACATGGATAATCCAAACGTCTGTTTGCTTAAGAGGACCAAAGATATTCGATGCCCTGTTTCTCGGGCAATTTACTATAGATTTCGAAAGGTTTCGATAACGTTGGAGCACATTAAAAAGTTCGGAAAACGGAAGATCTCGAAAACTATTTGTTTCGTGAGAAGTGAACGAAATATTTATGGCGTCGTGCCAGATTATGACATCAGTTTTCTGCTGGAAAACGTTCTGCAACTGATACTGTACCATTTTTTTTATAAATTACAGCAATGGGTTTTAAACTTAATCCCGGAATTACAAATACTGTGCTTCTATACCGGGTTTAGGTGTTTTTCAAGGAACTAGTTATCGCATGGAACATTGAACTTGCACACAAAATGAATACCATGTGCTCCTTTACCGTATTCTTCAGGACAAAAAAAATGCGAACAATAATTGTTTTATGTAATTTTGAGAACTTTTTTGTTAAATTGTCAAAATCAAGAATTTTATCGCAATCAAACCAAATCCCTAAAATCTACCGGATTTTTGTTTCATAAAGGTAGTCTTAAACTGATTTTTTATGTTCCTAGCCCTTCATTAAGTTAGACCAATATCAATTCAACAGTTACAAGTGAATTTGATAATTTTGACTTTTAAAAAATTTTTCTGAGTTTTTTATTTGTTTTTTCGCCAATTGCGGTCAGTTTTGCCTTTTTTTAAAAAAATCCAACTTCCTAACCCAAAATTTCCCAGTATTTCAGTTTTGGTTGAAGCTAGGCTCTACTACCCAGAAGTCCCTGTCAGGATGTTCCAGTCACTGGTTTTGTAGGCAAAATGGTGACTGTAACCACTTCCCTCACACTTTTGGGTTCAGCAACCCCGTATCCACAAAGGCCAGTTCAGTTTTTCTCTCGATGGACCAAAAGGTCCTCTCTCGTTGCAATAACTTTCAATTTTAATGATAATCAAAGTTTTAATAAAATCATAATGAGAATTCACGACTTGATTTTCTGAGATCAACAATGTATTGGAACTAAATCAATATAGCAAGCAAAAATCCTATTTCGGTACAGGAAATCCAGTTATTTTGTATTTCACAACGTACGAGTCTCAAAAAATCTTTTATGGCTGATACGACTCATAAGAGAAACACGTACATAAGATATACAGCATCAGACAACTAGCAAAGTTGTCGGCCAAACGTAATTGATGCTCTTTTGAAGGTTGGAGAATTTCGGAAAATTTATCGAAATTAGCAGAGCGTTTTAACCTTGTCATCCTTTCAGAAAAAAATCCCCTAGCCTCATTCCGATTGGACCGAGCATTATATCATTGATTTTTGCTCGTTTCTTAACCAGCGAATTTTTTTAAAAAAATGCTTATAGCCTGAGACTTAAAAGCAAGTCAAGAATAACTAAGAAAACCCAACAAGAAAAGATTATGCGTCTCTTACATAAACCAATTTTGCTGGAAAGTTTTATTCAGAAACTCTTATCTGAGCTTGTGAAAAATCAGGTAAGACACTTAAAGATGCAAGACAGGTCAATAAGCACAGAGACTTCTAAAAGACCCGAATAAATTGTCAAACCGTGGTTGTTGATTCAAATTTCCGCGTTTACATTTTCAACTCTGTTCTGAAATTTGAAAAAAAAATCATTTTAGATGTTCTGATGGTACTCAAAGAATATCCATTTGCGGCAGTTGACGATATCGAAAGCATGTTTTTGTTTGTCATAAGACAAGATGATATGGCTTCCAATGCAACCACTCTGTTATTTTCGCCACGATGCAAAACAATATACAAAAAGAAAAGCCAGTCACGTTTCAACAATTTTTGTTTTCCTCGCGATAAGGTTGACTTTAGCAAATAGGTTCTCAATAACTCTGCAAAAGCTCTTGAAGTTTGTTTATAAATAGGATGACACGTATTCAGGTTTTCCTTAACTGGATAGTTTTCACCAAAAAAAAAACAGATAGTTTGTTTTAGCAAACCGACCTGAACTTTTTACTTCAAGAAGCACTTATGACCAAAAAAAGTTTTCAATAAAGCAGCTCCGAACAATCACATTACCACAAAAATAAACCACAGATCGTAGCTATTTCGCCAAATTGATTGAATGCCTCAATGTTTATCTCTGAAATATCCCATTTAAAAAAAAATTGCACAAAATGCGTCTTGACAATGGATCTTCAAACTTTTGAACTTTGATCCACGCGGAATTGATCCACACAGTATGGTTTATAAGATGGATATAGTAAATCCTTACTTTAGAGACTGCTGTAAATCTGACTCGAAAACGGTGCAACAGAACACCAACAATAAATGGCCGAACACCTTGATTTCGCAAGAACTGATATGTAGAATTGATTCAAAAGAAAATACTTTTTCTCATTTCTCCCGGCTCTGAAGAATGGCTCGAGGTTTCATGCTAAATGCAATCTCTGGGCCCTGAACCAACATTGGACAAAAATGGTATCATTTGATAAAGAAAATGCGCCAAAAAATATAAGTAAAAAAGTTTTCAAATATCCTGTTTTCTCGAACTGCATATTTGAGACTGTATGTCAATTATGCTCGAAAAAATTGCCTTCATCAAGGCGTTGATCCATTAATAGCATCATCGCAAGAATAAAGCCATTTTATGGGAGTATTGAAGATTATATTATGTATTAAGTTCACTTGTGCCCCTTCCAATTATTTGATGCTCAAAAATATCAATCAGTAAGGGCGTCAATATCAGCATATCGTTTCCCGACAGAATCATCAAAATATCTATTTGCAGACAGTGGTGTTGGCTTTGTGTGGATCGTTTTGCATAGAGGGTAAGACAAAAGGTTGAAAAGCACCAGCAATAAAAATTCTCCTCCTGTCATTTTTTGTGATCATCTCAAACATGTCGCTGTCTCAATGTTGAAGGTTCTTTTAATAAATTCTGACTCTTTGCAAGCGGCAGATGCCAGCCAACAACAGTTTTGTGCGGCAACAGAAAAATTTTATCTGAGAGTCAGAAGAACTAGAAAAATGCAAAAATCAAATCGCTAACGACAAAAACTGGAAATCAGGGGTAGCCAGAAATGCAACCTGATCATTTTAGCCCTAGAGTGAATTTCGATAGAGGTCTTCCAGAAAAGCATTGTAGAAACTGAAGCCATTTTTCACTCCCTGTTTGTTAGCGACATCGTGACAATGGGAAGCTGTTCACACGGAACCACATCCTAACCAATAGGCCTCTCAGATCTCTTACAAGGAAAAACATTGACAGTCAGAATCCAGCAAGCTTCAATTCTTGGAACAACAAGCAGCAGGTTTTGATTTTTTTCTAGAAACGTCCTGTAGAAGAGCACCTTTTGTCACTGTTAAAGTGTTCACGGTGGGGTGAAAACAACCAAACGCCGCTGAGAATCAATGGCATTGCCTTGGTTTTATGTGCCATGACTCTACGTGGAATATGTTGCCCGGAATAGATATTGGAGGCCAATCTTGGATTCTAAGCACAACCCAGAGTAGTGATGGTTAAAACCACTTACGGTACGCTCGTTAGCCACGTCACCGCCCTCGCACGCGTTGGGGTATATCAGCCTTAATTCTCTTTTCTTTTTATGTGGAGTGGTTATCCCTTTGCAAATACGAGCTTTATTCAAATTTCAAATTTAAAATGTGCTCTCCCTTTTCCCCTATAGCATGTTTAGCAACAAAAATTAAGTATTAGAAGTTAGAGAACAAAGAACTTGAAAACTTCGACGCCGATTTCCTGCAAAAAACAGCTCCTATCTTCCCGTAAGTGTCTCTTGTGAACAAATGAGATTTGAATTGAATGCTTTTTTACTAGTACTATGCAATTTTAAGGATACAACACATTTAATATTTACGATATATTACTTCAGTATTTTAGCATTTAAGCTAAATTTTAATATATTTTTGTTCAATAATTTTGCTTTTTGGCATTATTTTAAAGGCGATATAACTGACTGATGATCTGTCAGTTCTAGCCCATCCATATTCGGGCTTTGAAAACAATTTCTATTTGCAAAGTTTTTTCATAATATTTGAGGACTGTTATATACCTAAAGTACAAAAATAGCCCGCAAATAAAAAGGTAGATGCCGAATTGGAAAAACTCAGAAAGCGTCGTAGATCTGAAATTTACTGCTGTTTCTGATAACTGTCTGCAAAAACTGTCGAATTGAGTTGTGGATAAGGAAAATGCACATAAACTCTTAATCTTGTAAATTAAAACAACGCAGACCAGTGTGCTGCTTTTAAATACACGACGTGCATCCTACTCGCTAGCCCTCTGCACTTTGTGTTGGCAACAATATTCCCACTCGTTACATCCATGCAGATCCGTGTCCTATTCTTTATGAGTCCGCGGTTGTTGTTCGCATGCGTCACCAGTTTAGTCTCATTCCATGCACTCCATTTAAAAGCCACTGAAACAACAATCAGGTAGCTAGAAAAATTAGTCGGAGCTGCAAATGTTTAATTAGTACTCGTTGCGAAAACAACAGATATAGTTAACTTATCGATGGAGAGAAAAGCTAGCTAAAATAGTACCTGGCAGTGTCATAAATTTTCTTGGATAATACTAAAATTTGATGCCACTGTTTCTTCAGTATTTTTTTCAATATCAAGTGCCAATGTTCTACTTGTCCCCTTGAGACAGTTCAGACTTTTTGCAAGTTTGCCAACATTTGCACTGTTCAAGGCCTGCTGGATATGAAGATAAGTATAGGAAATTTTTCCATATTCGTTATTCTAATATGAAGCGTCAAAATGCATTTAATGACATTTTTTATTCAACAACTTTTTTGAACAGACTTAGATTAAATCTAATATTAAAAAATCTTTGGATTGTCGTGGTCGTTAATACGGGTCAAAAGAATTCAATAAATTGAATTTTAAATTAGGTTTGGAACTGAAAATATACAAAAATTAGCTCGTATTTATAGTAGTTATCTATGCAAAAATATACAGAGAAAATTTAGATTAGCTAAAAATAATTTACTTGATTGACATGTGAATAGATCTTAGTTCCGAATCCCGGAGGTGATTTTCTATTTTCATCAACGTTTGTTGAGAATCATATATGGCCTAGATACAATCGAGTTCATTACTTGGAGGTCGGTGGATGTTAGAATCGGGTTTCTGTGGGTGAGAGAATTTACTTCTCACATCTGATTGATAGGTCAAAAGATAATCTTAGCGCCAAAACAAAATTAGAATTGAGTTTAGTTTTGTGGCCATTACTTATCGACAGGTAAGTTCTTCTTTTGTTCTTTGGAAATTTAATAAAGAAAACTTCTAAGTTTCTTGATTTTTCTTTGAAACCATCACATGGATTAATGAAAAAATGATCACAATTAAATCTTCTGAGATGTAAAGCTTCATATGCGCAAAAATTTTGTCGCAATGATTTTTTCTTAGATCAATACTTTTAAAAACAATTATTTTCATGCTCTCGTTGCTTTTCTGCAAAACACAAAACAAAAAAGCATTTATGGCCGGACGGAACAAATTGTCACGCGTCAGAGGACAAACTTAAACCGTTTTCTGATGTTACGTTTTGAAGAGTGTTAGTTGCATAAGTTTTTTGAGGATATCTGAATACTTCTGGATGGTGATATCAACCGTTGCACTCATCGATATTTTTGTCAGCAGCCTCTTAAGCGGGGTTAAACGACCTCTGGGTTATGTGATCACATGCACTTGTCGCCACGGACAAAGGGCGCCAGACCCAATTGTGCTCTGGACTCTTAGATGCAAAATTGTGTAGCGGTCAGGCCTCCCACTTTACTTAGGTATGATCAGATTCTGCGGATCTGTTACAAAAGTAAAACCATTTCCGTGAGTCAGGAAATGTTTTCAGAGTCAGGTTGGGTCAGTCGCCGTGCTGAAAAGTAAGAAAGTAAGTAAACCGCTCATACCGTTTTTGGTAGATTTTGTCAGAAAAATTGTCCAAAAGGCATTTGTGCTCAGCAAACGAGTTGAACTGTATAAAAAGTATAAAAGAAACAATCATATGTAAAAATTCGATTTATGAGAATTCCATACTGTGGCAGTATTTGGTATGAAAGAATAGTAAGTCCAGTGGAACAAAAATTGATCTAGCGCCAATGCTTTACTACATTCATCCAGTCATCCATCTTGTAATTTGAGCAACGCAATGACTCTCATCTTTATAATTTGGGTCCTCAAACAAGTAAAATTTGTAAATTTTAAAACAATTATCTGGGTAAATTTAACCTTGGCATCCAGTTGAGTTACTCTTTAGCTTGTATCCGACTTCGCACTGGCAGTCATAGCCCGGTTGGTAGTTTATACAGATGGAGTTCGTACCACAGAACTCGATTCCTTCACATTCATTCACATCTAATTAAAATACGTAGAAGTACACTATTATAATTAACATGAATTTAGTTGAATTTGGTCGAAAATCAACAGATTAGGAAACTATACATTAAAAATTTCTATCCCACGGCGCAAACCTGAATTTACTCAATTTATATTTAACAGCATAACGTCAAGATCATAACAACTGACGCTATTATATTTATTTCCGCGCATTTTATCCTATTATGTGGACCATGTCACAAAAATCTTGAGTTCACCGAAAACAATCAAACAACGGAGATGCTTCATGGGAAGTATATACTACATGATCGAATCCCTTCCTCTATTTTTGAGTAAAATTATTTCTGAGGTCGTCAAGTAAACCTGGACAACAATCAACGACAATGCATTTCAAGAACCAAACGTGCAATTGTGCGCTTAGCAGAAAACAAACACCTCGATGCAAACAAAGAAACCGCAATGGTGGCAGGGCTAATCTCGGGGCTTGCCCCGAACAGTTGCATACTAATCCTTCCTAGCAACTTATTGCAACCGCCAATACGTTCTTAAATAAAAATTAGCAAAAGTCCAAAAGCAATATTGTCAAATTATTTGCAGTGCTATCGACCCTCGACCCTCGTCTTTTTCGATCAAACAAAATGCTAACTCCGGACAGACCATCACGCCTTAATTTACACTTTAGTTCACACTTAAACATAGTAGGAGAAATATAGCCCCTGTAGATATTCCAGCTGTGATAAATTTTTATCTCGCTGAGTCATTAAGCAGGCGCTTCTAGCAAACAAAAGTAGACTATTTTTGATCCATTTTACCATTTCGATTCCAGAAAACGTATCCTGGTGCATGTAAAAAGAGCCTTACAGTTATGAGGTACGGCGAAAAGGGAACGTTTATTGTAATTGAGATACATTATTGTAAAATGAACTATAATGATACTTTATAATTGGTACTACACTTTACTAAGCAGTTCCCATAAAGTTCTACAAATTAGCGCAATAAAATCGTTATCATTTTGATAGGCGCTCTGAATCGTAATATTTTAACACCGAACTTCTGGTACGTTTACTTTTGCCACCCAAACGTTTGGAAATAAACAACAGTCTCTGATGTATCTTCTATCAAATACACTTTTCAAAGACTTATTTAGTTAATATTTTGGGCATACTGAAGTTCGTTATGGTAATTAAGTGAACGTAGTTTTAAAATAGCAAATCAATAGAACAAGTTCGTTGTAACCTGTGCACTTTTTGTCATCTTGTGCATCTAATGTTGTCCCATTAAGACAATGTCCACATTGGAACCCTCCAAACACATCTGAACATTGTCTCAAGAAGTTAGACTGGCAGTACTCTGCACCTTTTCCAATACAGTTCCAGAAAATTTCTAAGCATTTAAAAAATCAGCACTTACCGCTGTGTTTGTTAATTGTGGATCAAAATAAACTGCCTTGATT
>NC_134468.1:47441105-47464681 GCF_964194025.1 Convolutriloba macropyga | reverse complement strand
AAGCTGTAGGAGCCTTAATGTAGTTCATTAACCCAGCATTTAGGTAGTAACCCTAAAAGCTTTAAGATTGGCTACCCCAATATTAACCTGCTCTTTACCTTAATGGAGTTCACTAACCCAGCAATTGGATAGTAACCCTCAAGGATGAAAGGTTGGATACCCAAGAAAGAACCTGCTCAAGAAAACTACTAAACCTACCCCGACGAAAGAGCATCAGCATACTGCTTACAGTGATCAAACTAGGGTTAATGCCATTGTTAGGATCTGTTGCCTAGTGGAAAAGAGGATCATAGCATGAGTACCTCTTTTTAAGGGAAAGTATTTCCGTAGAAAAAGGTACTTTACAGAAGTACTTTTAAGGAAAACTACTTCTGTATAGCCCACACTCAACATGACATTATGTGATTTTTAAAATGCTGTCAGTGAACGAATGCTTACTAATCTACCAGCCTATCCCAGATTTTTACTGGAAGTTGAGGAGTGGGTCGGTTAAACATCCACTTAATGCGCTTGGGGGCAAACTCATCAGTCACTTTCACAAACTTCTGGATCTCAACTTTTCTGAGCAGCTCGTTCTCAGCCCCAACAGTTCTGGTAAAATTATATGCCAGACAATGACATGGGTACCCCTCCAAAATACAAATTGCGCCTTTCTAAAATAAACGTACTCGTGTCCGTGAAAGGAACAATTTCAACATGCCAAATTTGACAAAGGGTTACATTGAAAACATCAATTTTTCAGCGTATTTTCACAATCAGTTACGGAGATCAGCCCGTAATAATCCATACCATTGTTTGTGAACAAAAGAGTCTCCCAACTGATGGAGGCAGGGTTGTCAGCCATGGTGTGTTGAATGGTGACAGTGCGTATCTTTCCGCACGTAAAACTGTTATACTTCATTGAATGTAATGAAGTTTGCAGTGTAAGGACGCCACAGCTCTTCTGGATAGTGGACTGGAGACAGACAATAACTTGATGGTGATATTTAAAGTGGGCATGCAGGAAAGACAGTTTAACAAATACATGGCGGGCGTCTGGGGTGATAGAAAACGTTGCAGCAAAGTCAATTTCAGTTATTTGTTTGATACGACTAGGCGATGGAATTGAAAATTTTCCCCCGACAAAGACCGAAAATGGATTAACACGTATGCTGGATTCTCTTCGCACACGATACTAAATATGTCTTTTCAAAAGCAGTAGGTACTGTACTATCTTAGGTGGATTGATATTATTGTTGAGATGGTACCAATTTGATTGGGTACTCAATATATCAAACTTGATGTTTTCTTAGCTCCATCAGTGCTTGCCTCTAATGTGAATAACTTGGTTTCTATAAATCCTGGACCACTTATTCAGCTACTAGATTGCATGCCACAGGTGCCGGATTATAAGAAAATATGACATGAGCCAAATTCAATGATGCTCGTATACTCTGTGCACAACTGGTCTACAATGAAAATTGATCGCTTACCTTTAGAGTTAAACCACTTTAAGACGATGGTGCTTTTGTCCTCAGAAAACACTGTTCACAGAAATTGAATGGGCTTGGCAGTAATTTTGCTTCACCCAAGCATCCGATAAGGTATTGTTCAGGAGCAGCAATCACCTTCAGATGTGAATCGCGGGTTTGAAACACGAAAAAATCAAGCTATGGCAGGGGTTCACTTAGAGTAGTTAGCCGAGCTCGAAGAACTGAAAGAGCAGTAAAATTTTCTTGGAAATTATTGCCAAAAACATCAATCTAAATGCCTAAAAAATCTCACAAAATAGCTCCTCGGTTTAGTAGTGTTTGCATGCTTGGGAAGTTCCACATTACATTCGGGGAAGTTTTCTGCGGTACCTTTTTATCGTACCAGTACTGTGCGCTTACACGCAAGATGTTTAGTAGAATTCGAGCAACAAGGGTAAATGATGCCACCAGACCAATGAGATTAAATACTTTTGAAACTAGGCGCGCTAGCAAGCCCTCTGCTACTGACGTAGTAACTGTACGAGGGACACCTCTTCTCTCCACTAATTTTTCAGCGTTGTAATTCCATGTCAACACAAGGTAGTCAAAGATTCTTCCTTTGATGACGTGATTACGCTTGATATGACAGATTATGGTTAGTCATCATTTTTTAATCAGACTGACCATGGTTTCACACAGTAAACCTAGACGATACACAGTAAATCTAGACGATACATTTAATCCTTGAACCTGTTGAGACCTCTGCCAGGGAACTCAGAATAACACCTGTGACCTTGCGGATGACATTGTTGGTTAAGTCCGGTAATTGAGTGTCATTGCCACAGGATGTGCGGTGTAATACATAGTTGGCGCAGGTGGATCGGCTGGAGCAACAAATGTAAGACTCTTGTACTGACACACACAACTTCTGTTCTGGATTCTTCTCGCCTCAAAAAGCAAAGTGATGATTGGTCTCAGACAGGGAAACTAATATGCCGTGGCAGTTTGGTGCACGCTTCTCGATCATGTGGACATCTGGAACTGCAATTAGGTAATCTTTGTCGGGGTGTTCACTGATCGTTTTTGCGTAATTTGTCTTGAAGCTTTGTGTATAATAAAGCTGCACTTCGTGGCAGTTTCGCTCCTCAATTGATAAAAAATAAATATTCGGGAGCCAGATGATATCATTCGCGTTTTCTGGCGTTTACATGTAACCGTTGGTTCAATTATTCCATGCGCTTGAGCAACCCATGGGGATGGGGTTTCAACTTGCCGGTACGCACTGCTCACTTTCATATTGTACAACGACTTTACTTCAAAAACCAGATGATAATACAGTGTAACTTTAGCATTAACACACCAAACTACCGATTTTTTTTTAATGTTCTTCATAATGGAAAAGTCTTACGGAAGGTTGATTACAGGTGGTAAGTTTTGCTGGTCATAGCCGATTTGTTTCCGTAGAATTTTGTATTTTTGTCGTTAGAAGGCTTCTAGCTGGGGACTGGCTAGCGCCCAAAACTCTATCAAAATTCCGAAAGATTTGTTGGTGGTTCCTCTTGTTGTAGGAAGTGTAGTGTGTTGTCCCCAAAAAATGTTTCTCTCTCGGCTGCTTGAAAACTTTGCTCTTGGTAGTTGAAATAATAATAATCAAAATAGGTATTACCAGCAACAAGTAATGTTATAGCCAGAGACAGTTAATTGAGTAAATTCAATAATCTAAAGGAATTTTTCTATCAAAACAATTTAATGGTCCACACAAAATCAAACCAGGTCAATCAAACTTTCCACAAGTATCCAAAACTCATGCAATTCACTTCTTAATCCAATTAATTTTAATAAGTTCTGCCTCCCAGTATTTACGTTAGTGGCCAGAAACTAATAATTTTTGCAATCACCAATTTTGAATATTTTTGCAGTTCCACTCACTGCTATTACGCAACTATGTTCTTTCACAAAGAACTCACAAAAAAAACTACAATTTTCTCACTCTGAGAACCAACTGCTCCACTTGAGCTTTCTCTTAATTTCAATTTCGACTAACAAACCACTGTTTCTCAACCCCATCAGTCTTTCTCTCAGGCTCGCTCTCTCGCGTCTAATGGTTTTTTCTTGTGCTTGAGGGTACTCAACCTTATCAGTTTTTTATCAGCAAAACGTAACGTGTCGTTTCTTTTCGAACATTTTGACCTAACGTATAAGCGATTTAGTACGCGTAGAATAATGGCGATGCGCTGTAGTTTATCTAAAGTAAATGTTTGCTTAAGATGACCGGAATTCCATGGTTTACTTGGTTTACTAAGTTCAGGATTCACAAAAAATCATGTGCTATGTCACTTAATATTTATAAATGCAGGCTATTTTTTATGTTTTCACAGCAATGGATATGTTTGATTGGTCCTAAGGATGCTTTGCTTCCCTTTGTGATGTTACAATGTCTGTTTTCAACCATTTTTGAAAAATTCTCCTTATGATCACAATAGTGGAAAAATCAGGGAAACTTTAGATCTTTTTGCATTTTTCTTTGTAGAATAGTCGTCATCGTTAATACCTTTGAACTGAGCAATAACTGAGTTGCTTTCTGAACTTTTAAATGTGGTTTTGGGTAGAAGTTTTGACTCTGTTAAAAGCATTCCCTTTTTCGCGAGAGTACATAAAACAATTCAGTTATCGCCTCTGTTTTTTTTGTTTTTAAAGCGAATTAAAACAGCTTTGGATTGGCGGGAAAAGCTCACTCTTTTTCGCAATGCATATGCAATTGTCCAAAGAGTCACCAGTTAACATTTGAGGTCTATCGGGCTTGAGGAAGTAGGGTTTTCACGACTTGCGGGGGGGTCGCAAAAATGTGGACGCTTGGTTTTGTAACTCTTGAGTTTCTTTCTATCAGAAATTCTTCCAAACCACCCCTGTGCTCCTTTGGACTGATTATTCTATTCTTTAGAACAATTCAAGGCAATAAGTAGTCCCATATCAAACATCGAACTCACTTCATAGCTCTATATTTCCACGAAAAACTCTCTTTTGCAATCTTTTTGATCTTTTAAACCTCCCATACTTCAGTTACCGCTCTTTTCTGACAACAATTATTTCCTCCACTGTGTACTTAACAAAACTATAGTCGTGTAACTTTTTCCGAGTTCTGATTTTAACTAGACACTTTGATTTAACCGTAAATCCCCTGATGAATTCAACCTGACTGACAAAATTTGAATATAAGAACTCAAACCACTAAATGCGTTAATTCCCAAAGTATCTGCCAATTTACTCTTACAAATACAAAACCACTACTGAAATATTACTCTCACTAGTTCTATTCAAATGGGATTACCGAGCTTGGATTCAAAACACTATTGCAATAAAAAGCTAACACTTTTTCAAATCGTTTTATTTTCCTTTTCATTTCGACATGTATGTCCCTTCAACCATCCTTTTCTTTTACTTAATTTAATATGGTTTCAAGCTTGTTTGATTGTTGTGCACAAAATCCGAACGCTTGCTGAACTACTCTATAAAAGTATCAGTTTTTAACGAATAAAAGTCTCTTTTCTGCCAATCGAAATACTAATTATTTCGTAATTCCTTTTTCTTTCACATATAAATAGATTTGCTTATTCACACAGTATGGTTTGTGACAACAACTTTATTTCCTTGTCTTTCATTTGTATTCCCCATGCTTTGGGTGATCGTTGGAGGCAAACAAACATCCTTTGTCTTGCAAAGATGCAATAAATTTGGCCGACAAATCCTTCATAGCAAATCTTTTGTTTTTCTCCCTTCTTTAGCAGTAATTTTCCCTAGTTAGCATACCTATTATATACTTTCTGAAAACACTAAGCAGTAAGCCCAAACTTGTAGCTACTTATAGGGAATAAATACTCGCGTTTTTATTATACAAAAAAAAGCTTTTAGGGGTGCATTTTGGGACTCGGGGGAATTCATTCATTAAAAAATCATTGCTTTTCGCAAGCTGTTACATTTTTTTCCTGGTGTTCTGATAATTGGTTTCTTCCGTTTAATGACCTCTGAGTTTGATTCAGACTATTTCTGACAACTTGATCACTTTGCAAAGCTAATTGTGTTTTGTTTATATAAGATTTCACACCAACTTAAATTGCTCATGTGTGCTTCTTTTATTTACTTATCAAATATGCTCAAGATCGGCCTAGAAAGTTTGCAAATTAATTAGTATTTCAAAAGCCAAGTTTCTCTCTTAACTAGGGGTTAAGGTCCCATGATTTATCAATTCCACACTCCTCCCTACTAGACTATTATTCTCCCGAATAATAAAAAATCCGTTGTTCACTGAGGACTAGCACACCCTCTCCTTTTCACAGAGCGTTTTTCGGTAAAATAGTTAACCTAAGTTAGTGTGAACCATTTAAATAGAGCTCCAAGTAAATGAAAGTTAGCAAATGCCCAGAGCACCGATTAGTGGTTAGATATTAACTAGAAGATATAAGCATGATCATATATATGAGTCCGTCAGTCAACCAATCGTTTTGAACACAAAAACTGGCCGAAATGAAGCTCACAATCAAAACAACAATCCTGTATAAAGAACCCCAACTCTGTCTAATCCTAACCCAATTCCGAACATTGCAATCAAACAGGCCATATTTTTCCAATAGTTTTTTTCTTTAGAGCATATGCACTTCAGTGTTAACAGCAGATTTATTGATTCCATTATGAGCTTCTAATTTAATGTACGGCATAAGAACTCACATTCGTTAGAGCAGCATCTTCAGATCACAATTACTTGCTCTCACATCAGACAGTTAAACTTTACGGACTTTGTCAACGCTTCTTTCTTCCTCCGATGCTTGAAGGGATGACCGCCTTCATTCTCATTATTTGACTTTTTCTTTCGCTTGCGCCAGACTTCTCTGGACGACTGATAATTCAATTTCAGTTTGTTCCACTTCACTTTCCTACCAATTATTTGTTTTCCAAACAACACGCTGCACAACTCAGGGTACTCCAATTCCAGACTTCTCTGATCGTCACTCCCCCTCAACAAGCTCGGAGAAGAACTACACGACACCTCCCTCCTAAATTTCACTGTCTCTTCTTTGCTGGATAAGCCTATCGACAACTGATTCCAATCAGTTTCAATTGCTTTCTTGACTTCGAAATCCGAGGACTGTTTCTGTTCATTATCGCGCTTCGAAAAAGAACTCTTGAAGTCTGCTGGCACTACATTCTCTTCGAAATCAAATGCACCAGCGTTTCCTCCAACAATGGCGGCAACGGTTGAGTCATCATTTTTTTTGTCTGTTTCCACAATTGCGCATTCTTTCCAGATCCTGGTGAAAAAATTTTCGCCAAATTTTGCTATTGTAGTCATTTTTTCTTCTTTGCTCAATTCTAGAAATCCATCCGCGCATGCCTTTGCAACCGTGATTTCACAACTCTCGTTTGCTTCACAATACGCATCGTCTGTTGGAAAGTTTACAAAATTTGCGTGTAATTTCTCACATTTACCTTCAGATGAAGTTCGTGTCAAACTAAGGTGTTCAGTGTGCTGCGACCCAATACTGGCTTTACCCTGTCGTGAACTCTTGTCAATCAAATTTTCACGAAATATTAATTCTGTTGCTGTGTCCGGACTACTTTTTTGAGCAAAATTAAAATGTGGCATAGCTGTTTCTCCAACATCTATCCATTTACCAAAGTATGGCATGCAAGGACTGGACGTGATGTTTTCAGAGGCTATCAACCCTTTAGAGCACTGTTTTCCAACTGTCAATCCGTTTTTGGTAGTCAGCTCAAACGATTTAGAGTCAATATGCCGCTCACAAATGTTTTGAAAGACCACATCGTCGTCCATGTATTCAAATTTGTTTTCATCGTCGCTATCGAAGAAGCTGTTGTCATCGCTAAAATCGTCTTCACTTAAATTCGCATCTTCCTCCACCTCACTGTCATTAATTTCCTCGAGTGCTTCATTTCTCATTTCTAGAATTTTCAGGTTTTTACTAATGTCCCACCGTGCAAAACATCGATCCATCATTTCCTTGAACCGTTCATCTTCACATTTAGTTTTTGTCGTAATCTGCTCCTCCGTTTCTCCGTCAGAACCAAAGTTTCGACTGCCACAAATAACGTTTGAATCAGCAACAGTCTCCACACCGGACGAACTGCAAGTCAAAGTCCTGTTCTCTCAAAGTTCTCTCAAAGTCCTGCCTTGATTTCCGACTCTGACAATCGGCTTCTCGTCAAGCACTGCTTTTACTCCGAAATCTACAGCTTTTATGGCAGACCAACTTTTAGTCCAAGAAATCTTTGCTGTCTTTTTGTACATCACTGATTTGACAATAATATCGGTTTTCACCTGAACTTCTTTCATTTTATCTGATTTTGGAGTCCGCTCTTGGAGCGGTAACTCCTCTCTGTCAACAACGTCACTTGGAAAAACTGGTCTGTCAATTTCATACTTTAAAGCTGCTTTCTCGTACTCCTCTTTCTCTATCAAGCATCTCTCAAACGCGTCCTCATAAAATTGTGGGTTATTGGACAGTCTCAGATCAAAGAAGTACAAAGTTTCTTGAAGAGTCCAGGCACGATTTCTTTGATCGGTTTTCCAAAATCCACGCGGCAAATAATTTAAAGCATCACGAGCCCAGCCACACAACTTGTCTGGTAGAAACCTCTTCACCTCTTCTTCTGACCACATGAAAACTTCACAAACATCTAAATAATACTCACGCCAGTCCTCCCAAACTTCATATCCAGGCGAAGGAAACTGTTTTATTAATCCGAAACCTGACATTTTTCTCCGAAATGCTTCACTCTACTCTGAATGCTCCTCTGAGGCTTCAATTTCTGCTGCTATTCTTCTCTGCTTTTCTTCTCGTCTCTGTCTGAGTAAGCTCCTCAATCTATCTGCTCGGGTGCTTCCACCACTACGCTGAGTTAGAATCCTCGTCCCGAGAAAAATCACTGACCGTCTTCCAAAAGTACCCTCTCCTGGAAATATCTGTCTCTGTTGCTCAAATTCTCTCGATCTCCTCCGTTCCACAAAACTTGTAATCTCATTCTGACTATCGTCAACGTGTTCCTCGACTTGCTCAGCGTCGGAAGTCACCAGCTTTGAGCACTTGTTGCAAGTCTATCAGAACTCTCTCTTCACACTCGTATTCAAATCTTCTGAATAACTCCCTTTTTAACAAGAGAGCCCACCCAGGAGCGCCAGTGTAGAATTTTGTTTTTTTTGTCGTTAGAAGGCTTCCAGCTGGGAACTGGCTAGCGCCCAAAACTCTATCAAAATTCCGAAAGATTTTTTTGGTGGTTCCTCTTGTTGTAGGGAGTGTAGTGTGTTGTCCCCAAAAAATGTTTCTCTCTCGGCTGCTGTTTCTCTCTCGGTTCCTCTTGTTGTAGGGAGTGTAGTGTGTTGTCCCCAAAAAATGTTTCTCTCTCGGCTGCTGTTTCTCTCTCGGTTCCTCTTGTTGTAGGGAGTGTAGTGTGTTGTCCCCAAAAAATGTTTCTCTCTCGGCTGCTTGAAAATTTTGCTCTTGATAGTTGAAATAATAATCAAAATAGGTATTACCAGCAACAAGTAATGTTATAGCCAGAGACAGTTAATTGAGTAAATTCAATAATCTAGAGGAATTTTTCTATCAAAACTATTTAATGGTCCACACTAAATCAAACCAGGTCAATCAAACTATCCACAAGTATCCAAAACTCATGCAATTCACTTCTTAATCCAACTAATTTTAATAAATTCTGCCTCCCAGTAATTACGTTACTGGCCAGAAACTAATAATTTTTGCAATCACCAATTTTGAATAACTTTGCCGTTCCACTCACTGCTACTACGCAACTATGTTCTTTCACAAAGAACTCACTAAATAACTACAATTTTCTCACTCTGAGAACCAACTGCTCCACCTGAGATTTCTCTTAATTTTGACTAACAAACCGCTGTTTCTCAGCCCCATCAGTCTTTCTCTCAGGCTCGCTCTCTCCCGTCTAATGGTTTTTCATGTGCTTGAGGGTACTCAACCTTATCAGTTTTTTATCAGCAAAACGTAACGTGTCGTTTCTTTTCGAACATTTTCACCTAACATATAAGCGTTATAGTTGCCGTAGAATAATTGCCAGGCGCGTGCTGTAGTTTATCTAAAGTAAATGTTTACTTAAAATGACCGGAATTCCATGGTGTACTTGGTTTACTAATTTCAGGATTCACTAGAAATCATGTGCTATGTCACTTAAAAATTATAAATGCAAGCTAGTTTTTATGTTTTCGCAGCTATGGATATGTTTGATTGGTCCTAAGGATGCTTCGATTCCCTTTGTGATGTTACATTGTCTGTTTTCAACCATTTTTGAACAATTCTCCTTATGATCACAATAGTGGAAAAATCAGGGAAACTTTAGATCTTTTTGCATTTTTCTTTGTAGAGTAGTCGTCAGCGTTAATACTTTTGAACAGAGCAATAACTGGGTTGCTTTCTGAACTTTTAAATATGGCTTTGGGTAGAAATTTTGACTCTGTTAAAAGCATTCCCTTTTTCGCGAGAGTACATAAAACAATTCAGTTATCGCCTCTTTTTTTTGTTTTAAAAGCGAATTAAAACAGCTTTGGATTGGCGGAAAAAGCTCGCTCTTTTTCGCAATGCATATGCAATTGTCCAAAGAGTCGCCAGTCAAAATTTGAGGTCAATCGGGCTTGAGGAAGTAGGGTTTTCAGGACTTGCGGGGTGGGTCGCAAAAATGTGGACGCTTAGTTTTGTAACTCTTGAGTTTCTTTCTATCAGCAATTCTTCCAAACCGCCCCTGTGCTCCTTTGGACTGAATATTCTATTCTTTAGCACAATTCAGGGCAATAATTAGTCCCATCTCAAACATCGAACTCACTTCATGGCTCTATATTTCCACTAAAAATTCTCTTTTGCAATCTTCTTGATCTTTTAAACCTCCAATACTTCAGTTTCCGCTCTTTCCTGACAACAATGATTTCCTCCACTGTGTACTTACCAAAACTATAGTAGTGTAACTTTTTCCCAGCTCTGATTTTAACTAGACACTTTGATTTAACCGTAAATCCCCTGATGAATTCAACCTGACTGACAAAATTTGAATATAAGAACTCAAACCAATAAATGCGTTAATTCCCAAAGTATCTGCCAATTTTCTCTTACAAATACAAAAACACTACTGAAATAATACTCTCACTAGTTCTCTTCAAGTGGGATTACCGAGCTTGGATTCAAAACACTATTGCAAAAAAAGCTAACACTTTTTCAAATCGTTTTATTTTCCTTTTCATTTCTACATGCAAGTCCCTTCAACCATCCTTTTCTTTTATTTAATTTAATATGATTTCAAGCTTGTTTGATTGTTTTGCACAAAATCCGAACACTTGCTGAACTACTCTATAAAAGTATCAGTTTTTAACGATTAAAAGTCTCTTTTCTGCCATTCGAAAAACTAATTATTGGTAATTCCTTTTTCTTTCACATATAATTAGATTTGCATATTCACACAGTATGGTTTGTGACAACAACTTTATTTCCTTGTCTTTCATTTGTATTCCCCATGCTTTGGGTGATCGTTGGAGGCAAACAAACATCCTTTGTCTTGGAAAGATGCAATAAATTTGGCCGACAAATCCTTCATAGCAAATCTTTTGTTTTCCTCCCTTCTTTAGCAGTAATTTTCCCTAAATAGCATACCTATTATATACTTTCTGAAAACACTAAGCAGTAAGCCAAAACTTGTAGCTACTTATAGGGAATAAATACTACTGCTTTTATTATACAAAAAAGACTTTTAGGGGTGCATTTTGGGACTCGGGGGAATTCATTCATTTAAAAATCAATGCTTTTCCCAAGCTGTTCCATTTTTTCCTGGTGTTTTGTTTCTTGGTTTCTTCCGTTTAATGACCTCTGAGTTTGATTCCGATTATTTCTGACAACTTGATCACTTTGCAAAGCTAATTGTGTTTTGTTTACATAAGAATTCACACCAACTTAAATTGCTCATATGTGCTTCTTTTGATTACTTATCAAATATGCTCAAGATCGGCCTCGAAACTTTGCAAATTAATTAGTTTTTCAAAAGCCAAGTTTCTCTCTTAACTAGGGGTTAAGGACCCATGATTTATCAGTTCCACAGTTTCTGATGTAGTTCTTTCGAGGAACTTAAAAAAGGTTTCTGCAAAGGTAGTTTTTATTTCTCATTGCTAGTTCTCAGTCTTCACAAGAAAGTATCTTCAAAACTTTACTCAGAACTTATGCATTCATCCGTCGCTTCTCAGAAAAAATCAAAATCAATCCCAGTTTGCTTGGAGTCCCTAGAGGGAGCCTACACACTCCCGAGATAGCTGAAATTTTTGGACTACTGTTGCTTGGCTTGTCAACTATTTCATGCGTTGATTGGCTTGTTATCCTATGTAAAGAAGCACCAGATCTGGGCCCAATTTTAAATGGTATGCAATAAAATAGAAGTAGAGAAAAAATGTCATTCGTCCAAGATTGGTTTTATTCACCACAACCGATGTATCAGCCGGTTTAAAATGAAAGTTTTAAGCAAGACAATGTTTTTTCTTTATCGTCTGCTAGCTGTTTAGAATTTCGAAATTAATTCGATTCCGAATTTTTAATCACTCAATTAGATTAGAGTAAAATGAGCGGAGATCTCGTTCTACGAGTGCTGACTTCGTTTTATTAGCTGCTTTTTTACATGACTTTTTTCTCCTGTAACAGAAAAGTATCTCAACCTTCAACTCTTATCTCTTGTCTGTACAAATTTTCAAGGGTAGTTTGTTTTTGTTCTTGTTTAGGGTATCATCGAAACAATCTACTGAACATAAACGTTTAATAGACTGTAAATCCAAATATCGGACCGAATACTTGACAGAAACAACCAATTATATCAACCCGTTACTGTGTTTGACTGTTTTGCCCATGTAGGAGACATCACTGGACTAAATCTATATTTTTCGGTGATAGGTGATTTGTTCTAAAAAATGGATGTTTTATATTTTTGTCTGGAAGTGTTTTCCTACTTTCTTCTATTGTTGTTCGCTTTTTTTTAGTCTAACGACACTTCAAAACAACGATCTCCCTCTTTAATTTTTTGTTACAGTTAGATTTTATCCGAGAGTTTATACATGTGGACAGGAGATCGATACCCACCCCTGCGTGTGAAAATTTTCCCATTAATGTTAGGAGACTTTGACTCTGCTGTTTTTTGAGAAAAATTTCTTTTTTTTTCACTTAGATCATTCAACAGATAGCTTTCTTTCATTTGATTCTAAGACAACTTAAGGAGTGTTTTGATATATGTGTTGCACGTAAAATGTGCAGGAACATTTAGATGTTAAGGCATCTGATAAAGTACTTCTGGTTTTGAATGTTTTTGCTGTACTGCGTAGACAAATCTAACGCCAAGAACTTCTGCGTTTTCTCTCAGGAGCTGCAAAAACTTCTGTGTTTGTCTCGGGAGCTGAATTAGTTTTGTTGACAATGAATTCGATTTTTGGGTCAATACTTGCTGGTACAAAAATCTTTTCTAAGTCGGTTTTCTTATCTTCCCCAAAATATGGCGCACAAAGAATTTTGCTGTTGATATCATTGATCATCAGGTGAATCGTTTTTCATCAGACGTGGTGATTCCATCAATCATTGTTTCGAAGGGATGTGAAATTGACATGAGGTAAGATCTACATCGTAGAAGTTATTCGGACTATACTGTCACTGCGAATACAAGGGAAACGAAAAGTGCTCGTGAGAATAGTTTTCTGAAGTTTATTTTCTTTCGAACGCACCAAAGCATCCGATTATGCAAGCTATTCTTTTTGTTTTGTTATTGGGGCAATGACTGCTTTCTTCGATTTTATCAAGAAACTCTGCAGAATTCTGCATACTTGGATGTTTGTGATAGATGTTTATGATTAGATGAAAGTTGTAAGCCCTGAAACCTTGTGGGTCAAGATCAACCACCAATGTGCGTTTGGTGATATTGTTGATAACTTGTTTTCGAGTAGAATTTTCTAAGGATTCAGCTTTTTTCTAAGAAACAGTGTCACATTTCAGGTAGGGAGTTGAGGTGAACAATATGTATTCTGATGAGTTCAATTGAGCGAGACGACATCCGCTGGCCAAACGCGAACTCAATTTTGCCTGATCAACTGGGTCTCGAAGTTACCTTATTGATTCCACAATCGGAAAGATGGACTTTATGTACGATTTGGGAGTTGGTCGGATAAGACCGATTACAATTGCAAACAATGTATTCAAAATTGACTATTCATTACAGACTTGAGATATGAGAACAAAATTTGCAGAGCAGAAACATCATAAGCACAGTAATGACAACACGGACAAAAGTTAATGCCTGTCATAAGAGTATTACAGTAGCGGAACAGCAATGCCATGAAAATCTCTCGTGTCAACCTTATTGAAAAGCAAAATTTTAGGAACACCAGCTTCATCTCATCTTTAAGAACCGTGGTCGTAATTTGAAAAATTATAGCTTTTACACAAATTTTTCATAAGGGATAAAGAATTTTTTAAAAATAAAACTGTCTTGCGATATAACGGGCTTAAAACTCTGGAAAGTGGTCGGTCAAATTGTTACCTAACGTTGTGACTTATCCACCGCTCAGGACACAATTTATTCTCTACAAAATGAGCAGGCATTACAGAACAGGTTTTTACTTAAAAAACGATTTACTACTATTCACAGGTTTGAGATGCCATGGTAACACACCCGTCTTCCACGCATAAGGTCAGGGTTCGTTTTCATCCCCGGTCAGACGATTTGATGTATGATATTGTTTCTTTGATAAGAATAGTTGAATAAATAACAAGGCTGCACAAAACTAGCAAATGATTGGCACTCTGACCTAGTTAAAGCAGAGTTACGATATCAAGTTTCTGTTAAAATAATAAATCGACTGCTGATATCCTACAGAAAATCGTATGTAGCTGCATGAGATCTTCTGAGTGCCGTTCTGGAAACTCCAGTTTTGAATTTTTTCTCTCAAAATAATGATTTTGCAATTGTAATCAAGATAAAAAAGAAAGGCACACCCGGTGGGAACAACTAAATTTCTAAAAATTTGACTTGGAAAATAAGTTTTGACCAACGTTGAAAAAGTTGACCGTTTTATGCCAACATTTAAATTAGCTTCACAACGATTGTCTGTTTTCAGGGAATGTTTCGGTACAGCAAAATATGTTCAATCTTATGGTTTGGTTTTGTAATTACAAATTATGCGTTTTGTCCTTAAAAGTTCAGCTGCCCTTTAGTTCCAATATTTTCCCAGAAACGATTAAAAACTATAAATCGTCTGCCATTTTAGTATTGGAATTCTCTTGGCAATGGTTTTGCTTACTTAATTTAGAGCCTGATAAAAACCTTTTATTGTTTTTGTTCACCTTAATCGGCAAAATTGTAAAAAATGGTGAAACAATATATTCAGTCAAGTTTCAACGATCGATATATTGTACAGATTTGAGAGTGGTGTCTTTTTGAATTTCGTTTTTTCCATGGAGTTTTCGAGTTTTAATCTTTTTTGGATTTTTTATTGTTTCTTGTTCACAATTGCGATATTTTTTGCTCCTTTTTAAGAAATTTGCTCAAAAATGTTTCAAATTTGTTAACAATAGTGCTATTGGTTTTAAAATGGTGGGAAAACAAAGGAAAAACCTATTTTTACTTCAATTTCCCATGAGAATCTTCAGGAATTAAGAAACAGGCGCATATTTTTTTTCAACTAGCACGATTTTTATCCAAAATTCATCCTTTTTTTAAATTTCAACTTTTAAATTTCTTTCTAATAATATTTTTCGAACAATTTTTGCTCCAAATTATATTTTTTGCCCGCAATTTTAAAAATTAACAATTTCTATAGAATGTGCATCAGTTCTAAGGCTTGTTTTAGTCTTATCGCGGTTTTCGTTGAATAAAAGAATATTCAAATTATTAATAGCGCTGTCTTTCTTTTAAAAACTTTGCCGGTTTTTCTGCCTATTATGCTATTGATAAGGATATCATTAGACCGGAAAAAACCATTAGACCAGGATATCATTAGACCGGATAATAAACATATTTTAAAAGGTAAAAGCTCATTTTTTTAATGGCCTAAACACCAGCTAAGCTACAAGTTAATCTCCTTCGTGTTTTTTGAAGCTTACTAATTTTGTTTTTAAAAAACATTTGTTATCAAAAAAAAGCAGACTTGTGAGCTTTTGACACATTTCTATCCTTTTTCCGTCAACCTGTACGTTTTCTGAGCCAGGCGTTTTAATTTTTAGTGAACCAAATATTTGTTGTCTTATGTGTTTTTATGTTTGAAGAATTCGGCTTTTGGCTTTGCGCTTTAACATTTTTTGGTTTTGGATTTGGATGTTTGCTAATTTTCAGGTTTTTTCTTGGTCTCAGCACATTTTTACCTTGATTACAGGTCCCATATCAAAATAAGGCGTTGATAACAGTCGCAATTGATCTTACGAGCTCAAACAGCTTGACGGCTTAGAAACTGATTTCTCCCAAAATTTAGTTCGTTGCGTTTGCGCCGTATGATATATTTTGGATAGTTTCATGTCTCTATGGCTTCCTTTGGCTGTTTCAATGGTCAATTTTACCAAGAGTTCAGTCCATAGATAATGCCTTTCATGATTTTGAGTAAGTTTGTTTTTATGAAGCTTGATTAACTTTTTGAACATTGCTGACACAATCTTGGCTAGTGCTTTTTAAGCGCGATTTTGTGATTTTCGAATAATTGCCCAAAATTCAGTTTAATTTTTGGTGTATTTTAACGTTAACATAATGAAATCAGATAAAATTGGCACTGGATCCCGACCCATTTATCCATTTTTTTATTAGTTTTTAGCTAATGATTTGAATGGTGTAAAACTGATTTTTAGCAAGTTTTCATGAAATTTTGCTGACAGTGTTTGTCGTACTTTTTTTGTCGTTTAACATATTCTTGATAATGAAAGTAATCAATGGCTTCCTGTGGAGTTATAAATGGACCTATTTCAGTATTTCAGTAGATAGCTAATCGTTTTGCATTACTTCGAAAAATATTACTTTTCGAAAAAAGCATACAGTTTCTTTACCTCTACCGTTTTCGTTCTTCTTTTTCCAGTTGATACCCAGTCTTTTTAGAGATAGGTTCCACATTAAGTGAAGTACACGTTAATTTATTTAGTTGGGATTTCCTTTGAAGCCTTTAGTCTTTGTTAAGTGTTTTTTAATGGAAATTTTTAAAATGGAAACGCTTTTGGCGTAGTTAATGTTTGTTTTTGTTATTTGTCTTTGTTTCTGTCTGTTCACGTAGTGTCGTCAATAGCATAGCTCATCTGACCAAAGCAACATTATTTGTTTCGTTTAAAGGTTTGAGTTCAAAGCAATTTTTTTATTCATACACCATCTATTTTTGAAAAATATGTTATTTTTTGAAAAAGCTGTATGTCTCTTTCTAATTTGGAAGACAATTAAGTAAAAAATGAGGATGAGAGGGGTCGGAACATTATTTGCGTAAGCACATCAAAGAGCCGCCTTGCTGATATTAATTGTTTAAATGGGTTTTTTGAATGTTTCGTAGAGAAAAAACTGTGTCCCAGCTTTCCGCTCTTTTGTCATCCCTAAATTTCAGATTATTGGTGTGATTGGTCTTTAAGAAATATTTTTTGCGGCTTCAAACTACTTCAATCAGTGTAATCAGAGTGAAGCTCTTAAGAACCGACTTAAAGCATTGTGCTCCTGGATTAGCGTTGTTAACCTCAGTTTGAATTCTTTTCTCAATGTTGTTTTTGCAATCAGATCACTACTAAAGCACTGGAGGGTGAGGGCGTTAAAATTTAACAGGACAAGGAGAGGCTCTGCGAGCAAGTTAGAATACGTTTTAGTAGATTTTGATACAGTTACGTTTGATAATATTTCACTTGGGCAAGTCAGATTATGACTTGAAAAAACCGAACAATTTCTTGACAAAAAACTTCATAAAATTTTGCTGTTATCCTATGTATGCGATCCGCGTTTTGAATAAAAAGGCAAGCCACTCAATTCAGCGTTATTGCCAGCCGCGCCTAATCAGCCATCAGACATAATAGAGATTTCCGTTATTCGATATTTCTAAAGAAATAGCTGGATACATAACTGTTCTGACTTAGTTCAGAGCCCCAAAATAACTGTTACAGAACGCGGGAAAATGCATGTGAGAAAAAGGTGAAAACAGAGCATCGACTATGGGTGAGCAAAAAATGCACCAAAAAGGACCCAAATCCATATGCTCGTTTGCGAATTTGAACTGTGCCATGAACTCTACGCTAAATTTGAATAAAACAACATTCGATCATGGCGAGGATGGACCTGATCAAATAAAATTATTGCGACGGAAAATTTCGACCTAGGATACCATGTTTTGCTTTATCTTATTTCGCTTTCCTGGTAAATAAAATAAAATTTAGTCAACTCTCATTGCGATGTCGACTAATGAAATAACTTGTCAGCACCCGATGAAAACTACGAAAATCTAAAACGGTGGCTTTGGGATTAGGCTATGTCTTCCCCTATTTTTTCACGCCGTTGTTGCTATATGAAGAGTTATGGATCTATTCAGCTGCAGTGTGACTTAAGTTATGCAAATGTTCTAATCGCAACAACAGTTGATTAAGGACACTACCACACGGTTGTTATCTGCACAACCTAGTTCAGAAAATTTCGGCGTTTAAACATAAGAAATCCTCGGTATCGTCGGTTTTTTCTGGCCAAAACGACAATTTTCCTATGATTTTTTTGTCGGTATCGTCGTTTTTTGTTCGGTATTCAACATAAGAAAGATTGCGTATCGTCGTTTTTTAACGTAATATATTTGCTATCATCGACTTTAAACTTAAGCGAGATTCGGTGTCGTTTAGAGAATCACCAGATTTTTTAAACTCCAGGTCTGATAAGCAGATTAGCCCAGTAGACAATGAAAGCGATCGGCATTGGGCGTTTTGAAACGCAACCAACCGTCAAGAACTTTGCTTGCAAACAACAAGAAAGTATGTCAAAACTCAGTGAATGCGAATTAACCAACAGAATTCTCATCAATGTTCAACAGGTATGTTATACTTTTGATTTCAACATTGATCAGGAAATTTATACTCGTTCATTTATTTTTGTGAGTGAGTTAAAAAAGAATTTTCAATTGAATTCGCACATTCTTTCAAAAGGTTTTTCTGAGAACAACAATTGCAGTTCCTGCAAAACCGTATCATAACGTGTGACTACAACAATATATATACAAAAAAATCAAATTCTCCAATGGATGAAACCAAACCTATCTTGCGTGCACAAACAAGCAGACGTTGGAAACCGATAATACCGAACAAACCGATCATACCGAAGCTTTCTTACGTTTGAAACCGAAGATTTCCAAAAATTTCGTACAATTTTTTGTCGTTTTTTTTCGGTCTTCTCAACTAGGGCATTTAAGTTAACCAATAAATGGGACTCGACCCGGAGATTGGTGAACTTCCCAATGTTGATAAAAGCTGTTTGATTAATATTCAAGATGATACCTCGCATAATCCCGATGTGAAAAAGGGTCCGTTTAAAACTGTGGCAGCTATTCTTCGACAAATCAATTATCACTTGGCACACTTCACGCACAGGCTCAACAGCTGAAGAGATGAATGACCTCCAATCGCTGGACTGGTCTAAACCCAAGCCACAAAAACCACTCCTCGTACAATATAAGCCCACTGACCAACGAAATAACTTCATTTTCAAAACACATTCTGATTGGTTAAGCCCAGAGTGATACAGTTGGACTGCATTGTATATGGGTGACTTGGGAACTGTAAAGTCACACAGATGTAACGTGTCTTTACACGATGAGCAAAGTAGAAATTTGATTGAGAATGTCGACAAAAATAAAAATGTTTTTGGAATCTTATTTTTATACCTAAACAGTTGATTAAAAGTTTGAAATTTATTATAAACAAGTTTAAACAGATTAAACATTTTGAATTTTGCAATAGAGCCGTAGTATTAAAAATTGGTGACAAGTTTTTAGTGTGACTTTCTAAAGCCTTTGATTCCTAGATTTTGTGAGAGTAGTGAATTTACAGCGAAACATAAGAAACGCTCAAGCACAGTTTTCTAAGAACACAATTTTCCCAAAGTGGAAACACTTCGAGTCATTTCACGTAATTTCGAAGGACTAAATAAACTTTCCCTTCTTTTAAATAAACAACAAAAGACTCTTATATCCATTAAATGTGGAATCTTCAGACGCTATTGTTATCTGAATTGATCTATAGAAAACAGGTGATTTTCTTAATTATTTTCGATAACGGGTTTGGTATCCCGACAAGTAGGTACAGTTATCAGAAATGGAGATACTTTAAATAGAGTACGTCATTCAGCCACACAGAGAGGAACTCAAGTGAAATTCCGTTTAAAAAGTAATAAAAGTTATCACTAACTTCAATAAATCCCTTTCATGGCCTTTTCTGTCACTCATTTGTGAAAAAAATGATAAATGTTTGGACTAATTTAAAGGAAATATTCGTTAATCCGTATTTCGTAGCTTTTCTTCTCAGGAAAACTGTTCAAAGCGAATCGTAGTTTGCAGTACAAATCTAATGATACAACCCAGACATTTACGCCACTGAAATACGGTAACAAATTATAAAAAAAACAAAGTAATAAAACCAGATCATGATAAGGAGCGCTCAAATGACCTTCTGCTTGTCACCGAATGGTTACAAATTGTATTTGACAGCTCACAATTAATAGAGACGTCTAGTTTGGTGTAACAATTTTTGTATCTGCAGGCTGCAAGAAAACCTCAACATTATGTCAAATACAAGTTTGTGGCTTTATGTTGCTTTTGATCGATGCTTTTTTGCCTTGATGTTCACGAGTTAACGTTGCCTTATTACATCGCAAGTTATATGAATTGAATTTCCGATTTTCTGATTTTGTCAGCTTTATTAATGGCGACACAAACCCTTAAAATGAATTACTTTTGCCGGATGGTGACTCTATGTGACATTATGTACTTTTCTGTGGAGATAAATGTAATCCTATTTTGATCACTTTAATATCCCCAACCTGCGTTAACAAACGAAGGTGCCTTCAACTCAATCAAGCAGAACAGATAAGGGGGAGAGACGCGTGACGAGAATGGATCCTAAGCAACCTTTTCTTGTGTGCCGTTCGGTATGGTGTGTTGTGCAGTGGACAAATAATGCGACGTACGAATAAGCATATCTCCGACAAAACAGAGGTACGTGTTAATCCGGCCCATTCACCGACCAGGGACAATCCTCAACTGACATTTGAATTTCCAGGAACTGTACCGGACTCTTTGGATACAGAACACTGGACCAGGGACAATCACCGACCACTCACCGACCATGGACAATCCTCAACTGACATTTGAGTTTCCAGCAACCGGACTCTTTGGATACAGAACACTGGACTGTACTGAACACTGTGCTATACTTAAAACTGTTTGATTACGAAAAGATGTTCCAATCAAAATTGTAGTTGACCCAAAATCACAAGCAAATCAAAAACTGAAAGGCTGATCAAAAATTGAACTTCATTTTTTTTGCAGTAAATTGACATGAATTAAGCCGGCAAATCTAGTAACCCCCTTAAGTCGTTTTCGGTTTAATTTCCTCTAATCCGATATTTTACCAAAATCCACTGTCACCGATACGCTATGCTTTCTAATTTTTGAGTTTAAAAACATCAAATTTGAAAATTTTTGGCGAAAAAATGCGAGAAATGTCTGATTGCGTTATATCGTTTTGAATTCGGTTCAAGAAGTCTATAAACATCTTAAAGCACGCGAAGCAAAAAAAATTTTGAAAAGCTGAAAAAATTCTCAGCAATTTTTAGAGAACAGTTTATTATTATTTAACGATTGAAAAAGTTATGGATTTGAAGTTGGTCAAGTTTTTAAAACTTTTCAAACAGTCAGATAATCCTGATTTTTTCCGTGTAAACGCTCAGCCTTGGTCTATTTGTTTTTTCGTTTCAATGATCAGACCAAATTTTTTTAAGGTTCAGAGTCTCAGCAAAGTGCAGATCAATTATGTCTTAAAAAACATCATATGGTTTTCATATTAGCTGCCAGTTCACTGCATCTCGCCATGAAAACTTTGCTTCAAGCGTTACAAGACCATTGTAAAAAAGAGGTTATGAAGTGCCGGTATGGGCTTAAATCCTAACGCCAAAGTTCGAGAATCCGCACAATTCCAGTTGAGTCATTTCTTCCGTGATAAAAAGAGGCTAGTTATATTGCATGATGTGGTGAACAATTCATTATCGCGTCATCGCAGCAATAATGATAAGCCTTTAACACCATCGCAGCTTATTGCAGTGCTTGAAAATTATCAGAAGCGTATAGAAGCTATAGTGTATTGCAGCAGAGATGGAACTTCTGATATTTATAATCAGCACAAGCGTAGTACTCTATTTACCATCCACATGATAAAAAACAATAAGTCCAAACGGAAACACAAAACCCCAGTTTACTTAAAGAATACAGAGCGCTACACCAGAGCCAGCGCTTGGGTTTAAAAGCTCACCATATTTTAGGCGCATTAGAGCAATCTCCGGTTATTAATCACACGTTCCCGACCAAAAAACTTCCCAAGCGCCTTCATGAAACGCTTCGCAGCGTCGTGCGTTCGAGGAGGTGTGTCTCAATAAAACTTTTGACAAGCTGAATGTTTCTATGTCTTGCCTTGCTCTTGGAGTCAACACGCTCAGTGGTGGTGTGACTTTATTCACTCACGAGTTGCGGTTTAGGTTATGGATTGCTCTCTAAAGTAGTACTACATCAAACGTCTCGCTCTCCCCATTTTTGAGTTATCCACTACCGTCCGTTTCCGCATGTTATCGGGTTTCTTTTTTCCTTTTCTGTCTTCTCTTGTTTCCGTTTTTGTTGTTTTTCCTTCTTTTTCCCCTTTTATTTGTTGTTTGATGTCGTGTAACCAACTAAATTTGATAACAATGCAATCCAAATTGGTTTTTCTTCACAGATTTCTGATAATAGGAAGAGCATTGAAAAGCAAAGAACAATCATCAGCACTATGATGCTCAAATTTAGACCTCTGCACTGAAGACCTTGAACATCAACGCCAGGGTGGTTGTTTCTTATTGTTGACATCAAAAACTAAATTTTTTATAATGGCGTCTGCTTCATCAATTTGAGTCATTTTGAAAAAAATTATTTGCTTTAAGAGTAATTTATAAGAGTTACAAAGCAAATAGCCAAATGAAATTTTTACTGTTGGCAATGTTCAACTGGCGACTGTTTCATGTACCAGAATTCAAAAATTTTAAAATCTTTGTAATGACTTTTGATTTCTAATTTATAACAAGACCTCAATTGTGAGTCATGTTCACCAACCGCAGGTTCGATGAAAACTTGTTGAACTTCGGGATGTTCTAAAACAAAAGTTTTCAGTTCTTGGAGCATTTCACAGAGACATAGTTGATGTTCAGTCAGTCGTTTTTGCACTCTAAACAGAGGAACATTTTCGTCCTCCCATAATTTCACCGGGGGATTCGTTACTCTTTTCGAGGATGAAGAGTTTTTGTTAGATGTTTGCTCATATCCATAATTGTTTTTTTCCGATATTTTGCAGCTCTCTCTTTGTTGCTCAAATGAAGTTGAACCTGGAAGAAATTATCGACAACAGGAAGAAATGCTCTAAAGCTATAATGATCGTCTGGTGATAGGGTAATTGTTGCAAAAAGACATTTGACTGTGGTGCTGTAAAGTGATTTACAGCGGCGCTACTGTGCGACTGCGGGCGTGTTCATGAAATTTGAACCTTTCTGCTGTTCATCAAACGAATAGTTTTGTGGAGGTATGCAGGAATCTTCTGGAAGGCGTTCTGTGGAAAACAATTACAGGCTGGTCATCAAGGGGAGCAGCACTGGTAAACATCTTCAAACTTTCTGAAAGGTATGTTTTGTAATGTTGCTGACTCGTCCCTGTGCATTGCTTTTCAGCCCATGCGCAGAAACTTAGCTTTTCGTTCGGCCCAATTATTAGACAATTGGTTTTTATTACAGTGCTTCGTGTGAAGATTGCAAGAGTTGACTGTGTTCAGTGGAAAGATCTCTGAAATACGGGGGCACAAAAAG